>NC_133406.1:228620000-228920000 GCF_049350105.2 Macaca mulatta
TATCCACTAGAATGACTAGAATCAAAAAGACAGATAATAACAAGTGCAGGCAGAAAAAGCAGGAAATCACAGGTTGGTTAACAGACATAAAAAGTACAGTTAGGCCGGGAGTGGTGGCTCACACTTGTAATCCCAGCACTTTGGGAGGCCAAGGTGGGCAGATCACCTGAGGTCAGGAGTTTGAGACCAGTCCGGCCAACATAGTGAACCCGCCTCTACTGAAAATACAAAAATTAGCCGGGTGTGGTGGCGGGCACCTATAATCCCAGCTACTCGGGAGGCTGAGATGGGAGAATGCCTTGAACCCAGGAGGTGGAGGTTGCAGTGAGTTGAGATCGCCCTGCTTCACTCCAGCCTGGGCAAAAGAGCGAGACTCCATCTCAAAAAAAAAAAAAAAAAAAAAAAAACAATAACAACAACAACATAGCAATGGTAAAACTAATAATTAATGTGTAACAGGCCTGGAGACCAAGAAGGGGCAACTTTGGCAGATCCGAAATGAAGACAACTCCCCGAAATATGGAAGGCAGAGGACAGAGGAGATCAGAGCAAAGGAGACCACAGCCCAGAATACAGCCAAGGAGGACTCACTGAAGAAGAGGGGAAGGCTCTGGGTAGCTCCTCATGGACTCATGCCACACAGCAGAGGCCACGCGTCTCCCCGCAAAGAGACTACTGCAGCCCCACCTGAGCCCTATGGCCCTTAGAGGTGGGTTTCAGAGGCTCCATTTGCAGACCACCCACATCATGAGATATGATGTGCACAGAACTAGAAGTCACCAAACATCAGAGGAAAACCAGCGCCAAGGAAGAGGAGGTCTGAATGCAAAGAGAACTAACACTCAAGGAGGCAGAAAAGAGGAAAAACAGAACAAAACATTAGAAACGATACATTCACGCACGGCAGAGCAACGCTTCAGTCAACGATAGATGCTGTACATGATGATGGTCCCATAAGATCATAATGGAGGCCGGGCACAGTGGCTCACACCTGTAATCCCAGCACTGTGGAAGGTTGAGGAGGGCGCATAACCTGAGGTCAGGAGTTCAAGATCAGCCTGGCCAACATGGTGAAACCCCACCTCTATTAAAAAAATACAAAAGTTAGCCAGGCGTGGTGGTACATGCCTGTAATCCCAGCTACTCGAGAGGCTGAGACAGGAGAATCGCTTGAACCCAGGTTGCAGGGAGCCGAGATTGTACCATTGCACTCCAGCCTGGGCAACACAGTGGGATTCCATCTCAAAAAAAAAAAAAGAGAGAGAGAGATTATAATGGAGCTGAAAAATTCTTATTGCCTAGTGATGTCATAGCCATAGCAAGGTCACAGCACACGCTTTACTCCTGTGTTTGTGGAGAAGTTGGTGTAAACAAACCTACTGCACTGCCAGTTCTATAAAAGTGCTGCATAGCACATGCAATTATGGATAGTACATAATACTTGATAATGATAATAAAAAGCTATATTGCTGGTTTATGTACTTACAGTACTATACTTTTTATCACTTTTTTTTTAAACAGGGTCTTGCTGTGTTGCCCAGGCTGGAGTGCAGTGGCACGATCACAGATCACTGCAGGCTCAACCTCCTATGCTCAAGCAATCCTCCCACCTCAGCCTCCTGAGTAGCTGGGACTATAGGCACATGCCACCACACCCAGCTAATTTATTTTATTTTTTGTAGAGATGGAGGTCTCGCTGTGTTGCCTGGCGGGTCTCAAACTCCTGACCTCAAGCAATCCTCCCAGGCTGGCCTCCCGAAGTGCTGAGACTGCAGGCATGAGCCACCAAGCCTGGCCTTATCATTATTTTAGATAATCCCTGAAGCCCCTCCCAGCTCCACCTCTAACCCCCAAAATATGTCAGTCCAATTCTTGTACTCTCACTTATTTAAAAAAAAAAAAAAGTTAATTGTAATACAGCCTCAGATAAGTCCTTCAGGAGATCTCCAGAAGAAGGCATTGTCACCATAGGAGATGGCACTCCATGCATGTTACCGCCCCTGAAGACCTTCCAATGGGACAAGATTCATTTCTTTTTATCTTTTTCTTTCTTTTTTTTTTTTTTTTGAGACAGAGTCTCGTTCTGTCATCCAGGCTGGAGTGCAGTGGCGCAATCTCGGCTCATTACAACCTCTGCCTCCCAGGTTCAAGTGATTCTCCTGCCTCAGCCTCCTGATTAGCTGGGATTACAGGCGCATGCAAACATACCCAGCTAATTTTTATATTTTTAGTAGAAACAGGATTTCACCATGTTGACCAGGCTGGTCTTGAACTACTGACCTCAAGTGATCTGCCCACCTCGGCCTCCCAAAGTGCTGGGATTACAGGTGTAAGCCACCGCGCCCTGCCAATGGGACAAGATTCAGAGGAGGAAGACAGTGATTCCGATGATCCTGCCTCGGATAATGTAAGTGTTTGTGTCTCAGCATATAACTTAAAAATGTTAAAAATAATAAAATTTTAAAATATAAAAGAGTGTATTGAATAAGGCTATAAAGAAAATATTTTTGTACAGCTGTACAATGTGTTTGCGCTTTAAGCTAAGTGTTATTAGAAAAGAGCCAAAGTTTAAAAAGTTAAAGTTTATAAAGTGAAAAAGTTGTTTAATATATTATTGAAGAAAGAAAAATATGTCTTATAAATTTAGTGTAGCCTAAGTGTACGGCATTGATAAAGTACGGCATTGATAAAATGTACTATATAGTGTATAGTAATGCCCTAGGCCATCACACTCACCCACCACTTACTCATTGACTCACCCAGAACAACTTCGTGTCCTGCAAGTTCCATTCATGGTAAGTGCCCTGTATAAATGTGCCATCTTTTATATTTCATGCTTTTTTTTTTTTTAAGATGGTGCCTCGCTCTGTCACCCAGGCTGGAGTACAGTGACATAGTCTTGGTGCACTGCAACCTCTGTCTCCCAGGTTCAAGCAATTCTCCTGCTTCAGCCCCCCGAGTAGCTGGGACTACAGGCACGTGCCACCACACCCGGCTAATTTTTGTATTTTTAGTAGAGATGGGGTTTCGCCATGCTGGCCAGGCTGGTCTCGAACTCCTGACCTCAGGTGATCCACCCGCCTCGGCCTCCCAAAGTGCTGGGATTACAGGTGTGAGCCACTGCGCCCGGCCTATATCGTATTTTTACTGCACCTTTTCTATGTTTAGATACACAGATACTTACTATTGTGTCACAGTTGCCTACAGTATTCAGGACAGTCGTGTGCTGTGCAGATTTGTAGCTTAGGAGCAAAAGGATCTGCCATAGAGCCTAGGTGCGCAGTAGGCTACATCATGTAAGTGTGTGTAAGTACACTACTCTAGGATGTTTGCACAATGACAGAATTGCCTGACACATTTGTCAGAATGTATTCCTGTCATTAAGCAATGCATGACTATAATTTATATCCTCAGAGACACACAAAAAAATTGTAAGTTGGGTGCAGCGGTATGCACCTGCAGCCCCAGCTACTCGGGAGGCCGAGGCAGGAGGAACACTTGAGCCCTGGAGTTTAAGGCCAGCCTGGACAACAAAGTGAGACCCTGTCTTAAAATGTAAAGAAAGAAATTGGGCCGGGCATGGTGGCTCACGCCTGTAATCCTAACACTTTGGGAGGCTGAGGCGGGTGGATCACTTGAGGTCAGGAGTTTGAGACCAGCCCGGGCAACATGATGAAACCCCATCTCTACTAAAAATACAAAAATTAGCCGGACGTGGTGGCACATCCCTGTAATCTCAGCTACTCAGGAGACTGAGGCAGAAGAATCGCTTGAACCCAGGAGGTGGAGGTTGTAGTGAGCCGAGATCGCACCACTGCACTCCAGCCTGGGCGACAGAGTCAGACTCTGTCTCAAAAAGTAAAAAAGAGAACAAAAATATAAGCAACAGACAAGCATCCTCAGACATGAAATAACTCAGAGAATATTGAGCCCTTCTTGAAAAATCCACCTGACAGTGTAATCCAATCACTCAAATGATGAATCGAAGTGAAAAACTCAGGAATGGAGAAATTGTGCCAAATAAACTCATCATGAATAATAAAAAATTTTCAGGCTAACATGCCAAGGGGCTTATGGTTGCAGATGAGAATATAAACATTATAGATTACGACAAAGTAAAAATTGTGTAAGCAATAAAAGTCAGGAAGAGGATGAGGAGGTGGGGAAAAATAATTGCTCTGTTCTTTGTTACAGGGAGTCAATCTATTCTCTACTGTCCAAAACTCGAAATAAGCAGATTGTACCTTTACCGCAAGAGACAGTAGTTCCTGAAATGATTATTAACCACTGACTGATTTTCATAACCTCCTTTCTTAATTTTAGAGGGTTTTTTTTTTAAAGGAACTGCAATATCTTTTGCTGAAAATACATTAATCTGACTGAGGTCTGGCATTCTTCTGTTTCACTTTGGTTTCTTTTTCTGATACTTTTGATTAAAATTAAATATTATCATTTTAATGTCATAAATAAGATGTTGCCATTCTCTTAAAATTCCTTCTTTGTATGTGTGTACAGCCTGTCTGGTTACTAACCTACCTATCTTTATCCAGAGAGGTAGAGAAGCATGTCAACCATCTAATGATAATAGTAGTTGTCTATAGATGGAGGGCTGGGGAAGGCAATGTTTGTTTTCTTCCTTTCACTCTTTGTATTGCTTGAATTTTAAATAATAAATGTTTATAATTTTCATTTCATAAAATGCAGTCATTAATTTTAGAAATTCAAAGATATACCAGATAAATATTAATGTAAAGAAAGAAGAAATGGCAGTATTATTATTACTCTTCTTTCTTTTTAACCTTTGCTACTTCTTCCAGGAAGGAATAGCAATATTACTGTCAAATAAATGTGAAATTAAGGGAGAAGGCATTACAAGGAATGGAGAGGTATATTCATGTGGATAAAAAGCCCAACCCACCAAAAACACATAATATTCATGAACGTTTATGTACCTAATAACATAGCTTTGACATATATGAAGCAAAAATAGAACACAATGAAAATCTAATAGATGAACAAGTGTACTGAGAGATAAGATTTTAACACATCTCTCAGAAATAAAGGTGATAAAAGTAAATAAGGGTACATATTATTTAAATAACAATTAACAAGCTTAACCTAATAGATACATAGAGAACTTTATACGCAACAAACAATACACATTTTAAAACACCCACACACTGAACACTCTGAAAATATGTGATCATTTATTATTATTAGACCACAAAAAGATCTCAACAAATTTCCCCCACCCTGCCCCCCAACTGCCCCCCAAAAATATCCACACAAAAATAAACACTAGCTAGCACACAGACCGCATTCTCTAACCATAATAAGAAATGAACAATAAAAGGCCATATTGAGGCCGGGCGCGGTGGCTCAAGCCTGTAATCCCAGCACTTTGGGAGGCCGAGACGGGTGGATCACGGGGTCAGGAGATCGAGACCACCCTGGCTAACATGGTGAAACCCCGTCTCTACTAAAAAATACAAAAAACTAGCCGGGCGAGGTGGCGGGCGCCTGTAGTCCCAGCTACTCGGGAGGCTGAGGCGGGAGAATGGCGTGAACCCGGGAGGCGGAGCTTGCAGTGAGCTGAGATCCGGTCACTGCACTCCAGCCTGGGCGGCAGAGCGAGACTCCGTCTCAAAAAAAAAAAAAAAAAAAAAAAAAAAAAAAAAAGGTCATATTGAAACAGTTTCCCTGGAAGTCCTGTGGTCCTAGGAAAAGTACACAGCTCTTGGCGTCAGGCCACAACTCAAACTCCAGTTCTGCCACTTACCAGAGTTCTGTAACTTTGGAAAGGCCCTTAACCTCACTATCCTCAAATTCCTCATTGTAAAGCAAGGATAAGCAAGAAATCGTCCCTAGGGCTGTGGTGAGGATTAAACTCAAAAAAATGTGAGTCTTCTCCTCCAGGGAACATGTTAAGTCTCCGTGAGAGTATGGACGCAAAAGGTCATGGCTGATATCAAATCACAAACGCAGAGAGGTAAACTGAGGTACCAGGAGGACAACTCAGAGAACAGACGTCAAATCATGATGCTCTCCACCTTCCAGATTCTTCACCTCTCCTCTGAGGACCCCTCATGCTCCCTAGAAGGAGGCCCTGGAGAGAGAACAAGGGCCCTTACCTCGAGAACAACTCACGCAGGCAGTACAGCGGCCGGCCTCATCCAGGTAGTAGTCAGGTTCACACTGCTTCCTGCAGTCAGCAGGCCTCTGTGGGCACTGCTGTGTCGGGAACAGCCCTTGAAAAAGAAACAGAGAAGCTCCAAACCAGGCTGACTTAGCAAAGGCCTTACAACCCAATGCCCCACACCTCTCATCCCTGAAGCGCCTCCCAGTTCCACCTCCAACCCGCGAAATGTGTCAGTCCAATTCTTGTGCTATGGATGGAAGCCCTGACACCCAGGAAGGGCAACTCTAGCCTAAGAGCCCCTAGCAGGCAAGGAAAAGCAAGATAGTTATAGAGAGCTGGGCCTGGGATTCTAGGGCTGCCATTTGCCAATTGCATGATAATGACCTTGTCAGCGCTGTTTTGGGGGGGGGGCGGGGGTACATAGTAAGTGTATATATTTAGCACTATTAAGTTAGTAATAGGACCTACCTCCTAGTGTTCTTGGAAGGACTGGATGGACTGCTAAGATAAATATGTATAAAGTACTACAGCAGTCCCTGGCACCCAACAAGCCCTATATGAGCAGGTTGTCATTCTCTGCAGGGATCTTATCTCACTGCAGGAATTAGCGGAGTCATAACTTTAGACCATGAAAGTCTAGACCAAGCTTGTCCAACGCAGGACGAGCCGCATTCGATCCAGGACAGTTTTGAATGAGGCCCAACGCAAACTCAGCAACTTTCTTAAAACATTATGAGATTTTTTTTTTTTTTTTTTTTTTTTTTGCTCGTCAGTTAAGAGCTAAAACACTATCCTTAGTGTTAGACTAAATTCATTTCTTCCAATGTGGCCCAGAGAAGCCAACAGATTGGACACCCCTGTCACGAGGACCCTAATCCAGCCTGATTTGGAGATACACAAGTCATCCAGCAATCGCTGCCTACCTTGCTTCCAGGATGAGCACATGACCCAAGCAGGCCAATCAGAATACTTCTTCCCATCAATATAATTGTCTCAAGAGTGCCACATGACCCAAGCAGGCCAATCAGAGTACTCCATGTTCCTCACCACTGTGATTGGTTTAGTATGGGCACATGACCCAGGCATGCCAGCCAATAAGCTGGATAAAAATCCAGTATCTACTGGATTCCTGGCTGAAAGGGCCGGGTAAGCTCAGAGCTGCCCAGGTCATCACTGCCTAAGCGTGGGCGTGGTGTGGGCAGGACTTGCCAAAGAAGGAGGTGACTCAGAAGCCAACAGAAGCCAGAGTTAGAGAGAAATGGGCTCCTGAGGACATAATTCAAACAGCTGAATGTAGGGTGTTCATGGACTTCCCTGTTATGGAGCCAATTGTCTTTTGTCTTATTTGAGCCCTTTTGCCAGTTACAGTGAAAATAATCTAGACCAGGGGGTTCCCAATATTTCTTGTGCCCCTAATCATTCTAAGGAAGCCTGTGGACACTGCACAGAATCATGAATTCATAAATAGAATATGTAGGAATACAGAGGAATCCAACTATATTAGAATATGGTTATCAAAGCATTAAACTTAATAACATAAGATATAGTAACAGGTCGGGCGCGGTGGCTCACGCCTGTAACCCCAGCACTTTGGGAGGCCGAGGCGGGTGGATCACATGAGGTCAGGAGTTCAAGACCAGCCTAGTCAACATGGTGAAACACCGTCTCCACTAAAAATACAAAAATTAGCCGGGTGTCATGGCAGGCACCTGTAATCTCAGCTACTTGGGAGGCTGAGGCAGGAGAATCACTTGAACCCGGGAGGCGGAAGTTGCAATGAGCCGAGATCGCGCCATTGCACTCCAGCCTGGGCAACAGGCGCAAAACTCCATCTCAAAAAAAAAAAAAAAAAAAAAAAAAAAAAAAAAGACACAGTAACATGTGATTCTTTGCAAACTCATTAGATAATAGGATAAAATAACTCCATAGTTTCAAAGCAGTGATGAGTCCAAACATTTCACAACATCTGCAGCCACTGTAATAGAATATGAGAATATCTATGATTTCTGCTGATGACAGAGCTGTGTACTCCAATTACCACTATGCTTTGTTGCCTTAATTCATAATGGGAGGAATTCATAAGGGAATTTTAGCTAGAAGCTAATTAAAATAATTGAATCCATTCAGGTTCATGTTCCCCGTGAAATCTACCTTTGAGAGTCCACGGACCCCAGGGTAAGCACCTCTGCCCTAGTACAACACACAAGAACCTCTCAAAAATACTAACTTCAGACCAGGCACAGTGGGTCAAACCTGTAATCCCAGCACTTTGGGAGGCCGAGGCACATGGATCATTTGAGGTCATAAGTTCAAGACCAGCCTGGCCAACATGGCGAAACCCTGTCTCTACTAAAAATTAGCTGGGCGTGGTGGTACATGCTTGTAATCCCAGTTACTCAGGAGGCTGAGGCAGGAGAATTGCTTGAAACTGGGAGGCAGAGGTTGCAGTGAGCCAAGATCATGTCACTGCACTCCAGCCTGGGCGATAGAGTGAGACTCCATCTCAAAAAAAAAAAAACAAAAAAACTAGCTTCATGGCTGTCGCTTTCTAACTCAGACACTTCAGTAGTTCCCCAGTAGTCTTTCCGAGAGGTAAATATGACCCCATCATTCCTTGCTGAAAACTTTCAAAGGCTTCTCATGGCTCCCAGGATGGGTCCTTACCATGGCCAGTGAGGTTTGGCTCACCTATGTCCCCCTTGCCCGTTCATCTCTAGCCACACTGGCCTCCCCTGTTCCCTAAAGGGGCCATGCTCGCCTCTGCCACCCCAGGGCCTTTGCACAAGCTGGTCCTCTGCCAGGAATACTCCTCTCCCCTAGTAACTCCCACTCAGCCTTCACATCATAATCAAAGCATCACTGTCTCAGAGCCTTGGTCGTGATTCCCAGTAAAAACAAAGACTCATTTCCTTGCCCTTCAACACCTAACTGTCGTAATCACACATTTATTTGTGAGCTCAGTCTTCACAGTGTCTAATTCCCCATAAGAACGTCAGCTCCATCGGGTGCAATGGCTCATGCCTGTAATCCTAGCACTTTGGAAGGCTGAGGCGGGCGAATCTTTTATTTTTATTTTTATTTTCTTTTTGATACAGAGTTTTGCTCTGTTGCCCAGGCTGGAGTGCAGTGGCAGGATCTCAGCTCACAGCAACCTCCGCCTCCCACGTTCAAGCGATTCTCCTGCCTCAGCTGGGATTACAGGCAATCACCACCACACCCGGTTAATTGTTTGTATTTTTAGTAGAGATGGGGTTTCACCGTGTTAGCCAAGATGGTCTCGATCTCCTGATCTCATGATCCGCCCACCTTGACCTTCCAAAGTGCTGGGATTACAGGCGTGAGCCACTGCACCTGGCCCAGGCGGATCATTTGAGGTCAGGAGTTTGAGACCAGCCTGGCCAACACGGTAAAACCTCGTCTCTACTGAAAATACAAAAATCAGCCAGGCGTGGTGGTGCACACCTGTAATCCCAGCTACTCAGGAGGCTGAGGCAGGAGAATCACTTGAACCCAGGAGGCAGAGGTTGCAGTGAGCAGAGATTGCACCACTGCACTCCAGCCTGGGCAACAAAGCAAGACCCCGTCTCAAAAAAAAAAGTCAGCTCCTTGAGGATGAGTCTTTCCATGTCCACTCACCAATGCCTCCCCTATCATAGGGCCTCACACATATTTCATTAAAACATGTTCTGTCAACCTAATTCATACGGCATTCCCCAGCCTGCACTCCCAGGCCTCACACGGTGCCTCCACCTTCCCAGTCTGGCATTCTAGTACATTGCTCACTTCACGCCCTCTCTACTGCAGCCAGTCTGGGCACCTTGGTCTTTTCTCTGACATCCCTCATACATCCTGAATGTTGATATGGATTAAACTGTGTCTCCCCCCAAAAAAAGATATTCTAGAATCCTAACCCCCAGTACCTCAGAATGTGATTTTATTTGGAGATAGGGGCTTTAAAGAGGCAATCCAGTTAAAATGAAGTCGCTAGGGTGGGCCTAATCCAATCTGACTGGTGTTCTCATGAAAAGGGGAAATGTGGCCAGCGCGGTGGCTCACGCTTGTAATCCCAGGACTTTGGGAGGCTGAGGCGGACGGATCACCTGAGGTCAGGAGTTCAAGACCAGCCTGGCCAACATAGTGAAACCCCATCTCTACTAAAAATACAAAAATTAGCCGGGTATGGTGGCATGTCCCTGTAATCCCAGCTACTCAGGAGGCTGGGGCAGGAAAATCACTTGAACCTGGGAGGTGGAGGTTGCAGTGAGCTGAGATTACACCACTGCACTCCAGCCTGGGCAACAGAGGGAAACTCCATCTCAAAAAAAAAAGAAAAAGAAAAGGGGAAATTTAGACATTGTCAGGCATGGTGCCTCATGCCTGTAATCCCAACACTTTAGGAGGCCGAAGTGGGAGGATCACTTGAGGCCAGGAGTTGGAGACTAGTCTGGGCAACATGGCAAGATCCCATCTACAACAATAGAAAATTAGCTAGGTGTGATGTGCACACTTGTACTCCTAGCTACTCAGAAAGGCTGAGGTGGGAAGATCACTTGAGCCCAGGAGTTAGAGGTTGCAGTGGGCTATGATCGTGCCACTGCACTCCAGCCTGGGTGACAGAGCAAAACCCTGTCTCTAAAACAATACAATACAGTACAGATGAAATAAAATAAATAAGAAAAGGGGAAATTTAGACACAGAGACAGACATGCACATAGGGAGAACACCATGGGAAGACTGGAGTGATGCTGCCACAAACTAAGAAACTACTGGAAGTTGAGAGAGAAGCCAAGTCTTTCCCTAGAGCCTTGAGAGGGAGAATGGCCTTGCCAACATCCTGATCTACAACTTCTGGCCTCCAGAAGTATGAGACAATACATCTCTGTTGTTTAAGCCAGCTGGGGACCAGTACCAGTCCATGGCCTGTTAGGAACGGGGCCACACAGCAGGAGGTGAGTGACAGTGAGCAAGCATTAGCTCCTGGGCCACACCTCCTAACAGATCAGTGGCAGCATTAGATTCTCATAGGAGCGCAAACCCTATTGTGAACTGCACACGCAAGGGATCTAGGTTGCGCGCTCCTCATGAGACTCTAATGCCTGATGATCTGAGATGGAACAGTTTCATCTCAAAACCATCCCTGACCCCACTTCGTGGAAAGATCGTCTTCCATGAAACCAGTCCCTGGTGCCAAAAAGGTTGGGGACCACTGGTTTAAGCCACTCAGCCTGTGGTACTTTGTTACGGCAGCCCCAGCAAACTAACACAAATGTTCTTCCTGCAGGCTAAGTGGCTTCTCCATCTCCACTTCCACCCACTGGGAACCCTTCATGCCCAGCTAGATCAGGCTGAAATACCATCTTCTCATGGAACTTTCCTGATCATCTGACCCCACCCAGCTCCTCTCTCTGGGTCCCTTTAAAGTCACCCTCTCAGAACACCCACAGCCTGCTCTGCCAGGGTGCAGCAGACCAGACCTACCAAGATGTACCACCCCAGGAGCGGCTCCACTAATGGTTAATGGGCATTGGCATATAAATACCCCAGCTCCCTCAGCCCTCAGCTGTTCCGCACTGGCTCCCAGAGGTCCCCAGAGGGATTAAGCCCCAGTTGCCCACAGCAGTAACTATCTTTCTAACACAACTTTATAAGCTGCCTTCCCTTCCCTCTGCCACTTCCCTACTTCCAAATTGGTGTTTCCAGGCATCACTAACTGTACTCAGATCTTTGCCTCAAAGTCTATGCATCAGTCTGCTCAGGCTGCCATAACGAACTACCACAGACAGGGTGGCTTAAACAACAGAAATTCATAGTCAGTTTTTGAGGCCAGAAGTCCAAAATCAAGGTATGCACAGGGCTAGTTTCTTCTGAGTTCTTTCTCTTTGACTTATAGATGGACTGTGTTCCCCATGGCCTCCCACAGTCTTGCCTCTGTGTATATCTGTGTCCTAATTTCCTCTCATAAAGGCACCAGTCATATTGGATTTGGGCCTATCCTAGTGAACTTATTTTAACTCAATTGCCTTTTTAAAGACCCCATCTCCAAATAAGGTCACATTCTGAGATTCTGGGGTTAAGACTTCAGCATAGGAATTGGTGGTGGGGGGGCACAATTCAGCCCATAACAGTCTACTTCTGGGGGAATTCAAACTATGGTACCCCCTTTTCTTACAGGCAGATAGAAAAGTCTCAAACTGGTATAATATTTGTCTTATTGAGATTGAGTTTGTGAGGGCAAGATGATAGCTGCCCCTCCCCCCATGGTTGAATCTCTAGGGTCTGATAGAATGCAAACACACGGAACATATTGGATGAATCAATGAATGAATGAGTGGGTGGATAGGTGGGTAAATGGATGAGTGGGTGGGTGGGTGGGTGGGTGGATGGGTAGATGGATGGGTGGGTGGGTGGATGGATGGATGGATGGATGAGGAAAGGTGGATGGGTGGGTAGATGGGTGGATAGATGGATGGGTTAGGGAAGAGTGGATGAGTGGGTAGATGGGTAGAAGGATGGGTGGATGGATGGATGGGGAACAGTGGATGGGCAGATAGATGGGTGGATAGATGGATGTGTTAGGGAAGAGTAGATGAGTGGGTAGATGGGTGGATGGGTAGATGAATGGATGGATGGATGGGTGTATGCAGACCAGTGGTTTAGGGGCTTTTCCTCACTGTAAGCTCCCATTCTTCCTCCTTTGAAACTATCTTAGCACAGATACCCTCTGGAGTATCAGATATCTATAAGCATGTCACCTCCTCTACTAGTGGGTTGCTCCCAGGAGGCAGGACCTTGTACTTCTCTCCCCCAAATAACCCTATATCCAACAGAGCTCAATAAATGCTTGCTGCATTGGGCCAGTCCTAATTCCTTCTACTGCCTTCCATTTCCTCCTTCCCACCCCCACATACTTCTTCCTACACAAAAGAACCCTGGTGGATTTTTCAGGCAAGACTAGGATGTAAATAAAGACAAGACTAGGATGTACCTGCAAGTGGGGTGGGCAGGAGAGAGAGGCTGGTCTAACTTCAGCAGGGGGAGGTGCCAGGGGGACAATAGAAGCTTGGCCCTGTGAGGCAGCGGCTGGCTGTCACAGAAGACTATGCGGGGCAAGCCAGCCATATTCATTCGTTCACCTATTCTTTCAAAAATGGAGAATCTACTATGTGCCAAGCCCTGGGCTCAGGGCTGGGGATCCTGCAGGAAGACGATAGACAAGTCATGACACATGGAAGGAGTGTTAGGAAAGTGGAACCATGGGAGGCACCAAGAGCCCAGAGCCAAGATCTTTGAGCTGCCTTGGGGCCATCCCTCCATCCAACCATCATCCATCCAACAAATGTTTATTTCTCTTTTTTTTTTTTTTTTTCTTTTGAGATAGAATCTTGCTCTGTGGCCCAGGCTGGGGTCAGGAAGGGCCTACACTTAAGTGGAGCCTGAGGAATGCAGAGGTGTGTCAAGCACACAGGGACAGTGAGGGGCCAGGAGCTGCTGTGAGAGGACTCTGCTGGGACAGTGTCAGAGGGCACAGGGGAGCCCAGCACACTCAGCTGAAGCCCAAGATGAAGAGGGACTGGGCAGGGGAGAGGGAGGCGGCAGGGGCAGCAGCTGTCACACCAAGTGGGCGTGCCCATGCACGGAGCTGGGCTTTACTCAAGGGCAGCGGAAGCTGGGGGAACCCACAAACCCCCTCCTCCTCCTCCTTCCTGTTCACAGCCTTTGGAGGAACCCTCAGCTCCTGGGACAAGATGGGATATACCTGCCATGCTCCCTACCTAACACTTGGCCTGGCCTCACATCCTCCCCCTGAACCTGGACAGGCCTCAGACATCTGCAGGGGAGACCCCTTCCTGTGGGGAGCGAGTCTGCACACAAAGGGCGGGTGGTCCAGGAAGATGGAGAACAGGAAGGGCTTTGTAGCCCCCTCATTAGCTCTTCACTCGTAAACTCTTCTGCCTCCCAAATTCGAGACCTTGGGGGTCAGTATCAACTACAGCTGAAGAGCTCAGGAGACTGCACTGGGTGGTCATGTCCACGGCCCGGCTGAGCCACTGATTCGCATGTGACCTTGGGCAAATCCCTGAACCTCTCGATGTCCAAGTTTCCTCTCTGGGTTTCTTATCAGGATTGAAGAAACTAAGGTGGGTAAAGGGCCCAGCACAGCGGCCAGCACATAACACACTCCATCAGTATGAATCATGGTCATTGTTATGAGTCAGTGAATGAGCTCCCTGTCACCAAGAGTATGTAAGCAAAGGGCTGGGGACCTGCTCTCGGGAATGCTGGAGAGGGCATCACAGGCCTGGGTGCAAGGATGGATTCGATGACATCTCCACTTTTCAATCTCAAAGGTCTCTCAGCTTCCTTCCTCCACCAACCCGCCCACGTGCAAACCCAGCCACACAGCTGAGTGCTGGCTGCAGAGGGCGGGCAAAATGTCAAGAAATTTCCCCGAGAGATCAAAGAAGGGGTTTTTGTGGGTTTTTCATTTTTCCTCTCTGGCTACCCGGAAGCACAAGGTCAATAAAACTCCAGTAAAATGCCCCACCCACCACACCAATATGGAGTACTCAGCCCCAACCAGCACTGGGCCTTGGAGAGGGGAAATGGGGAGAAGGGAGCCCCCTCTCCCTGAGTCACAGCTTTTAAGTGGAGGGAGCCTGGGACCTGAGATGTCATTTTTCTCTCCACCCACTCCCCATCAAGGCCCTGTCAGGCTGGGGTCAAAGCAGCCAGAAGAGGATGAGAAGGAAGTGTCTTTCTCCTTGTGGCTGGGACTGTAGGTCCCATGAAAAGTCATAGAGCACTGTGGGCCATTCCATTCCAGAGGATAAAAACCACAGCAAGCGGGCCCTGGGAGAACTGAGTGGGAACCACCACCAAGCATCAGGCTAACAAGGGAAGGCCTCATGGAGGAAGGGGTTCCAGAATTACAGCAGGTAGGGACTGTGGGGACGGCATCCCAGATGGGGACAGGCATGTCCAAAGGCCCAGAAACTAGGCCTGGCACAGTGGCTCACACCTGTAATCCCAGTAATTTGTGAGGCCGAGATGGGCAGACCACTGGAGGTCAGGAGCTGGAGACCAGCCTGGCCAACACGGTGAAACCCCATCTCTACTTAAAATACAAAAACTAGCTGGGTGTGGTGGCACATGCCTGTAATCCCAGCTACTTGGGAGGTTGAGGCAAGAGAATTGCTTGAACCTAGGAGGCAGAGGTTCCAGTGAGCCGAGATCACACCACTGCACTCCAGCCTGGGCAACAGAGTGAGATTCTATCTCAAATAAATACGTAAATAAGTAAAAAGGCCCAGAGACTTGAAAGCATGCAGCAGTTCCTATAGAATGGCCAAGGGAGAAGAAGCTGGAAAGGTGAAAGCTGACCCCATTATAAGAATGAGGAGCCAGGCACGGTGGCTCAAGTCTGTAATCCCAGCACTTTGGGAGGCCAAGGCTGAGGTCAGGAGTTTGAGACCAGCCTGACAACATAGAGAAACCTTGTCTCTTCTAAAAATATAAAATTAGTCAGTCATGGTGGCACATGTCTGTAATTCCAGCTTCTCAAGAGGCTGAGGCAGGAGAGTCACTTGAGGCAGAGGTTGCAGTGAGCCAAGACTGCACCACTGCACTCCAGCCTGGACTACAGAGAGAAACTCTCTCTCTCAAAAGAGAGAGAGAGAGACAAATAAACGTTTGTTGGATGGATGATGCATGCATGGATGGATGGATGGATGGATGGATGGAAAAGTAGATGAGAAAATGGCCAGGAGAGGGGTGGGTGTATGGATGAGGGGGTGAATGGGAAGATAATTGGAGGGATATGGGAAGGGGATGGTGCTATGGACTGAATTGTGTCCCCTACAAAGTTCATATGTTAAATGTGTTGAAACCCTAACTCCCAGTGTGACTGTATTTGGAGATAGGACTTTTAGGAGATAATTAATGCTAAATGAGGTCATAAGGATGGGGCCCTAATCCAATGGGATTGGTGGCCTTATATGAAGAGGGGGAGAAAGAGAGAGAGAGAGAGAGATATTCCCACCATGAGAAGACTGTCATCTGCAAGCCAAGAAGACAGCCCTCACCAGAAACCAAACCCTGCAAAAACCTTGATCTTGGACCTTCAAGCCTCCAGAACTGTAAGAAATAAATGTCTATTCTTTAGGTCACCCAGGCTACAGTATTTTGTTATGGCAGCCCCAGCAAACTAATACAGATGGGTGGATGGATAGGGGCTGGATGGGAAGAAAAATGGAAAGGGGATGGAAGGCGGTGGGTTAGTGAGTGGTTAAAAAGATGGGTGGGTGGGTAGGTACATGGATGGATGGGCAGGTGAGGGGGACAGGTACTTGGATGGGTGGGTGGATGGCCGACCAGTGAAGCACTGAAGAAACCAGGGGACCCACCTCATAGATCATTCAAAATCAACACTAAACCAAAAATAAAAGCAAGAAAGTCCAATAGCATCCAACCCACTGCTCTCGCCCGTACAATGACTACTTTGAATCACTGTTGAAAATACAAATCAAAATCAAACACAAAAACATCACATTCTTTCTAAGAATGTTTCCCTCTGTCCTTTGGTGGCCTGAGCATGAGGCTGATCTGAATCTCGTGGGGGAGTTAAGAGGCCACAAGTCTGGGAACTGACTGACCCAGGTTCCCGCACAGCTCCAGTGGAATACCCCTGATGGCCGTAGCCTGTCACCACCCTCCAGACAGCACAGCTGGGAGGATTAGGTGATGGGTGGATGGGCCCCTCCGCCCCCACTGTCGGAAGCCCTCCAGACGATGCCCGCCCACTTGCAATGGCCTGTTGTCCTCAAAGCAAGACAATGAACCAGACACACACAGACTCCCTCCCACCCTTGCTGGCACAGCTAAAGGCTGATGTCCTCGTGACAATCTCCGTTCCTGGAGGTCAGAGACCACGAGGGCATCGTTATGTCCTGCCCCGCCCATCTAAGACCACTGGTTGTGCCTCGGAGCTTTTGATCATAACCACAGGGGCAGAAATGCCTCACTACCCTATTCCAGCTGCTTATCTCCTCGGGCCTAAGCATTAGCTGCCAAATGGAAAGAACAACACTCGCCCAGCTCCAGAAGGATTTCCTGGTAATGGACTAGAAGTCAATCACGGTGCTGGGGGTGGGCAAGCATTCCAGAAAGAGAGCTCTAGTCCGGGAGCCTGGTCTCAGAGAAATCTACTGTCCAGGTTGTCCCGGGATAAATGAGTGTTCTGAGCTGGAGCAGTCAAGAACTGCAAAGAGGCCAGGCACGGTGGCTCACGCCTGTAATCCCAACGCTTTGGGGGGCTGAGGCATGAGGACTGATTGAGCCCAGGAGTTCAAGAACAGCCTATGCAATTAGCGAGACCTTGTCTTTATTTTAAATTAATATAAAAAAAAATCAGGCCAGGCACAGTGGCTTATGCCTGTAATCCCAACACTTTGGGAGGCTGAGGTGGGTGGATCACCTGAGGTCAGGAGTTTGAGACCAGCCTGGCCAATATGGTGAAACCCCGTCTCTGTTAAAAATACAAAATTAGCCAGGTGTGGTGGTGCATGCCTGTAATCCCAGCTACTTGGGAGCCTGAGTCAGGAGAATCGCTTGAACCTGGGAGGCGGAGGTTGCAGTGAACCGAGATTGCGCCGTTGCACTCCAGCCTGAGCAACAAAAGCAAAACTCCGAAAGAAAGAAAGGAAAGAAAGGGAAAAGAAAGAAAAGAAGTAAGGAAGGAAGGAAAGAAGGAAGGAAGGAAGGAAGGAAGGAAGGAAGGAAGGAAGGAAGGAAGGAAGGAAGGAAGGAGAGAGAAGAAGGAAAAGGAAAGAAAGAACTGCAAAGGGCTTCCAGGCCCCAGAAATGAAGGGTGGTCAGAGGATGTCGACAGCCCAAGCTTTGAGGTCTCTGAGCTCTGGGCCCCAGCCCTGATCATTCCACCATTTCCCAACTGTGTTACCCTGGTCATCAAGGAAAGTGGCTGGAACTTAACCTTGCCAAGCCCCAGTAGCCTCATTTGCAAAATGAGTGTAATAAAGGATCATTGCAAGCACTTAATGAGATGATGCAGTTCATATAAAGGTCTTGGACTCATGGATAGTAAGTGTCCAATAAAGGGCAGCTCTAAGTTAAAAATAAAAACTCACGGAGATGGACTTTCTTGTGGCAGCAACAAACACAGTCTCAATTCTACAGCCCTAACCTCTGACAGAGTCTCTGGACTCTGCAATGCCAGGAATGACCTGCAGAAAACTGTAGCCAATTATGACAATGACAGTTGGCTCCAATTTCCCCACTTATCAATCCCTCAAGAGGGTCATCAATTGAGGACAAATTTCCCCCCTTCTCCCCACCCCCAGCGCCCCCACTCACCCGTGGGGCAGCGGTAACAGCACCTCCTGACAGCCTTGTCATAGTAGTGGCCGGGGTTTCCACGACAGGTGTCCTCGAAGGGTCGATCCTAGCAGGTCAGAAAAGCTGGTGAGGCCAGGTGGATCCCAGATATCCGTACTCCCTCTGTCCCCACCAGTCCCAGGAGGCCTGAGACGGAGTTTTGTATTATCGGAGAGAAATCAGGACAAGAACTCCTGATTCCACAAACCCACACCGCTCTTGGGCTTACCCCCTGCTACTCCAGCTCAGGCCAGAAACTTTAGCATCTCCCTTGACTCTCTCCTCTCAAACAACCCATCAACAAATTCTCCTGGTCCTTTTCATACCACAATCATCACCACCTTCACCTGGGGCCAGTCACCATCCCCTCGCCCTGGGATTAACATAGTTGCTTCCTACCTTGTCTCTGGGATGGACCCAACAATACACATTTCTGGTAAACTTATTTGTTGAAGTCTAACACACCCGTACAAAAAAAGTGCACAGATCTCAAGTTACAGCCAACTGCATTTTTACAAGATGAATGCACCGGGCAATCAGCACCCAACTCATCAAACAGGATCTTGCCAGCCCCAGCTCCTCCCTCATCCCCCCTCCCACACACTTCTCCCAAAAGGCTGATTTCTATCCCTCTATTAGTGTTGACTGCTTTTGGATTTTACATAAAGTAGAATTACACAGTCCATTCCCCTGCAACCAGCCTCTTTCATTCAGGATTATATTGTGAGAATCATTCGCATTGTTGCAAATAACAGTTGCTCATTTCTGTCCATTGCTTTGCAGTATAGCATTGCACAAATATGAACAATTTATTTGTCTAGTCTACTGTCTTTTTTTTTTTACTTTGTTGAGACAGAGTCTTGCCCTGTTGCCCAGGTTGGAGTGCAGTGGCATGATCTCAACTCACTGCAACCTCCACCTCCTGGGCTAAAGTGATTCTTGTGCCTCAGCCTCCCAAGTAACTGAGACTACAGGTGTGTACCACCACGCCCAATTAGTTTTTGTATTTTTAGCAGAGAAACAGTTTCACCATGTTGATCAGGCTGGTCTTGAACTCCTGACCTCAAATGATCCGCCTGCCTTGGCCTCCCAAAGTGCTGGGATTACAGGGTATGAGCCACCACTCCGGGCCTGCTCTCAATAGACATTCCACTTTTTGGTTGTTATGCTAGTGCTGCTGGGAACATTCCTGTACACATGTTTTAGTGACCAAATGTACATGCTTCTGTTGGCTATATACCTAGGAGTGGAATTCCTGGAGCATAAGGCATGCTCAGTTCTGATAGATTCTCCATCCAGGCTTCTAAAGCAGTCATACTAGCAGGTACTTCCCTGCAGTGTCTGAGGATTACAATTGTTCCACTTCCTTGTCAGCACGTGGTGGTGTCAGTTTTTAAACCTTTAGCCATCTTGTTGGATCTGTAGCGATACCTCATTGTGGTTTTTATTTGCATTTCTCTGATAAGTAATGTTGTTGGGCACCTTTTCCCATGTTTATTAACCATTTAGGCATTCTTTTTTGTAAGATGCCTATTCAGGTCTTGTGGTCATTTTTTTTAATCCGGTTGTCTGGCTTTTCTTATTGATGTGTGAGAGTTCTTTACATATTCTAGATACATGGCTTTTGTTGATTATATGTACTGCAAGTATTTTCTTGCATCCTCTGGCTTGGCTTTTCACTTTCTTTATGGAGGCTTTTGATGAACAGACATTCTTAGCTTTAATAAATTACATACACTAATCTTTTCTTTTATGGTTAATGCCTTTTTTTGTCCTGTTTAAGAAATATTTGCCCACTCAGTGTCACTTAGATATTCTCCTACATTAACTTCTAGATGAGATTGTTTAATCGTTCATATTCAAGTTTCATTCTTGTGCATGGTGTGAAGTAGGGGTCAGAGAGGCTCACTCTTTTCAGGAAGGTGTGGTTTTTGTTTTGTGGGTTTTTGTGGGTTTTTTTTTTTTTTTTTTTTTGAGACAGGGTCTTACTCTGGTGCCCAGGCTAGGGTGCAATGGTGCAATCATGGCTCACTGCAGCCTCAGCCTCCCAGGCTGAAGTAGTCTTCTCTTTTGCCTCAGCCGTCCGAGTACCTGGGGCCACAGGCATGTACCCCCACACCCAACTAATGTATTATTTTTTTGTAGAGACTAGGTCTTGCAATGTTGCTGAAGTTGGTCTCAAACTCCTGAGCTCAAGTAATGCTCCTGCCTCAGCCTCCCACAGTGCTGGGATTACAGGCGTGAGCCACCTCGCCCAGCCTCAAGATGTGTTTTTCACAAGCCCTCCATGTGTTTCAAGGGTTCTTTGAAAGTGAAGCCCCATCATAAGAAAGGGTTCAAGAGAGGAAATTCTCTGTTGAATTTCTGGTACACAGTGAAGCTCAAACCTTTCTGCACTTAGTTGCTGTGTGACCTTGGGCAGGTGGCTACACCTCTCTGGGCTGCAGCTTCCTGATCTGTAACATGGGATAGTGATCTGGCCCCAAAGAGCTAGGGGTGTGAAAAGGAGGAGTTGTATGAAAGCAGGCACCCAAGGCCAGACTCGGGGGGGGTAATGTGCAATACCATGGGCTCCCCATTCTCTGCACCCCCTACCCCTCCATGGACCCAGGTGTGATGGCAGGAGGGAGACATAAGCGGCCAGAGTCCCCCGGGTGTGTTCTAGGCCCCAGCAGAGTGAGCAGGGCCTGGGGCCATGGTCCCTGTAAACTTCTGGGTGAAACTTCTGGGGTGGAAAGAAAGGGAGAAGGGAAGCAGGAAATGAGGCAGGAGGCAGGGAGGGAGCCTCGTCGCATTTCCACGTCTTCAGCATCCAAGATGGTGCCTGGCAGAAAGGAGGTGGGCCCTGGTGCCGTGTGGGGCTTTCTTGGTTTGGGGAAGGGAAGCAGAAGCCACTTTCCCCCAGGAGAGAGGCCTGGCTGGCCTAAGGGGCTGCCTGACCCTTCTCTCCACTCAAGGGTTAACAGTGAAGCTTCCGGCATGTTCAGGAAGCAGCAGAGAGCAGCAGCATGGCTGGAACGTGGATAAATGGGGTGCTGGTTACATCATTCTTTTTTTTTTTTTTTTTTTTTTTTGCATGTCTGAAACATGTCGCCATATTAATTTGAAATAATACATGAACCTGATATTTGCCCAATAGTCACATGGCGCTTGGGTGGTCTCCCTTCTCATTTAATCCAGAGCCCGGGGCCTTGAGGACACCCTCCTCCCTCCAGCACTAGAGGAGACTGTCCACTCTTAAGTCACCCCGAGGGCTCCTGGGAGCCTCTCCAGGGGGCAGGAAACTGCCAGGACACCCGAAGTGCTCCTAACCCACAGCATCTCACTGAGTGAGTTCAGTAGCCTGTGCCTGGGGCTGGCTGGAGGTGTGAGGGCTCACCTGCAAGGCCTGCTGAGTGTGGGAACATTCTGGGTCCTTGTCCTGGGTCTCCCTTCCCGGCCTGTCTGCTAATCTCACTGACAGCTACGGAGTCTACAGGGACCATGGCCCCAGGCCCTGCTCACTCTGCTGGGGCCTAGAACACACCCGGGGGACTCTGGCCGCTTATGTCTCCCTCCTGCCATCACACCTGGGTCCATGGAGGGGTAGGGGGTGCAGAGAATGGGGAGCCCATGGTATTGCACATTACCCCCCCTGAGTCTGGCCTTGGGTGCCTGCTTTCATACAACTCCTCCTTTTCACACCCCTAGCTCTTTGGGGCCAGATCACTATCCCATGTTACAGATCAGGAAGCTGCAGCCCAGAGAGGTGTAGCCACCTGCCCAAGGTCACACAGCAACTAAGTGCAGAAAGGTTTGAGCTTCACTGTGTACCCAATTCTCTCCCATCTCTAGGCCACAGGCTACCCATCTTTAAAATGAAAAAAAATCCCAGGGCTGGGCGCTATGGCTCATGCCTGTAATCCCAGCACTTTAGAAAGACGAGACGGGAGAGTCACCTGAGGCCAGGAGTTCGAGACCAGGCTGGCCAACATGGCGAAACCCCGTCTCTGCTGAAAATACAAAAAAAATTAGCCCGGCATGGTGGTGGGTGCCTGTAATCCCAGCTACTCAGGAGGTTGAGGCATGAGAATTGCTTGAATCTGGGAGGCAGAGGCTACAGTGAGCCGAGATCGCACCATTGCACTCCAGCCTGGGCAACAAGGGTGAAACTCCGTCTCAAAAAAATAAATAAAAATAGGTATTAAAAGCCCAAATATCCTCGAAAGAGCGCTCCCAGGAGAAACAAGCTTGACCACCCTGCTATCAGGTTCCCGCTAACCACCAAGTCTGCCATGAAGAAGACAGAAGACGACGACACACTTGTATACACTGTGGATGTTAAAGCCGACAAGTACCAGATCAAATAGGCTGTGAAGAAGCTCTGTGACATGGATGTGGCCAAGGTCAGCACCCTGATTCGGCCGGATGGAGAGAAGAAGGCATATGTTCCACTGGCTCCTGATTACAGTGCTTTGGATGTTGCCAACAAAACTGGGATCATCTTGGCTGGGTGCGGTGGCTCATGCCTGTAATCCCAGCACTTTGGGAGGCTGAAGCCAGCGGATCACCTGAAGTCAGGAGTTTGAGACCAGCCTGGCCAACGTAGCGAAACCCTATCTCTACTAAAAATACAAAAATTAGCCAGGAATGGTGGTGCACGCCTATAATCCCAACTACTCAGGAGGCTGAGGTGGGAGAATCCCTTGAACCCAGGAGGCGGAGGTTGCAGTGAGCCGAGATTGTGCCATTGCACTCCAGCAAAAGCAACAGAGTGAGACCCTGCCTCAAAAAAAAAAGAAAATTAAAAAATTAAGAAGTGATAATAATATGTGTATACATAAAGAGAGTGAGAACACAGATGTACAAAGCCATATATGTAAATAGCGTCTCAAGGACACATATATGTAAATAGCGTCTCAAGGACACATATATGTAAATAGCGTCTCAAGGACACTGGAAGGTGGCGGCTTATTTTCAACAATAATTCTCAGTAAATCCATAGTTTGCCACCGGAGGGCAGTCTTCTTGCTGTGCGGAGGGGTCATGGGATCTCAGCTGGGATGTCCAGCCTGTGCCTCTCAAAACCCCTTGAAAGGAGGAGCAGAGGACTTGGGGCCCCATTTTCCATGTGGGGCTGAGCGAGGAAGGGGCACCCCCTTCCCCTCACACAGGCCCTTCACCTGTCCCAGCTCCTGGTGGAGAAGGAGGCAAGGGCCTGGGCGTCTGCCGCTGCCCAGAGAAGTCTGGCCCTGTGAATTTCCAGGCCCACCCTGCCTGGCTCATCAGCTCCAGCTGCCGTGAGGAAGAGGGAGGGAAGAGGGAGAGGGGAGCTAGGATGTGCCCCTGCCTGCGAGGGAAGGAGGGATCAGAAAGCGAAGAGTGGGAGGGGGAAGCCCAAGGACTGGAGGGGGGGCTTTTGGGTGGAGTTCCCCGCAGGTTCAAGGCAAAGTGAGGTGTCCACAAGGTAATGAGCTGTGCAGCCGGAGGCCCTCGGCCCCACCTTAGTGGCAACAAGATGAAGAGAGGGTGGCCTAAAACCTTACCATTTCTAGGCCGGTCTATTTTCAGGTTGGTTTGGTTTTCCCTACAAGACCAGTTACAGTTCACTTTCCAAAAGCCCCGCCTGGTCTCAGCCGGACCATACCTGTGGGAGACAAGTCTACGAGTTGCGGGGTGGGCGGGGAGTCAGATCAAATGCAAAATCCCCGAAGGGGCCAGAGCTGAGCAGGGCCAGTGAGGTAAGTACCCCTCCCCTCCCTGTCTCCCGGGGATCTCCACTGCTGTGTGCTCCATTATTCAAGGTGAGGCCCCTGGCCAGCAGTGGGGGGCACCACCTGGGAACTTTGTCAAAATGCAGAACCCCAGACCTCCCTAATTGGAATCTGCATTTTAACAAGAGCCCCAGGGAGTTTGAGATGCGCTGGCCTAGCAGAAGCTGAGCAGAAAGAAGTGCAAATGCTGGACGGTTTGCTTTCCATAGCAAAAGTAATTCTAATAGCCAATCACTGCCAACCCATTTTACAGATGGGGAGACTGAGACATAAGGATGAGAAATCTGCCCAAAGTCACACAGCTGGTCAGTGTTAGAGCCAGTATTTGGCACGTGCTCTGATCCACCAGCTTCTGCTGCCTGGGGTGGGGGGTGTGCTGTAGTCCAGAATTACAGCAGGTAGGGACTGTGGGGAGGGCATCCCAGATGGGGACAGGCATGTCCAAAGGCCGAGAAACTAGGCCCGGCACAGAGGCTCTGAGATCCCTGCTCCCCACTCCCCATGAGACTGAGGTGGTTTGTTTGTTTGTTTGTTTGTTTGTTTGTTTGTTTGTTTTAAGACAGAGTACTCGCTGTCTCTGTTGCCCAGGCTGGAGTGCAGTGGCGTGATCTCGGCTCACTGCAACCTCCACCTCCCGCGTTCAAGCAATTCTCCTGCCTCAGCCTCCCAAGTAGCTGGGACTACAGGTGCTTGGCATCACACCTGGCTAATTTTTGTATTTTTAGTAGAGGGGGGGTTTCACCATGTTGGCCAGGCTGGTCTCGAACTCCTGACCTCAACTGAGCCACCCACCTCAGCCTCCCAAAGTGCTGGGATTACGGGAGTGAGTCACCATGCCTGGCCGAGACTGACTGCTTTTTGAAATGCTTGCTTCTCCCTGGCCCCCAGCCTATCACTAGTTCTGTTTAACCTGCAGTTTTACCCCCACATCTACCAGCTCTTCCTCACCTTCCCGCCGTCTGGACTTGACAGTGGCCACCTGAGGGTCTCCTCTCGTCTACCCCATCCACCGCACCCAGCTCCCAGTGCAGACACCAGACTGATCTTTTGAAAACACGATCTATTGTCTTCCCCTCCATCCTATCGAAGACCCTCAGATGGCTTCCAACCCAGCTAAGAATAAAGCCCAAAGTCCTGTGTTTGCTTCTATAGCTTATATATTAAAATTGGAGCAATACAGAAATTAGCATGGCCCCTGCATAAGGATGATACGGAAATTCATGAAACAGTTCATATAAAAAAAAAAAAAGAAAAAAACCCCAAAGTCTTAACAGTGGCCCAAGAGGCCCTGCCCTCCTTGCCTGCCTGTGAAGTCCCTGGTACTCTCTCCTACCAGCCTCTTTTTGCCACTGGCACCCCACGGGCACCCCACTCCCTGCGGCAGCCTGTGCATGCTGTTCCTCTGCCTGCACCAGTCCCTAAATCCAGCGTACCCCCATTCATCCTTGGGACCTCACTCATGAGTGCCACTTCCTCTGGGAAGCCCTCTCTGATCACCCCCATCCAGGTCATGTGCTGTGTCCCTACCGGAAGCTCTAGGGGACTGTTGGTTTCCTTGCTCACTAAGGTTGTTGGTAGAATTCAGTTCCTTGTGGTTGTAGGACTAAGGTCTTGTTTCTTTTCTGACAGCCAACTAAGGGCTGTTCCCTGCTTCTAGGGACTGTGGCATCCTTTGGCTCATGGCCCCCTTACTCCATCTGCAAAACCAGCAATAGTGAGCTGAGTCCTTCTCACATCACATTTCTGTCTTTGCCTCTATCATCTTTCTCTAACACAGCCAGGAAGGGTTATCTGCTTTTAAGGACTCATGTGATTAGATTGGGCCCACCCTGATAATCCAGGATAATCTTCCTATCTCAAGATCCATACTCTCGGGATTAGAATGTGTGAACATTTGGCTGGGCGCACTGGCTCTCACTTAAAATCCCGGCTCTTTGAGAGGCTGAGGCAGGAGGATCACTTGAGCTCAGGAGTTTGAGACCAGCCTGGGCAACACAGCGAAGGAGAAAACCCATCTCTACAAAAGATACAAAAATTAGCTGGGCATCGTGGAATGCACCGGTAGTCCCGGGAGGCTGAGATGGGAGAATCTCTTGAGCTGTGGTTGGGCCACTGCATTCCAGCCTGGGTGACAGGGTGAGACCCTCTCCTAAATTAACAAAGTAGAACGTATGGACATTTTAGAGGACTATGAGTCTGCCGCCACACCCCCACGCCTAAGCAACCACTAGACTATATTACCACACGCTGAACTCAGTCACCTCCTAACTGTGGGACCCTGAACCCCTCTCTCCACACTGAGTGCTCACTTGAGCTCCAGACCAACAGACTACCTGAAACTAAAGTCATCCTCCTCCCCCTCTTTAAACACACCCACAGGTACACAGGGTCCATCTCCGGCCACAGGCAGCACCTCTCCCAGTTGTCCCACCTGCAAGCAGGTGCCGAGTTGAGCTACCCCCAGTTCCTGCACAGCTGAGGAAGAGTGTGCGGGGCCCCATGCTGCCTGGCCCCAGGGTTGGAGGTAAAACCCAAAGACAGTGGACACGGAAACAGCATAGAGGGTGGAGCCTGGAGTTCCTGGCTGGAAGGAACTCAGGGACAGGCAAGTACCTTGAAATAATGTTCGTGTAAGAGTTGAAGAAACAAGGAAAAAACATGAAAAGTGGCTTACCAGTCAAAGACAGGTTTATTTTGGAAAATAAAACTGAGAGGGGCTTCTGGCCAATTTCGGTCAGCAGCATTTTCTCTTACAGACTAAGGGTATTTAAGGGTTCTGGGAGGGCGCTTATCGCAGGCAAGGAATGTTTGTGTATGGAGGAGAGTTTTACTGCATGCTGGGAATGTCTGTGGTCAGAGGGAAGGTTATCTCGGGGCTGGCATGTCTCTGGTCGGACAGGGGTGTTTATCTTAGTGTTGGAATGTTTTTCGTTGGAGGTATCATTTGTGGTTTATGGTCATGCTGACATTAGCCATTAGGCTGATGTTTTGGGGTTGGATTTAGGCGGTTTCTAATCAAGGAGAACTTAAAATGGCGATGCTTGTCCAAGATGGTGACACTCCTGCTCTGTCAGTTAGCAAGAATCATACCATCCTCACTGGGTGCCTATTGTCGTGTGGGATGGAAGGAGGACATGAGAGGGGGTCTGTGGTCAGCAGAATAGCACCCCCTAAAGATAACCACTTCCTAATCCCCAGGACCTAGGGTGACATATTCATATATGTGCTCATATACGTCACCCTACATGGCAACGGGGAATCGGGGTGGTAGATGGCGTTGAGGTTGTGAACCCGCTGACTTTGAGATGGGAGATTCCCCCTGGATTATCCAGGTGAGCCAATGCAATTTAAGGGAACTTAAAAATGCAAGAGGGAGGCAAAAGAGAGAGTCAGGGAGTCAGAAAAAGAGATGAGCACAGAAGCTCTTCACTGTCACTTCCCAAATAAGTTTCATCAAATGCTGGGGCTACAGGATAGTAACAGATGACAGGCAAAAGAACAAGGCCAGGCGTGGTGGTTCACACCTCTAATCCCAGCACTTTGGGAGGCCAAGGTGAGAGGACTGCTTAACCCAGGAGTTCAAGACCAGCCTGAACAACATAGCAAGACCCTGTCTTTATTTTTTTTTTTAAAAAAAAAAATTGTTTTTTTAGACGGAGTCTCACTCTGTCACCCAGGCTGAACTGTAGTGGTGCAATCTCGGCTCACAGTAACCTCTGCCTCCCAGGTTCAAGCAATTCTCCTGACTCAGCCTCCTAAGTAGCTGGAATTACAGGCATGTGCCACCACACCTGGCTAAGTTTTGTATTTTTAGTAGAGATGGGGTTTCAGCATGTCTCAAACCCATAACCTCAAGTGATCCACCTGCCTCGGCCTCCCAAAGTGCTGGGATTACAGGCATGAGCCACTGTGCCCGGCCCAAAAATTAAAAAAATTAAAAAAAATTTAATTAGCTGGGCATGGTAGCACGTGCCTGTAGTCCCAGCTACTCAAGGAACTAAGGTGGCAGGATTGTTTGAGTCCAGGAATTTGAGGTTACAGTGAACTACGATTGTAACACTGCACTCCAGCCTGGGTGACAGAGTGAGACCCTGTCTCACAAATAAATAAACAAACAAAAAAAATCACTGGAGTCCATTTGAGAGATATCCATTTTAGATCACGGGGCCTCTCAGAGCCTTTGATGTGCTTTCTTACTCTCTAATTCTCCAAGGAAGGATATGGGGGCTAGTCAGAAAAATCTGCAATGTTTCTCAAACTTCATTGGCCGTAGAACCTTTTTTTCTCAGAACTGCCATTGCCAGAAAGTGACTGGGAAATGTTGCCTTTGGCACTAGGGAAGCATTAAAGGGTTTCAGGACCATTCATGTGGTGGGGAGGTGGACAGGATGGAGGAGAGCGAGTCCACTTTACCAAGATCACGTCTTGAGTCCGAATTTAGCAAACTGCTTGATCCTCCCTTCCCGCCGAGAAATCCCTCCTGCCCCACAGAAATCCCATGCCAGCTCCATGAGCCAATTGTTCAGACTGCAGGGATCCTGAAGGTTCCAAGGCCGAAGCAAGTGTTAGAGCTGCATCCTTAGCTACACCTCAGACGGGGTAAAACCCACCCAGCCCTGAAGTACGTTCCCAGGCAACAACAGCCACCACGGGACGATGGCAGCTACAAAGAAAAATGTAGTGAGCCAGGCCCGATGGCCCCCACCTGAAGTCACAGCCCTTTGGGAGGCCAAGGCAGGCAGATTATTTGAGGTGAGGCGTTTGAGACCAGCTTGGCCACCATGGTGAAACCCCATCTCTAGTGAAAATACATGAAAATTAACCAGGCGTGGCGGTGAGTGCCTGTAGTCCCAGTTACTCGGGAGCCTGAGGCAGGAGAATCGCTTGAACCCGTTGAACCTGGGAGGTGGGGGTTGCACTGAGCCACGATCTCACCACTGCACTCCAGCCTGGGTGACAGAGCGAGACTCTGTCAAAAAAAAAAAAGAAAAAGGAAAGGAAAAGGAAAAGGAAATGAAAGGAAAGAAAAGGAAAGGAAAGGAAGAAAGGAAGAAAGGAAAGAGACAAAGAAGAGAGGGAAGGGAGGGAGGGAGGAAAATGTAGTGGACGTGAAGAAAAAGGAAACGGGGCCCAGCTCCCCGGGAATATTCAACTTTCTGATCCTCTTGGAGGTGCCTTGGGTTCCTGTGTCAGCCTCAGGCCACTTGCTCAGAAGGGGCTTGTGTATTTACTTTTTGTTTGTTTGTTTGTTTTTAAGACAGGGCCTCGCGGTCACCCAGGCTGGAGTGCAGTCTGCGATCATGAACACAGCTCACTACAGCCTTGACCTCCGGGGCTCAAGTGATCCTCTCACCTCAGCCTCCTGAGGTGCTGGGACCACAGGTGCGTACCACCATGCCCAGCTCATTGTTTGTTGCCCAGGCTGTTCTCAAACTCCTGGGCTCATAAGATCCTCCTGCCTCGGCCTCCCAAAGTGCTGGCAATACAGGCGTGAGCCTTTGCGTCCAGCCTGGTGTGTTTCCTTGCCCACCTTCCTCTCCTAGACTGTGTGTGGGGAAGGGGCGGGGCACATGCCCCCCAGACCGTTTGGAGAGAGAGAACTCTTGGCCTGGCCGCTGCATCCTGGCCTCCCTCACCTGACTCAAGAGCGGGAAGGGTGCCTGCCCTGGCTGGGAAGGTGAAGGTGGGGTTTAGGAGTTTCCTGGTCTCGGCAGGTTGGAACAATTTCAGGAGACTGTGCGGAGGCCACACTACCTGTGCACTCCCTGAGACCAGGAACCATACCTGGCAGGCAGCAGGCCATCAAGAAAGTTAATTGCTGAAATGAAGCTGTGGGTGACACCTCCAGGAGTTCTCAGCTCCCTGGAGGACCCAAGAACCCAAGGGGAGCCTGCTGGGTGGGGCTTCCAAAGCAGGCCCCAGGCTTGCCCCAACCATGGGCGCTGATGTGCTGTTTGACCTCTGACCCCTTCTGCTGCCTCCAGAGCCCTGGGCAAAGCTGGCGAGGACAGTGGCACCATCTATGGTGCAGAGCCTCGTCACTGCAAACTCTGGAGGCTCCATCCCCCACTGACCCAGGTGGAAGTGAAGATGGGCTCCTCTGGACTCCCACAGGCCCCAGACAGTCCCTGACACAGCACTGGCCACCCTCTCCTCTGTCTTCCCCTTCCCACACTGCCACCCATCGAGGGCAAGGACTGGAACTGGTTCATCTCCAAGACTGTATCCACAATGCCCAGCATACAACAGGCACCTAATAAGGCTCACCTTTATTTACACAGCACTTACTGTGTCCAGGAGCTATTCTCAGCCCTTGGCACATATTAACTCCTGTCATCCTTACACCAGCCCTACAATACAAGGTAGCTACTGTTATTAGCCCATTTTATAGATAGGGAAACCGAGGCACACAGAGGTAACTTAACTTGCTCAAGGTCACCAGCTAGTGTCAGAAGTAAGGGATTACCCTGACAGGCTGACAAAAAAGTTCATACCTTTAACCAAATACCCTACTCTCAAAGGTGGCTCATGCTTCTAATCCCAGTACTCTGGGAGGCCGAAACGGGTGGATTACTTGAGGTCAGGAGTTCGAAACCATCTTGGCCAACATGATGAAACCCCATCTCTAGTAAAAATACAAAAATTAGCTGGCATGGTGGTGAGTGCTTGTAATCCCAGCACTTTGGGAGACCAAGGCGGATGGATCACTTGAGGCCAGGAGTTCGAGGCCAGCCTGGCTAACATGGTGAAACCCGTCTGTACTAAAAATACAAAAATTAGCTGGGTGTGATTGTGGGTGCCTGTAGTTCCAGCTATTAGGGAGGCTGAGGCAGGAGAATCACTTGAACCCAGGAGGTGGAGGTTGCAGTGAGCCAAGATCACACCACTGCACTCCAGCCTTGGCAACAGAGCAAGACTCCATCTCAAAAAAAAAAAAAAAAAGAGAGAGAGAGAGGAAATGTGAGGACGGAAGGACAGTTCAGAGTGATGCAGGGCCAGGGGCCAAGGAACACAGGCAGCTTCTAGAAGCCGGAAAAAGGCAAGGAAACGTTTTGCCACAGCATATCCAGAAGAAAACCATAGCTCCACTGCCTTATCATAGACTTTTTTCCTTTTTTTGAGACAGAATCTTGCTCTGTCACCCAGGCTGGAGTGCAGTGGTGGGATCTCAGCAAACTGCAACCTCTGCCTCCCAGGTTCAAGCAATTATCGTGCCTCAACCTCCCAAGTAGCTGGGACTACAGGCACATACCACCATGCCCAGCTCATTTTTGGATTTTTAGCAGGGACAGGGTTTTGCCATGTTGGCCAGGCTGCTCTCAAACTCCTGGCCCCAAGCATCTGCCCACCTCAGCCTCCCAAAGTGCTGGAATTACAGACTTGTCATAGACTTTTGACCACCAGGACTATAAGAGAATACCTTCATGTTCTAAGCCACCAAATGTGTGCTAATTTGTTATAGCAGCAGAAGAAAACGAACATATACTGTAACCAGGATGAATAAAAGAGCCTATGCTTGGGTTGGAATGAATGAACAGGATAATGTGGAGGCCAAAAAAGGGGGATCTTGGGCTAGGTTAATAGAAGTAAGGTGGCCGGGCACGGTGGCTCAAGCCTGTAATCCCAGCACTTTGGGAGGCCGAGACGGGCAGATCATGAGGTCAGGAGATCGAGACTATCCTGGCTAACACGGTGAAACCCCGTCTCTACTAAAAAAATACAAAAAACTAGCCAGGCGAGGTGGTGGGCGCCTGTAGTCCCAGCTACTAGGGAGGCTGAGGCAGGAGAATGGTGTAAACCTGGGAGGCGGAGCTTGCAGTGAGCTGAGATCCGGCCACTGCACTCCAGCCTGGGCGACAAAGCGAGACTCCGTCTCAAAAAAAAAAAAAAAAAAAAAAAAAAAAAAATAGAAGTAAGGTGAGTCTACTGGGGAGTGGTCTCTGACCCAGGTGGCACCAGGAATTCTACAGTGGACTCTGGTACCCAGAGATCCACATCAGCGGCTTGGAGTCTATAGATGGCTCCATACTTCAACACCCAACCCCTACTTGTACTTGAGCATGGGCAAACTAGAACTTTTCTCCAAAACACCTATTCCATCCTTCACTTGTTTTTTTCCACATCCCAAAATGACACCTCCCTGCAGCCAGACACTGAGCTCCCAAATATGGACGGGATCCCTGATTTCCCCCCTGCCCTCTGTGCTCCCTGCAGACCCATCCACGGGGTCTGCTTGATTCTAGCTTGAAAGCACATTCCAGCTGGGCACAGTGGCTCATGCCTGTAATCCCAGCACATAGGAGGCAAAGGCAGGAGGATCACCTGATCCCTGGGAGTTTGAGACCAAACTGGGCAACATAGCGAGACCCTGTCTCTACATAGGCAGGCGGATCATGAGGTCAGGAGATCGAGACCCTCCTGGCTAGGACAGTGAAACCCTGTCTCTACTAAAAATACAGAAACAAAATTAGCCAGGCGTGGTGGCAGGTGCCTGTAGTCCCAGCTACTTGGGAGGCTGAGGCGGGAGAACGGCGTGAACCTGGGAGGCGGAGCTTGCAGCTAGCCGAGATCGCACCACTGCACTCCAGCCTGGGCGACTGAGCAAGACCCTGTCTCAAAAAAAAAAAAGAAGAAAAAGTACATTCCCACCTCTGCTCACCCCTCCCCTGGATCACTGCAATGACCTGGCTTCCTGCTCCCATCCTGCCTGCTCCCCCCACCTCCCAGCCCCCACAGCAGACAGAGGGAACTTGAAATATATCATGCAGTATCACTCCCCTGCCAAAAACCTGACCACAGTCCACAAAGGTCTGCATGATCTACCAACTTTCCTGCCACCTGCTCCTAACCACCCGTCTTCACTCACTTCCCTCCAGCCACACCGGCCTCCTTCCTGTTCCTCCAGCCTCTTGGGGCTTTTACCCCCTGGGCCTGGATGCTCTTCTACTAACCTCCCACTGGCTTCCTCCCTCTTTTCATTCCGTGTGTGTGTGTTACGCTCTGCAAGTCCTGTTTTCCCCATCTTAGGGAGCCGCCCATCTCTCTCACACTGCAGGATTCTAATCCTCTCATTGCAGCTAGCAGCAGTCTGTTGACTGTCACCCCGTCACCCCGTGGAAAGTCAGTTCCACGGAGCAGAGACCTGGCTATACGGTGCATGGATGAACGTGCAGCACCCAGAGTACTCCCTGGCATGCAGAAGGTGCTCAATAAATGTTTGTGGAATGAATGAATTGAAGAGAACAGGCAGATGAGGAGCCTTGAGCTCATGATACATGAGGAATAAATGTTGGAGGACAGGTGTGTGACTGGCTGAGAGACTGCGGGGACCCAAGGTCACAGTCTTCACATCACCAGAGGCACTTCTGAGGAACACAGAGGTGACTCATTTTCAAAACTAGATTTCAGGCAAGGCATAGTGGCTCACGCCTGTATTCCCAGCACTTCAGGAGGCTGAGGCGGGTGGGTCACCTGAGGTCAGGAGTTTGAGACCAGCCTGGCTAACATGGTGAAATTCTGTCTCTGCTAAAAATACAAAAATTAGCCAGGCGTGATGGCATGCACCTGTAATCCCAGCTACTTATGGAGGCTGAGGCAAGAAAATCACTTGAACCTGGGAAGCAGAGGTTGCAGTGAACCAAGACGGCACCATTGCACTCCAGCCTGGGCAACAAGAGCGAAACTCCATCTTCTCAAAAAAAAAAAAAAAAAAAAAAAGGCCAGGCGCAGTGGCTCATGCCTGTAATCCCAACACTTTGAAAGGCGGAGACGGGTGGATCATGAGGTCAGGAGTTCGAGACTAGCCTGGCCAGCATGGTGAAACCCCATCTCTACTAAAAATACAAAAAATTAGCCAGGCATGGTGGTGCATGCCTGTAGTCCCATTACTTGGGAGGCTGAGGCAGGAAAATTGCTTGAACCCAGGAGGTGGAGGTTGTAGTGAGCCGTGATCGCGCCACTGCACTCTAGCCTGGGCAACAGAGAGAGACTCCATCTCAAAAAAAAAAAAAAAAGAAAAAAGAAAAGAAAGAAACTAGATTTCAGTGTATCATGAAGATCGTCTAAATGCCAAAGCTAACCCAGGATGGCGTGAGCTGCCTCGGCACGGAGCAAGCATCCTGTCATGGGGGACATACAAGCAGAGGCCGAATGAAAGTCCCTGGAGCCGTGCCTGACCCAGAACAGCTGCTCATTTCAGATCTGCTGAATGCATGCATGCATGAATACTTGCATCAATGTCACCCAAGGACTTAAGCATGCAGGGAGTAACTAGACTGAGCCATGTATAAAAAGTCCCTCCCCACCAGTGAGGCCACGAGAATGCCCAGTGGTTTTCAACTGTAGATACCGGAAGGAGGTCCCCCACCCCCACCCCAGTATCCCCAGGGCGGACCTGGGAGGGGAGAGAGAGAAGTGGAGAACTGGTGTGGCCCAGAGCTGCCTTTTTTTTTTTTTTTTTGACATTCTACGTGTCTAGTCTGTGGCTTAGGTGGGCGCTACCCCGACCAGTCCTGGAACTGTGGGCAAGACTCTCCCCTACCTCTGGGCGTCCGCATTGAATCCTTGTCTGTGAAATGAGAACCGTCATCCCAGATGGGCCACCCCCAGCGTCAGCGCACTGGCGGGACAAGCTGGCCAAGGCTGGGCTAATCTACCGTCATCGCCAAGGACCCTCGAGCCTCCCGGACTCCCCCGGCCCAGACACAATCATCCTTCAGCCCCATTTTCCTTCTGATGATTGTCGTGATGTGAAGAAGGGTGATGAGGGAGTATGCAAACCTTAGAATGAATCACAATCTGCTCAAGAAACAAGTTGAAGTCAGATATGAGTGGGAGCAGAAGCAGAAACTTACAGTAAACGCCCCTCCTTCCGGCACTCACTGCTCTCAGGCTGAGTAACGCGACTCCCTGTCCCCAGAGCGCTTGTGCTGCCTCGGGAAGGGCTTCGATTAAGACAAACCAGGCCTTCCTTCCACCCCTTCAGGGTCCCCTCCTCTCCAGGTCCCCTCGTCCTGCCTCCCTGCAGGATTTGAGCAGCTCTGGAAATGTCCCCTTTGCAAAACAAAACCAGAAATTCTCTCCCGCCCTCTTGTCACTCCCTGAAATTCCATTAGCACTCCACTCTGTGGGGTAACTAGCTAAGCTTTCAAAGTTAAATTGCTAGGTGGAGAAGTCACACATAGAGCTTTTCTATCACCCCAACTAAAATTCCTTTATTTGATTTTTTATTTTTATTTTTTGGAAACCCAGTCGCACTGTCACCCAGGCGGGAGTGCAGGCTCACTGCAACCTCCGCCTTCTGGGTTCAAGTGATTCTCCTGCCTCAGCCTCCTGAGTAGCTGGGAGTACAGGCGCCTGCCACCACACCCAGCTAATTTTTGTATTTTTAGTAGAGAGGGGGTCTCACCATGTTGACTAGGCTGGTCTCGAAGTAATCTGCCAGCCCACCGTGGCCTCCCAAAGTGCTGGGATTACAGGTGTGAGCCACCGCGCCCGGCCCCAGCTAAGATTCATTCATGAGAACCTTCCTGGTCCCAGCCTGCACACTCACTCAGAACAAAGCTGCTTACATCTGGCTGGAATTGGGGGTACGTGGATGTGGGAGGAAGGCTTGTTTAGCCTTAGCTCTGGCAAGGAACATGATGTTGGGGGAATTCTAAGTCTACTGAGTTCGCAAGAAGGCCGGGGCTTCCCCCACCCCTCAACCCCACCCCATGGTGCCTGGATGAAAAGGATGGAGCTATGGGGGAAAAATTTTTCTCTGCGGATATGCACCAGTTAACCCTGGGTCAGAATGCAAAAAACACAATTGGACAAGACAGTGCCATGAAGCATCAGAGGCTAACTCTCAGATGGTGACAGCTAGCAAGAAAGCATTCCCGCCTCAGAATACCAGGCGAAAAATGCTGGAGTCTTGGGAAAAATCAAATAGAGATGAAAAAAGAATTTCAGGATGGGCACGGTGGCTCACGCCTGTAATTCCAACATTTTAGGATGCTGAGGCGGGAGGATCACTTGAGGCCAGAAGCTCGAGACCAGCCTGAACAACATGATGAAACCCCATCTCTACTAAAAATACAAAAATTAGCTGGGTGTGGTGGCAGATGCCTATAATCCCAGCCACTCGGAAGGCTGAGGCAGGAGAATCACTTGAACCCAGGAGGCAGAGGTTGCAGTGAGCTGAGATCGCGCCACTGCACTCCAGCCTGGGAGACAAAGTGAGACTGTCCCAAAAAATAAAAATAAATAAATAAAAATTTAGGCTGGGGGCAGTGGCTCACTCCTGTAATCCCAGCACTTTGGGATGCCGAAGGGGGCAGAGGAGTTCAAGACCAGCCTGACCGACATGATGAAACCCTGTCTCTACTAAAAAACGAAAATTAGCCAGGCGTGATGGCAAGTGCCTGTAATCCTAGCTACTCGGGAGGCTGAGACAGTAGAATCGCTTGAACCCTGGAGAGGGTGGCTGCAGTGAGCCAAGATCGTGCCACTGCACTCCAGCCTGGGCAGCTGAGGGAGACTTCATCTCAAAAAAAAAAAAAAAAAAAAAGAATTTTAAACTCAAGGAAATTCAAACCCTAATTTGGGATTTTTTTTTTTTTTAACATAATGAGCTTCCTGAACCTTTACTGAAAAAAACAGAAGCGGGAGAAGGCTTGAGGGGTAAAAAGGAGTACTGTGTTGGGCAGGTAGCCCCTTCCACAAAGACCCCCTGAGTCCTGCGAAGAAATGACCTAGTGCCTGAGCCCAGAGAGACGCTCAGCTTCCCCGGTAGGTGAGAAATGCAAATTAAGGCAACAAGGATATAACCCTTTTCACTAATCACATTGAGAAAAATTAAAATGCTGATAAGATCAAATGTCGGTTAGGATGTGGGAAAGTTGCTACTCTCTTGGCCTGCTAACAGGAGGGTAAATTGTCCAGCCACCCTGGAAGGCAGTTCGGTGGTGTCTTTTAATTTGAATGCATTTTCACCCTGCAACCTCAGTATTCTCTTCTCAGTCTCTTGTCTAGGAAAGAATCACAGACATTTATTTCCAAAAGCATCCATATGGGGCTGTGCCCTGTAATAGCGAACAAAGAAAGAAAGAATAGTGGTGGCAACCTTAGCACCCATCCATCCAGGACATAAATAAACTATGAAACATCCCATTTGGTAAAAGACCACATAGCATTTTAAAAGATAGGCAGAGGATGTGTAAGTTTCAGCATGGAAAGCTCACCAAGATGCCTCATAGACATTATAAAGCCAAATGAAGAACCATATGTACTGTAGGGTATAGTATATGGAAAACTCTATATATGTCTATAAAAACAATATAAATATAGACATGCATTTATAAAGGTCTGCAAAGGAAACACACCAAATCAATTACAGTGGTTACATCTTTGAAGGGATCAGGATGAGGAAGTTTCAAAAGACTTGGCTTTATCTGTAGCGTTTATCGTTTTGCTTTGAGGATATATTTGCATATTCCTTGTGCAATTAAATATATAGTATTTTTATTTTAAAAAGAGTACGGGAGGCCAGATGTGGTGGCTCATGCCTGTAATCTCAGCACTTTGGGAGGCTGAGACGGGAGGATCACTTGAGGTCAGGAGTTCAAGACCAGCCTGACCAACATGGTAAAACCTCGTCTTTACTAAAAATACAAAAATTAGCCAGGTGTGGTGGCGCATGCCTGTAATCCCAGCTACTTGGGAGGCTGAGGCAGGAGAATCACTTGAACCAGGAGGCAGAGGTTGCAGCAAGCCGAGATGGAGCCATTGCACTCCAGCATGGGCAACAAGAGTGAGACTACACCTCAAAAAAAAAAAAAAAGGTGGGTATAGGAGTTCAGGCTGCAATGAGTTATGATGGCCCTCCAGCCTGGACAACAGAGTGAGACCCTGTCTCTAACATAAAAAAGTGGAGGGGGCTTCACTCTACAAAAAGGAAGTACATGAGCTTCAGCCGCCAAACCAGCAAAGCCCCCCAAGCCCCTCTCACATCCCTTCCTTTCCTTTATCTCCCCAAGACCTTGGCACCCCAAACTCTTACCTTCCCCCAGGTGAGGGCTTGCAGAGCTGGGACAGGACGTCTCTAGCTAGGGCTTTGTCCCCCCTGCCCTCTTGGGGGGAAGGGGCAACGCCTCACATTGCCCATGGGAGATGGAAGGGGGCACCTGGCTGTCCCCTTTGCTGCATAGATCCTCCCTCCTGCCTAAAGCCCACTCCCCCACTCTCCTCCCACTGCCTAAGGTTCAGATGACTAGAACTGATCCATAGCATGGATTCCTCTCTTCCTGTAGGCTTAAAGGGGAACTGGGTCCTCCCTCTCCCCAAGGGCGACCCACTGCTGGACCAACAGCCTGCTCCTTCCTTTCCCTCTGTGTCATTCAGCAGACATCCACTCACACCTACTATGGTTCTATGCAGGGGTCCACCAGGGTGCTGGGTCAGCTGAGGGCCTCTCTCTCAGGCAGCCCCTGGGCTCAGTGAAACACACCTGGTTACTTTGAGTTCTCCCCGCAGTGATTAATTTGGCGCTGGCCACTGGTAAGTGCTCAGTTTTCCTGAAGCAGTCCTCAAACCCAATTCTGAGGCAACCCACCATAGACTTCAGCCCCACCACTGACCTTCTTCCAGGGGCAAATGCCCACCACGTGCTCCAGCTAATTCAATCCACAGCGTTGCTTTGCCGGACGCGGGTTGGGGAAACTAATCCAGGTGGTCCTGCGCCCTCACCCCACTCTCACGCACAGCCAACTCCCCCTCCCTCTCTTGACCCTCCAGCCAGTGACCAGGTTAGGGAGGGGGCAAACAGGGGACCGCGCACACAGCAGGGTAGAGCGCGGACGACCAACCTCCCATGGCAAAGGGAGGTCCACCTGGCCTGCCCACGACCCCCACGGCCTCACCTGATCTGCCCAGGACCCCGACAGGCCAGCAGGTAGTCGGGACAAAAAGCGCCTCCCGCGTATGGCAGTGCGCTCGGTCCAGTTCATACTGAATGAATGAATCAGTCCCAGCCTTCGGGGGGTGCGGAGGAGGCGCCCCCCTCTAGCCCTTCAGCCAGCCTCCCACCTGTGGGTGCTTGCATATTCCGGTGTCCCTGCTTGTCACCCGCACCCCCTCACCCCAGCTGGGCAGGGAACGGAATGAGGAGTGTCCTCCCTTGCGTCCCACGCACCCCACACTGTCCGGGCTCTGGACGGCCGGCGCCTCCCCAGGCGCGCGTCACCCGCTTACCTGTGGGAAGGCTCGGAGCGCCCCCAGGAACAGCAGTCCCAGCGCGGCGAGGAGGGCGCGCATCCCCGGGGCCGGACGGGAGGTGGGCTGGCTGCCCGCGCCCACCTGGGAAGCGGGGGAAGTGCGCGGCGCCCACGTGCGGTCCCGGCGGTTCTCAGCCGCGCGCGTGGACTCAGGCTCCCGCACACTCCCGCCGCGGCCACCTAGTCCGCACCTAACGCACGCTGCGAAGTCACTTCAAAAGTGGTTGCTCCTCCGAGGTTTCAGCCTTAATTCTCCCGTATCAAATTGGTTCCAGGAACACTTAGCGGCAAGCGGCGAAGAAAAAAGGGGCAAACACGTGCAGAGATGACTCAGGAAAAGGCGCACTAGGAGACGCCTCCCTTAGCTGTTTGAATGGCCCGCCCCGGATTTGACCGAACTAGTGGTCCTGGCTCTAGGGAGTGTGCTGCCAGCCGCACCTGGGCGTGGGGGGAGCGGGGGCAGGCAGTTTCTGGCCCTGGAGGTGGGGACTCGCAGGATATTAGGAGGCCCCAAGGGGGTCCCAATGCCCCCACCCCCACTCCCGCCCCAAGAAACAGTGAAACGTGAGTGGTTTCCTGTCCCTGACATGATCAGCCAGGACCTTCTCCCATGCCCTTGTGATTCTTTGGAAGGGACAACTGGCCTAGGGAGGCTGCAGAAAAAAGCAACCATCACCCACCCATCCCCATTCATAAGCATTTGCTGTAAAAATGAATCAGTGAGTGGATGATAAGTTGCTGGAAGGATGGATGGATGGATGGATGGATGAGCATGTGGATGGATAAATGGGTAGGTGGATGGATGGGTGGATGGATGGATGGAAGGGTGGATGGATATAAGTGGATGGGTAGATGAGTGGATAAATGGGTGGCTGGATAGATAGAATGGGTGGGTGGATGCGTGGGTAGACGGGTGGGTGGATGGATGGATGGATGAATGGATGGGTAGGTGGGTGGGCAAATGGATGGATGGAGAGGTGAATAAATGGATGGATGGGTAGATATGTGGGTGGATGGGTGAATGGATGAGTGGATGGGTGGGTGGATGGATGGATGGATGGATGCATAGGTGGATGGATGGATGGGTGAGCAGCAGGTGAGTGGGTAAATGGATGAGTGGATGGATGGATGGATGCATGCATGCATAGGTGGATGGATGGATGGATGAATGGATGAGCAGCAGGTGAGTGGGTAACTGGGTGGGTGGGTAGATGGATGGACTGAATGTTGGAGGGACTGATGGATGGTATAGATCATTTGATTTCCCTGAGCCCTGACCCTTTAGAGTTTTCCTGTTGGAGGAGGTGGCTGGCACTCTTACCTAAAAGAAATGATTCAAGCTCCTCATAATTATGTTCTCATTTGATGGTGAATGATTTTCCCTTCCAGTGCTTCCCCATCCCCTGGGGTTTCTCTTTGCTCCTTTCATTCCACATTCCATGTGTCTGTGTTGAGCATCTACCGGGTGGGCCACAGGTCAAGGGTTCTTTTGACTGATTTTGTTTGGTTTTCAGATGTGAAAGCCAAGGTTCAGAAATAGGCAGGCAGTCCTAGGTGCTCTAATTAAGGATGGGTCAGTTATTTTCCTTGAGCCCAGAATAGCCTAAGGACACTCTGGCTTCTGTGTCTACCTTGATCTGTCCTGCAAGGTACCAGGCCTCCATCAGGTGAAGGCCCTATAGAGTGGGAGTGCTAACCTTCCACCAGGAACTTCCCAGCAAGGTCTTCACAACTGACCACCCCACGCTCAACCCTCCTGGGGCTGCTGGACTCCACTTGGGAAAACTGCTCCATCATGCCGCTTCCCAAGAGACCCACTTCCAGACTCTCCTCTGGATGTACCAGGCCCAGTATCTTAGGCTGTTTGAGCTGGGACTACGTTAAACAATGAGGTAAGCAATTATGGAAGTGACCTGCTTGTGATAATGACAGAACCAGACAGGGACAGGAGGAACCCAGGACATCTGCTTCCCATCCCAGTCCAGAGCTTTCTACTGTAGAAGAGCTGGCAGCTGGGTGACATGGCTCATGCCTGTAATCCCAACACTTTGGGAGGCCAAGGTTGGAGGATCACTTGAGCCCAGTTTGAGACCAGCCGAGGCAACATAGCAAGACCCCATCTCTATTTTTCATTTAATTAAAAGAGAGAGAGAGAGAGAGAGAGAAGGGCTGGTGTTTTGAATAAATAAATGAACAGCATCAAAATAGCTTGCACAAGGAGAAATACAAATAAAAATAAATTACAAGTTTCATAAGCTTAACCTTTTTAGTAATTGAAGAAATGCAAATTCAAGCAACCTTTGATACCTTTTAGATATATTCGATCTTTTTTTTTTTTTTTTTTTTTTTTTTTTTTTGCTTTATAAAAACAATTTTGGTAAATCCAACCCCAAAGTTGTGGTGAGACCAGAATACTCATTCATACTCTGCTGGTAAATGTTACAACCCTTTTCAGAAAGAAGTATGGCAATTCTTAGCAAAAACCAAAAAAAAAAAAAAAAAATGTGTACTACTTGTGAGTGGCTCAGTAATTTCACCTCAGTGAAGAAAAACTAAGGAAATAGGCTGGGCGCGGTGGCTCAAGCCTGTAATCCCAGCACTTTGGGAGGCCGAGATGGGTGGATCACGAGGTCAGGAGATCGAGACCATCCTGGCTAACACGGTGAAACCCCGTCTCTACTAAAAAATACAAAAAACTAGCCGGGCGAGGTGGCGGGCGCCTGTAGTCCCAGCTACTCGGGAGGCTGAGGCAGGAGAATGGCGTGAACCGGGCAGGCGGAGCTTGCAGTGAGCTGAGATCCGGCCATTGCACTCCAGCCTGGGCGACAGAGCGAGACTCCATCTCAAAAAAAACAAAAAAGACAAAAAACAAAAAAACAACTAAGGAAATAATTTAGCTGGAAAACTAGAAAAAGAAAAAAGAAAGTTATACACACAGTAATAGTTCCTAATACATTATTTATAAATTTTCAAAATACTCTGAGAGTCACACCAAGAAATGGTTAAGGAAGTTGTGGTACATCCATTTAATGGAATATTGCACATCCATTAAAAAGGATAAATCTACAGATGCTGTGGAAACCTGTCTCTCCCTCAAATCCTTCCCTCCATGGATTTCCAAAGAGACCTTTCTAGCACACACATCTCACCAAGACACTCCCCTGTACAGAACCCTTGCAGAAGTATGGTGTGTGTTTTGGCAAAGGACCTGCACCATGTAGAAAATCGTATTATTCATTTAATGATAATAATAACAGCTACCTTTGAGTGCTTATTTTGTGCTAAGAGTTTTCAGGCATTGGTTTCTTGTATCCTCACGAAAACCCCATGAACAAGTTCTTACTTTTATACCTGTTCTGCAGGAAAGGAACCAAGGCACAGAGCAGTGACTCCCCTGGGTCAGGGTCACCCAAATCCAAGGGTGCCCAAGTCTGCTCACAAGCCTGGCTGGAGCTGACTCCTCCCTTGTGCCTTTTTACTTCTCCTGGACCTATACTCCAGCCACATGTGCAGCCTTCTCACCCCAGTAGCCTTTGCCCATGCTGGCCTCCACCTGGGATGCACACCGACTCCGGATCATCTTCCTAACCCGTTCCAATGCCACCTCCTCCTTGTTGCTTTCCTGGCAGTGTCCCCTGTCCCCCAGCCCTCTTCCCAGTCAAAAAGTGGTTTCTGTCGTTTTTTGTGCCACAATTCTAGAACTGATCTCATCGTGTCATAACCGTAATGACTGGTTCATGTATCCCTCTGCCCCAGGAAACTGTGTACTCCTGAGAACCAGAATTCCCCCAGGGCACCCAGGAAAGTAGCTGACACATGGCTGTAAGTGGAGGAAAGGGCACATCTTGTGGCCAGGGAACCAGCTGGATCCTAGCGGGAGCTGGGCTGGTAGCAGCCAAGGAAAACAGCCATTCGTGGGACTCTTAAGAGCAGGCAGTGGACAGAGGCCCTGGGTGCCCTCAGCAGGTTTCAGGTGGTATGAAAGTGCTTTGAAGAGTGGAAGGGGAAGTCCCTAGGCTCTGTGCAAAGCACAGCAGCAGTCCTTGTTGTGGGGTCACAGGGGCCCTCCAGAGCAAGCTGTGGAAGGAAGCCAAGCCCATGGGGCTACAGGAGACTGGGGAGCGAGCAGCGCTTGCTCACACAGTCTCAGTTCAGCAGGCTTCTTGGAGGAAAGGTGAGGAAGGTGAATGCAGTAGGAAGCCATCCAAGGGGAACCGGGAATCCGTGTCCCCAGAGTGATGCTGAGCAAGACACAGGTCCCAACTTGGTTCAGGAAATTCAGGGACTTCCCCCAACAGCTGGGAACCTAAGTGCCAAATGGCCCCAAAATACCCTTAGCAGATAAAGGGTTATTTCTGGCCCAGGCAGCAGCGGGCAGGTAGGAGGCTGGAAATCAGAGAGGGGAGGCCAGGACCTTTCTTCTTCAATAGGTCCAGGTGTACCTTTTCTTTCTTTTCTTTTTGAGATGGAGTATCACTCTGTTGCCCAGGCTGGAGTGCAGTGGTGCGATCTCGGCTCACTGCAACCTCCGCCTCCCCAGGTTCAAGCGATTCTCGTGCTCAGCTGCCCGAGTAGCTGGGATTACAGGTGTGCATCACTGCGCTTGGCTAATTTTTGTATTTTTAGTAGAGACGGGTTTCACCATGTTGGCCAGGCTGGTGTTGAACTCCTGACCTCAAGTGATCCACCTGCCTCGGTCTCCCAAAGTGCTGGGATTACAGGCGAGAGCCACCGCACCCAGCCGCAGATGTACCATTTCTGAGCGACTTTCTTGGGAGCCTCGGTAGCAGTAGGACTCTCCATTTGGCTTTTCTGGGTCACCCTTGGCCTCCACCAATCCAAATCGGCAGGACCCATGTCAGGCTCCCTCCAGCTCACATCCCCAGATCTCCCTGCCCTCTTGAGGCACCAACATTAGGGGTTCTCAGCTGCCTGGGTGAACCCCAGCAATGCACACCCACAAGCACAATACCCCAAGACCAAACCTGGTTGGAAACTAAGCAAAGGGGCACCGGCTCTCCAGAACTAGGGTTGCTGTGCCCGTTCTCATGGGCAGGAGGGAAGGCTGTGAGACCCTTGGGGATGCTCTTGGAGATTCTCCACAGTAACACTAACAGTGTCATTCATTGAGCACCTGCTGTGTACCAGGCCCTTAGTCAGACATTTAATCCTGGCATCAAAATTTCAAGTCAGTATTGCTATCCCCACTTTATAAATGAACTGAGGTTCAGAGTAGTTAAGTCACTTGCCTGAGGTTACACAGCACAAGGGTGGCAGGGCTAGGATTTTACTCAAACCCTGTCTGACTCTGAAGCCTCAGCTGCCTTCTCTTCCCTCCCCAGGCTTCTCTCACCCTTGCTTTCCCCAGGGGAAAGTGTACTGATAGTGTAAGTCCTGGTCTGGTCATGTGACTTTGGGAAGTCATTTCTCCTCTCTGAATGTATTATTATCTATTGCTGTGTGCCTCAAAACCTAGTGACTGAAAACAATAAACATTATATTGCACTGTTTCTGTGGGTCGGCAATTTGGGAGAGACTTGACAAGGTGATGCTGGCTCAGGGATTGCCATCAAGATGTGGGCCAGGGCTGCAGTCATCTGAAGGCTCGAGTGGGGCTGGAGCTTCCAGGATTAGCCACTCCCATGGCTGTGGGCAGGAGGCTTCAGTCCCACGGGGCCACTTGAGTGTCCCCACAATATGGCGCTGGCTTCTCCAGAGCAAGTGACCCCAAGTGAGCAAGACAGAAGTCACAGTGTTTTTTATGAACTAGCTTCAGAAGTCACATTTTGTCATTTCCACAGTATTCTATTGGATACACAGGCTGGCTCTCCCCAGTGTGGGAGCAGACTGCACAAGGGCATGAATACTGGGGCTGGGGAACACTGGGAGCCTCAGTTTCCCCTTCTGCCAGATGTGCGTTGAAGCATGACCAGGCTGCCCTCTGAAGGTTGCAATGTGCCTTGAATAAAACATGGACATAGAAAGCTCTTGGAAATGCAAGGAAGACATGGAAAGGGCTCTGCTTCCCTTTGCCCCCTTCCCACTGCTTACCCAGGCCCCAGATTTCCCATTCCAGAGCACAGCTAAAATGCTCATGGCTGGGGGTTCCCCTTTCTGAGGAACATGCTATCATGACCTTCACTGCTCCAGCCAAGGGGTGACTCATGTAGGACAGGCCCACAGGAGGGAACCTTGGGGGTCTGGGGTCTTTCCTGGCCCCTCAGGTGATGTCAGGTGGGTGACCACTTCCTACGCCTCCATGGGCCAGCCTGCTGGTCACACAGTCTGTGGGTTCACTTCCCCCAGCCTTTGGCACCAGATTTGGGCTCAGTCTTAGCTCCAGCTTGATAGGTGTGGAAAGACTAGATGGAAAGTCAGGAGCCCCAACCTGGCCCAGGTTGGCATTTAGTGGCACAACTTTCTCTTGCTGGGCCTCAGTGCCCTCATCTGTAAAATGCGGGGGGCTAGGGTCAATGATCTGCTTAAAAGTCCTTTTGTTGTGACACCCCAATGGGGAAGAGGGGAGGCCTGGATCCTTCTGGGCCTGGCAGGTCTGTTCCTCTGGCTGCCAGAAGCCGTAGAACCAGACAACCCTGGTCAAATGCTGTCTCTGCCACTTGCTAGCTGTGTAAATTTGGCAAGTTACTCACCCTCTCTAAGCCTCCGTTTCTTCATCTATAATGTAAAAATGATAATATCTACTGCAAAGCGCTGGTGAGGGCAGCCTGATCATGCTTCAACGCACATTAAACAGGTTGATGTGACTAGCACCATGAGGAGACCACACTCTCTCAGTTGGAGCCTCAAGAGGAGGCCCCCATCCCCCAAGCCCCTCCCTTAGCGGCAGCCAGCCTCCCAGCTCAGGCACCTCTCACCTTGGCCTCATGATTCATGAGCTCCTGGGCCTAACAGCTGGGCTTTCCAATTTCCAATATTTCCTCCCATCCCCCAGAGACACACAAAGAAGGAAGCTAAGACCAGAGAGGGAAAGAGACTTGGCCAAGGCCCACAGCCTGGTGGGGATGACCCTGTGGGCCATCGAGCAGTCCCCGTCTTCCCCAGACCTTCCTGCTCAGCAGGGGCGTTGTAAATGGAGGTGAGTCATTTAGACTCTCAGGAAACCAAGCCCAGTCCAATATTAATCATGGAAACCGAGGCATTGAGTGCAAGAAGGAAACGGAACCAACCGATGGTGGCAGCAGCTTCATCAGAGGTGCAGGTGAGGAGAGCGCACCCATGGCTGCGTCCATGCAGAGAGGTCTAAGAGTAAAAGTCCACGGGAAGCTGCGCACGGTGGCTTACGCCTGTAATCTCAGCACTTTGGGAGGCCAAGGTGGGCACATTGCCTGAGCCCAGGAGTTTGACACCAGCCTGAGCAAGATGGCAAAACCCCATCTCTACTAAAAATGCAAAAATTAACCAAGTGTGGTGGCACATACTGTAATCCCAGCTACTTGGGAGGCTGAGTCAGGATTGCTTGAGCCCTAGAGGTCAAGGCTGCAGTGAGACACAATTGCACCACTGCATTCCAGGCTGGGTGATAGAGCCAGACACTGTTTAAAAAAAAAAAAAAAAAAAAAATTCCATGGGAAAACGGATGCTCAGAGAAGAAATTGGCCTAAGCCATCCAGTAAGGTCTAGATTCAAACCCAGGTTTGTGAGTCCAGGGTGAGCCTCTACCCCGGTAGTTGCACTTGCTAAAACTTGCATCCCCAAATCCCGTCGTCCTGAAGGCCAAAGGGCAGCCCACATTTCTTGGTGGCCTGGGACCTGCTCTCTGCTCCCCAGAGCCATCTGTTGTAAGGGAGTTTGCTCTAAGGGGATCGGCTTTGTGTTTCCCGTTACCCACCCTCCCTGCCTCCTCCACATGGGCCGAGTCTCTGACGATCAGGCAGGAAGAGCCTCTGAGCCAAGGACCAGCCCTGGAGGATTGGAAGGGGCCACAGGCAACCCCGTCTTCAAATCATGACTTACAACTCAGAATTTTCGAGAAACCAGCACACCTGATCCCATGAAGGCTGAGAACATAGAGCCCGGAGGAAGAAATTGATCGAGGCTCCATCCAGGTCTTGACGCTCCATCACTAGTCATTCCTTTGGGTCAAGGAATCAAAGGTCCCAGTTAAAAAGTAAATCATTCCTGGAGAAACCCCGTGTTAAGTCCCTGGCAGATGTCGCAGGGGCTGGTTTCTCAGAAGAGCCTTGGTGGAGAGCAGGGCCTGGGATTCTGATGGCCCAGTGTGGCGAGAGGGTGTTGAGGAAGCGCTTTGGTTCAGACCTGAGCTCAGCGCCTCAGCTGAGAAGGCCCCAGGTGGGGCACCGGCCACCCCATCACACTCCCTAGCGGTCTCCTTTCTCTTCTGGCGCCACCAAGCTTGTCCCTGCCCCAGGGCCTTTGTGCTCGCTGGTCCCTCTGCCTGAAACCTTGTTCCCCCCGCTCTGCAAAGTGTTGTCCCTCTGAGAAAACTTCTGGGGTGACAGATATAGTGGTCGTCTTGGTTGTGGAGAAGGATGTGTACACATGCCAACACTTACAGAATGGTATACTTTAAATTGGTCAAGATGACTGTGGGTCGATTATACCTCCATGAAGCTATTAACACACACACATTTTAAAACTGCAGCCCCGCCAGGCGCGGTGGCTCAAGCCTGTAATCCCAGCACTTTGGGAGGCCGAGACGGGCGGATCATGAGGTCAGGAGATCGAGACCATCCTGGCTAACACAGTGAAACCCCATCTCTACTAAAAAATACAAAAAAAAACTAGCCGGGCGAGGTGGTGGGCGCCTGTAGTCCCAGCTACTCGGGAGGCTGAGGCAGGAGAATGGCGTAAACCCGGGAGGCGGAGCTTGCAGTGAGCCGAGATCCGGCCACTGCACCCCAGCCTGGGCGACAGAGCGAGACTCTGTCTCAAAAAAAAAGAAAAAAAAAAAAAACTGCAGCCCCTGCTCATCTTCAGGTGTGGGCTCAGAGGAACCTCCTCAGACAGGCTTTCCCTGACCACCCCAGCTAATGTTACCACTCTCTGCCACATCACCCTGTTCATTAGGGACGTACCACAGTGTGGCATCGTTTATTTGCCCATTGCTAACTTTCCCCGCCAGGACCCGAGCTTGTGGGAGCAGGAATTTTCCTGTCTGGTCCACTGACATGAGCAGGGCGTGGCTTCATGAATCTTTATTGGATGACTTGAATGACCAAGGACTGAGGTCCTAGCAGACATGGTGGACATCAGACTCACCTTCTGGGGCTGTTCTGGGAGTGTTCCAAGAACACCAAGCAAGGCTGAGAAGGGCAGGCACTGCTCTGAAAGTGAAACCCGGAACACAGCCATGCTGCCGGCCCATCTGTGCCATCATCCACGCTGTGGGTGCCTGCAGAAAGTGCCAGCAGGGACCCTGTTCCTGGCAGCAGCTGCCCATCAGCATATGGAGTTCATTCAGAAAATCCCTCTGGGATCTCCCTGGTCAGTCCCTCCATGTGGCTGGGAGAGTGTCTGCCTCACACCCAGAATCATCCCTCCCTCCAAACAGGAGGCCCAGTCTGGCCTGGGACTCACCAGACACAAAACCCTGGCAACGTGGGGAAACTAAGGCGTGGCCACAACTCAGGCCTCAGCTAGATCTGGAGACTCATGGGGACCCCCCCTGAAGACTGGAACTGTGATCTGGGCTGAGAAAAACCCATCAGTTACCATCCATAACCCCCATCGACTCATGGTGATTTCACTGGGTTCTGGTTTGCATCAGACACTGGCCAGAGTGTGAGAGCTGAGGTGGGGGTCGCCGCATCCAGCAACCGCTCTCCTACCCCAGTTACGCCGACCCTGAGGCCAAAGTCCCTCAGCCAGTCAGTGCAGGGACAGCCCCCAGGGTCCAGGCTCCCGAGCCCCGACCCGGCCCCTCTGCACACCCCGGCTCGTGTGTATTTGCTGCTTGCAATCATTTTCGTTTTCCAGGCCTGTCACCGGGGAAGCAAAGCCTTGACCCCAAGCTTTCAGACTCTGGCAAGGGAGGCAGGCGGCAGGGGTCCCAAGGGTCTGCTTGGCCATGACTGCAGAGGCTGATGAAACATCAGGGATTCGGGAGCGGTCAGCGACCTGTTTCAGTGTTGCGCGCGCACACACACACACACACACACACATGCACACACATCCACATCCACACATATGCACGCACACACACACGCACTCACATGCACACACACGCACACATATGTGTGAGCACACATTGGGCTCCCAGACTCAGCATCCCTCATCCCAAATGCCCGGCCAGTTTATCTACCCATTACCTGAAAACAATCCTGTTATCTGTCTAAGGAGATAGCGTGGAAATAAATGCTTAGCAAGAAATGGGCTGTGCTGTCTACCCCACATCCACCTCCTAGGGGGAGCTGCGTGTTCTGGGGGTCACTCTTGCATTTCAAGTGACTCCAAACCATGTCCCCAATGAAGCAGCCCACCTTGTGTTTCCTTGAGGCCTGAGTCCAACCACTGGCTGGCGTCCAACTCTCATGCTTGGCAGTGGGAACAGCAGCCACTGCCTTGGCTTGGACAGACACTGCACAGGCGCCAGGGTTCTTTCTGAGCCAGGCCTTCTGGCTCTGCAGGGGCCATTGAACTGAGCCAAAGAAAGAACGTGTTGGTGGGGGCCGGGCGTCATGGCGCACAACTGCGGTCCAAGCTACTCAGGAGGCTGAGGCGGGAAGATTGCTTGAGCCCAGGAGTTCAAGGCTGTAGTGAGCCATGATTATGCCACTGCACTCCAGCCTGAATAACAGTCAGCCTGGCCCTGACTCTTAAAAAAAAAAAAAAAAAGAACCTGTTGATAGTATCTACAGATATAGGTAGACACTGACCCCTGGGGTCCCTTCCTTGTGTTCCAGGGACCAGCACTTGACCATCCAGGCCTGTGCGGTCTGTCAAGGAGATCTGGTGCCCAGTAAGACCTGGAGCTCTGCCAGGACCACCTCCTATGAGACTTGCTCTTGTTGCAGTAGCAAGAATGCTTGGATGAAAGGAACACATCCCTGCTTGTTTCAGAGGCAATGCCATGGATTAACATGCATTTAAACAAACACTTCTACAGGCATATGGGTACCAGGCCCCAGGACAGGTGCTAGAGTTCATCAGTGAACAAGGCTTTTGCCCTCAGAGACATGGGAGCCACTGAGGAGTTTGGAGCAGAGAGGGGCATGGCCTGACTTGGGTTGTCCCAGTCACTCCAGCTGCTGCGTGGGAAATAGATGGCCCAGGAAAAGAGGGGGAGGACGAGAGAGGGGAGGGCAGGCAGGGGCAACTGAAGCATCCAGGGGGGAGGGAGTGGAGGCTGGGTCCAGGAGGGAGCCCTGGGAGAGAGAAGGGGCCAGATTAGGGGTGAACTTTGGGGATGGGATTTACTGAAGGACTGGATGTGGGCGAGAGTGAGGCAGAGGTTTGGCCTAGGAACTGGAAGAGTGACATTGCCTTCAGCTGGGGTGAGGAGGGACTACTGAGGGAGGGCAGGGGCTTTGGGAGCACCTGCCAGCGGCCACCTACCCAGACTGTGGTGGGGTGGACACAGTGGTTAGTGAGGGCTTCCCGGCAGAGGTGACGCTTAAGCTGAGACCTAAAGGAAGGAGCAGGCTGGGGAGAAAGGGTAAGAACAGCAGAGAGTAGGACTGCTGGGAAGAGCTCGCTGAGGATGACTGGGGGAACTCTCAGTGGCCCCAGGGGGGCCCAGGGGTTACTGACAGGGACGGGAGAGAGCTCCAGATGAGGCCGGAGAGGGCAGGACCGGTTCAGGCTGCTTACTCAGCACCAAGAGGGAGGGAGGCTTGGCCGTGAGCAGTCCAATCAGACCGAGAAATGGAGAGCGGTAATAAATAGCCACAGATGAGTCATCTCAAGCCCCAATTCTGAGCCTGCCTCGCTGCTCTCCTCGGCCTGCAGCCTTCCTGGGAGGGGCCCCTGATTTCAGAATGACCAGGTCAGGCAGAGCTCAGCTCCCAGGGCCCCTGTGCTGGGAGCTCAACCCTGCAAGGCCCCAGGTGGCAAGGCAGCTTTGCCTTGTGGCAGCTGCTCCCATCGCCTTCCTCAGGACCCAGGTCAAAATAAGCAGCACACAGAAAACTTGTTTTATGTGATCATTGCTTCAAACTTGTTTTTTTAAAACCTAGTACTAATTAGTCAGGTATGTAGGACTAACACAGTGCTCACCTGCGGTCCTAGCTGCCTGGGAGGCTGAGGCGGGAGAATTGCTTGAACCCAGGAAATCAAGGCTGCAGTGAGCTAGGATTGCACCACTGTACTCCAGGCTGGGTGATAGAGTGAGACTCTGGTATTTTTTTAAAAACAAATAAATAAATAAGCCGTACTAATAAAATGTAATTAGAGGGATCCAGATGTTGGGGGGAAAAAGCATTTGGTAAAGTCAGAGAAAGCTGGATTCAAATCCCACCTCTTACTGCAGCCACAGCTGAGCAACTTGGAGCCAGCTGGTTAACCTCCCTGGGCCTTGCCTTTCTTATCCATCAAATGGAAATAACAATGGCAGCGACTTCACAGGGTTATGCAAAGATCAGAGATGCTGAACGCTTGGCGCAGTACTGAGCACACAGGAAGCTCTGGGATACCCAGCTATGATACCACGAAGACAGGGATCTATTCTAAATTTGTGGCCATCTAGTCAGGGCCTGGCCACAGGACAAATGAGGCCACCATTTTCCCTCCAGGCCCCCAGATCTCCTGGGCCTCAGATGCTGGAGCACAAAGCCTCACTGTATTTGCCCCCTGGAGGCTCTGGACTTGAGAAGGCAAGCTCCCTGAGGGCAGGAATTTTGTCTATGGGCAGGGAAATTTGTTTCTCAATGTTTTATTACCAGGGCTTGGCATAATAAATATTTATTGAGTTAATAAATATAGCAGGCTGGAGGCAGTGGCTCATGCCTGTAACCCCAGCACTTTGGGAGGCCAAGGCAGGCGGATCACTTAAGGTCAGGAGTTCGAGACCAGCCTGGCCAACATGGTGAAACCCCATCTCTACTAAAAATGCAAAAAAAAAAAAAATTAGCTAGGAGTGGTGGTGGGCGCCTCTAATCCCAGCTAATGGGGAGGCTGAGGCAGGAGAATCACTTGAAACCAGGAGGCAGAGGTTGCAGTGAGCTGAGATCACACCACTGCAGAGCAAGACTCCATCTCAAAAAAAGAAAAGAAAAAAAAAGAATATAGCCATCCCAAATTAAAAATAATAATAGGCCGGGCACAGTGGCTCACACTTGTAATCCTAGTACTTTGGGAGGCTGAGGCAGGCGGATCACTTAAGCTCAGGAGTTTGAGACCAGCCTGGCCAACATGGTGAAATCCTGTCTCTATTAAAAATACAAAAAAATTAGCTGGGCGTGGTCGTGGGCACCTGTAATCCCAGCTAATCGGAAGGTTGAGCCAGGAGAATTGCTTGAACCTGGGAGGCAGAGGTTGCAGTGAGCCAAGATTGTGCCACTGCACTCCAGCCTGGGCAATAGAGAGAGACTCAGTCTCAAAATAATAATAATAATTTTTCAAGCAATTAGTTGGGCTTGCCACATTCTCATAGATTCAGATACTAAGGAGACAATGAGCCCAGCTAGGTTTAAAGGGTTACTAATGGCCAGGCACAGTGGCTCATGCCTGTAATCCCAACAATTTGGGAGGCCAAGGTAGGCAGGTCCCTTGAGCCCAGGAATTGCCCATCCTGGGCAACAAAATGAGACTCCTCATCTCTACAAAAAAAAAAAAACAAAAAACAAAAATTAGCCAGGTGTGGTGGCATACTCCTATAGTCCCAGCTACTCGGGGGACTGAGGTGGGAGGATGGCTTGAGCCCAGGAGGTCGTGGCTGTAGTGTGCCATGATCACACCACTGCCCTCCAGCCTAGGTGACAAAGCAAGACCCTGTCTAGAAAAAAATAAAATAAGGATCTACTACCTACAGCCCAGCATGTAGCATGAGCACTGAATTTGCATTGGTTGCCCTTGCCCTTAAAGTCCCTTCAAGTAGGGTGAGGAGCCAGCCCAGGTGGATGCTGAGCACACACCGTAGAAGACCCCCAATCTCATTAGGGGCTGGCAAACCTATTCAACCTCTGTCCTGAGAAGCCACTGTCTTTATTGCCCTGGAATAGCCATCTCCTTAGGGGACAGAACGGAGTCCTTACCGTCCTGGAAAGTAAATACATCCGCTCTCTGGACTGGTGGGAGATGCTGCCTCCAGCTTCCAAGACTGTTTGCTATGCAAACAATAATCACTGCTACCATTGATCAGCAGTTCCTAGGTGCCTACCGGCCACTGCAATAGCAGCCCCTGTATGAGTCCACTAGGGCTGAGTGTAACAGAACAACACACACTGGAGGGCTTAAGCAACAGAAATTCATTTCCTTTGTTTTTTTTTTTTTTTTTTTTTTAAGACAAAGTCTTGCTCTTGTCACCCAGGATGGAGTGCAATGGCACAATCTCTGCTCACTGCAGCTTCCACCTCCGGGGTTCAAGCAATTCTCCTGCCTCAGCCTCCCGAGTAGCTGGGATTACAGGCGTGTGCCACCACACCTGGCTAATTTTTGTATTTTTAGTAGAGACAGGGTTTCACCATGTTGCCAGGCTGGTCTCAAACTCCTGATCTCAGGTGATCCACCCGCCTCGGCCTCCCAGTGTTGGGATTACAGGAGCGTGCCACTGCAGTCAGCCCAGAAATTTATTTATTTATTTATTTGTTTTTTATTATTATTTTTTGAGACAAGTCTCACTCTTGTTGCCTAGGCTGGAGTGCAATGGCACAGTCTCGGCTCACTGCAACTTCCATCTCCCGGGTTCAAGTGATTCTCCTGCCTCAGCCTCCTGAGTAGCTAGGATTATAGGCACCCGCCACCACACCCAGCTAATTTTTGTATTTTTCATAGAGACGTGGGTTTCACCCCGTTGGTCAGGCTGGTCTCGAACTCCTGACCTCAGGCGATCCACCCGCCTTGGCCTCCCAAAGTACTGGGATTACAGGAGTGAGCCACCACGCCCGGCCCAGAAATGTATTGTCTTATCATTCTCAAGGCTGTGAATCTGAGAGCAAGCTGTCAGCAGGTTGCTTTTTCCTGAGGTCTCTCTCCTTGACTTGGGGATGTCACCTTCTTGCTATGTCCTCAAGGTGCCTTTTCTCTGGGTGTGTGAGTCCCTGGTGTCCTTTCCTCTTCTTAGGAGTGTGACAATCCCATTAGCTGAGAGCCTCACCCTTAGGACCTCGCTTAACCTTAATTACCTTTTTAAAGGCCCTGTCTTGGCCAGGCATGGTGACTCATGCCTGTAATCCCAGCACTTTGGGAGGCCGAGGCGGGCGGATCACAAGGTCAGGAGTTTGAGACCCCCCTGGCCAACATGGTGAAACCCCGTCTCTACCAAAAATACAAATATTAGTCGGGCTTGGTGGCACGTGCCTGTAATCTCAGCTTCTCGGGAGGCTGAGGCAGGAGAATTACTTGAACCCGGGAGGCAAGACTCTGTCTAAAAAAAAAAAAAAAGGCCCTATCTCATTGGGGGTTAGGGCTTCAACCTATGAATTTGGGGGGCATGAATTTGGTAGGGAGGAGCGGACACAGTTCAGTCCATAACAGCTCTTCTCCACATGAGTTCATTTATTTCCCATATCCACACAGAGGCTTACTTAGAAAGAGACGAAGTTGAGTTGCGAAGTGACTTGTCCAAAGTCACATGGAAAAAAGAAAAAAGCACCACGTCCTACTGTTTCAGCAGAATAACCGTGTCCTCTGTTCCTGGGCTCAACTCCGGAGAACTTGGAAGGAAGAGGGGAGTCATGGATTTGGATCTGAAAGGTTCCTAAGCAGGAAGAATCTACTTCATTCTGGGAATTGTTCTAAGACTTTTTTTTTTCCTTTTTCTTTTTTCTCTTTTGAGACGGCTTCTGGCTCTGTTGCCCAGGCTGGAGTGCAGTGCCATGATCTCAGCTCACTGCAGCCTCAACTTCCCTGGCTCAAGTGATCCTTGCACCTCAGCCTCCTGAGTAACGGAAACAACAGGCACGCACCACCACGCCCGGCTAATTTTTGTATTTTCTGTAGAGATGGGGGTCTCCCTATGTTGCCCAGGCAGGCTGGTCTCCATCTCCTGGGCTCAAGTGATCTGCCCACCTCAGCCTTCCAAACGGCTGGGCTTACAGGTATAAGCCACCACACCTGGCAATGCTCTAAGACTTTTCAAACCTCAGGACCTACCTGACAATCTGCATACATCTGGGTCACCCTCTTTTCCACGGGAGGGGACAGAGCACCTTGCTGAGTGACTCTGCCGACAATGGTGAAGCTAGACTTGAACTCAGTCTGAAAGACTTCACACAGCTGCAGGCAGTGGGTATAAATGCCAGCTTGGAGACCCCCAAACCTGATGGCTGGAAAAGGGGCAACACAGCTGGGGCTCCCAGGTGTCAGTGCCCCCGGGAGCCTCTGGGATCAGCTGTTGACCCCAACTTCCCCTGCAGGGGCTCCCAGCTGTCATTCATCTGCCTAAGCACTAAAGAAACTCCAAGATGATGCATTAGTGTTCTGGGGCGGCGGGGGGTGGGGCGGGGTTGGCAGGGGCCTGTCCGCAAACCCCAGCCCCTATGGTGATGTCACTTCTCACCCCCACAGTCCTTTCTCTCCACCTTCCATCTCGCAAACTGCTGGGCAAGCGGCTGGGCTGACAAGCAGGGAAGCCCTGGGCTTCTCCCAGCCAGAACAGACTGATGGGAGAGGCAGGTGGTGGCCCTGGAGGTTCAGGTTTGAGCTATAGCCGCTGGTTCTGTTAAAACCACAAGAGATTGAAAAAAAAACTCCTTGCCAGTCAAAAGGAAAAAAGAGACCGAGAGAAACTGAGTGAGAAGGTCTCTGCTAAAGAAAAGCCAAGCGTCGGCTTCCATGAAAGAAACGCGGCCCAGTGGGTCATTAAATGACTAAGTTCTGGGGCCACACTGACAATGACAGGGCCTCCTGCAGCACTTGTGTGTGTGCATATGTGTGTGTGCATGTGTGTGTGCGTGTGTGTGTGCGCGTGTGTGTATGCATGTGCACACATGTGAGGGTGTGTGTGAGGGAGGGAGTGTGAGAGCGTGCAGGAGGGCTCGTGCCCTCAAAAGTAGGGACATGTGGGCTCAAGGCTGTGTGTCCACAAGTGTATGAGAGTGGGGGGTGTGTGTGAGCCGGGGTACACACAAGTGTGTCTAGGGGGTGTGTGTGTGTAAGTGTATGAGTGTGTGAGAGCAGCGAGGGCTTGTGCCCCTGAGATTATGTGTGCATGCACGTGGTGTGTGTGTGTACAAGGATGTGTGTGTGAGGGTCTGTGTGCTTGAGGTTATGTGTGCAAATGTGTAGGGGTGAGTGGGTGTGTGCATGTGGGTGGGTAGGTGTGTGCTCAAGGTGTGTGTGTAAGAGTGTGTGTGCAAGTGTGCCAGGGTGTGTGGTCAGCAAAGCATTAAAATCCCCTTCCCCAAACTTCACAGCAAGTGGGGCAGCGACCCTGCCTCTAACGCCTGTCAGCCAGGGAGGAAGGGAAGAAAGGCCCAGAGGTTATGTAGTGCGGGGCCACACAGGAGCTCACTCAGCCCAGTCCAGGCTTTGCCACTCCTCCTGGCTAAGCTGCCTCGGGAGGAAAATAGGAGTCCACCCAATGCCAGCCCAGGAGGAGGGAAATTTCAGCACCGATGTCTACCAAGGGGCATGGGATGCAGCTCAAAAGGATGGACTCTGGAGTTCAGGGTGGTCTGAGTTCGAATCCTGGCTTGGTCCCTTGCTAGCTGTGTGGCCTGAGGCAGGTCAGTTAACCTCTCTGTGCCTCAACTGCCCCATCTGTAAACTGGGGATAATAACCTTACCTTACAGGATGGTTTTGAGAACTCAAAGAGTAAGAGATGTAGAGCTCTTAGAATAGTGCATGGTGGGGCCGGGCGCGGTGGCTCACGCCTCTAATCCCAGCACTTTGGGAGGCAGAGGTGGGCGGATCACGTGGTCAGGAGATCAAGACCATCCTCGCTAATATGGTGAAACCCCGTCTCTACTAAAAACATAAAAAATTAGCCAGGTGTGGTGGCACGTGCCTGTAGTCCCAGCTACTCAGGAGGCTGAGGCAGCAGAATCGCTTGAACCCAGCAGGCAGAGGTTGCAGTGAGCCGAGATTGTGCCATTGCACTCCAGCCTGGAGGTAAGAGCTAGACTCCATCTCAAAAAATAAAATAAATAAAATAAGAATAGTGCATGGCACATGACACGCACTATCTAAATCTTCCTCTTACTGGCCAGGCACAGTGGTTCACGACTGTAATCCCTGCACTTTGGGAGGCGGAGGTGGGTGGATCACCTGAGGTCAGGAGTTTGAGACCAGCCTGGCCAATATGGTGAAACCCCGTCTCTACTAAAAGTATAAAAATTAGCTGGCGTGATGGCACGTGCCTGTAATCCCAGCTACTTGAGAGGCTAAGGCATGAGAATCACTGAGCCTGGGAGGTGGAGGTTGTAGTGAGCCAAGATCATGCCACTGCAATCCAGCCTGCGTTACAGAGCAAGACTCCATCTCAAATTAAAAAAAAAAAAAGAAAGAAAAAAAAGAAAAATCTTCCTCTTACTACCATAAGTGATGCCTGCAAGCCATGAGCTCACGAATTTAGTACACCTAGGACAGATGAACCCCCAGGATTATAAAACCCCAAGATACATTAGATGCCGGAGTGGCCAGACACCAAGGGCCATGAGGCTGAGTCTCAGCTTGTCGGTGACCAGGGCAGACGGTCGGGGGTGCTACCTGCTCTCCACCCTCCCATCTATGGGAGACCTCATCTCCCCGACGTGTCATCTTGAGAGGCTGCTTTGGCTGGTAAGACAAACCTGCATTTACGGCTTGGAGCACTGAGGTTGAGCACGGGGACCTTTGGAGTGCAGGAATCTTAGGATGGAGGGCCTGGGACGGGTTCCCTTCCCTTAACTCCACCTCAAGCCCAGCAAGGAATTTTCTGGCACGACGAGCGTGTTAGTCTGCTCAGGCTGCCATAAAAGTTCCGCACATGGGAGGCTTCAACCACAGAAATGAGCTTCCTCGCGCTTCTGGAGGTGAAAGTTGAGGCATTAGCAGGGCTGGGTGTTTTCGAGGCCTCTCTCCTTGGCTCACGGGTGGCCGCGTTGTCGCTGTGTCCTCACCTGGACTTTCCTCTGTGCGTGCACAGGTCTGTGGCCGAATTTCGCCTTTTTGTAAGGACACCGGTCGTGTTGGATTAGGGTCCACCTGAAAGGCTTTGTTTTCACTCAATTGCCTCCTTAACGACTATCTCAAAGGATTGTTGCATTCTGAAGTACTGGGGGTTAGGACTTCCACATATGAATTTGGCGAGGGACACAGTTCAGCCCAGGACACTGAGGTTTCTGCTTCCTCAGAAAATTAATTCCCAACTGAAGCTAAGAGCTAAACTGTGGACTTGACTGTGAGCAAACAGCTGTCACGTGGCCACCCCAGCATCTCATTCATCATTCATCCAGGCAACTGTGAACTGTATTCATTTCTTTTTTTTTTTTGAGTCAGAGTCTCGCTGTGTCACCCAGGTTGGAGTGCAGTGGTGTGATCTCAGCTCACTGCAACCTCCGCCTCCCAGGTTCAAGCGACTCTCGTGCCCCAGCCTCCTGAGTAAGTGAGATTTCAGGTGCATGCCATCACACCCGCTAATTTTTCTATTTTCAGTAGAGTCGGGGTTTCACCATGTTAGCCAGGCTGGTCTCAAACTCCTGACCTCGAGTGATCCACCCGCCTCGGCCTCCCAAAGTGCTGGGATTACAGGCGTGAGGCACCGCGCCCCGCCTGTGTTCATTTCTTAGGGCTGCTGTGGTAACTGCTCACAAACGTTATAATTAAAGCAACTGAAACTTCTTCTAGCCTCTAGTTCTGGAGACTGGAAGGCCAAGATCAAGGTGTTGGCAGTCTTGCTTCCTTCTGGAAGCTCTGACAGAAAATCTATCCCTCCTACACCTCTCCCCTGGCTTCTAGCGGCTGCCCGCCATCCTTCATCAGTCCTCTCTGCCCCTGTCATCGTGTCCCCTGCTTTTTTTTTTTTTTTTTCAATGAGATAGAGCCTTGCTCTGTTGCCCAGGCTGGAGTGCAGTGGCACAATCTTGGCTCACTGCAACCTCCACCTCCCAAGTTCAAGCGATTCTCCTGCCTCAACCTCCCGAGTAGCTGAGATTACAGGCACGTACCACCACACCCAGCTAATTTTTTTTTTTTTTGTATTTTTAGTAGAGATGGAGTTTCGCCATGTTGGCCAGGCTGGACTCAAACTCCTGACCTCAGGTGATCTGCCCACCTCGGCCTCCCAAAGTGGGATTACAGGCTTGAGCCACCGCGCCTGACCCATGTCCCCTACTTCTTTTTTTTTTTTTTTTTTTTTGAGACGGAGTCTCGCTGTGTCGCCCAGGCTGGCGTGCAGTGGCGCGATCTCGGCTCACTGCAAGCTCCACCTCCCGGGTTCACGCCATTCTCCCGCCTCAGCCTCCGAGTAGCTGGGACTACAGGCGCCCGCCACCACGCCCGGCTAGTTTTTTGTATTTTTAGTAGAGACGGGGTTTCACCATGTTAGCCAGGATGGTCTCGATCTCCTGACCTCGTGATCCACCCGCCTCGGCCTCCTAAAGTGCTGGGATTACAGGCTTGAGCCACCGCGCCCAGCCCCCTACTTCTTTGTGTCTGTGTAGTGTGTCCTTTTCTGTATCTTATAAGACACCTATTATTGGATTTAAAGCCCTCCCTAAACCAGGATGCTCTCATTTTGAGATAATTACCTTACCTTAATTACATCTGCAGAAAGGCTGGGGACAGCGGCTCACGCCTGTAATCCCAGCACTTTGGGAGGCTGAGGCGGGTGGATCACTTGAGGTCAGGAGTTCGAGACGATTCTAGCCAACATGGCAAAAACCTGTCTCTACTAAAAATATAAAACATTAGCCAGGTGTGGTGGTGTGTACCTGTAATCCCAGTAGCTCAGGAGGCTGAGGCAGGAGAATCACTTGAACCCGGGAGACGTAGGTTGCAGTGAGCCGAGAGTGTGCCACTGCACTCCAGCCTGGGCAACTGAAAAAAAAAAAAAAACAGAAAAAAATAAAATAAATTTATGTTGCTTAAATCCTGCAGTCTGTGGTGTTCTGTTATACAGCCCTAGTGAGTGACAGGGTGAGACTGTCTCAAAAAAAATAAAATTATATCTGCATAGACCTTTATTTCAGATGAGGTCATACTCTGAAGTTCTAGGTGGACATATCTTTGGGGGGCTGCCTCTGAACCCACATCAGGGATCCAGAGAAGATGCTGGCTCTCCCGGATGTCAGTGGCCTCGGAGTCCTTTGGTAGCTCAGGCCCACAGGGAGGATCAGCACCTGGGAGACCCTTGTCCTTCAGGAGGTCCCAGGCCAGCAAGGCGAGAAGGCCCAAGGAGCCCACCCAGCCCGGTCAGGAGAACCACAGGAGGGTTTTACGGGGATGGAGAGTCCACATGGCCAGGCGGGGAGACTGAGGAAAGGTTTGGGCAATCCGGCCTGAAGGTGGCACTTGAGCAGGTCTTACCCTGCAGGAGGAGTGGAATGGAGGTGTGGGTAACTGCCCCCATCCTGCTCTGTTCCCACACCATGTCCTACAAGGTCCTTAGAGTCCCCACCCAAAGATTCCTGGAAAGGCCTGAGTGGTTTTCAGGCCTCTGACCCTCCCAGGCACGGAGGCCCGCGAGGCCCTACTCCAGCACAGACACTGGGCCAGCGCCCTGTGTTCATCATCTCATGGAGAAATCACCTAAAACTTCCCCTGCTCCCACCCCCCTCATTCCTTTTTTTTTTTTTTTTTTTTTTTTTTGAGACGGAGTCTCGCTCTGTCGCCCAGGCTGGAGTGCAGTGGCCGGATCTCAGCTCACTGCAAGCTCCGCCTCCCGGGTTCGGGCCATTCTCCTGTCTCAGCCTCCTGAGTAGCTGGGACTACAGGCGCCCGCCACCTCGCCCGGCTAGTTTTTTGTATTTTTTAGTAGAGACGGGGTTTCACCGTGTTAGCCAGGATGGTCTCGATCTCCTGACCTAGTGATCCGCCCGTCTCGGCCTCCCAAAGTGCTGGGATTACAGGCTTGAGCCACCGCGCCCGGCCATCATTCCTTACTATGTATCAGGCCAGATGGGGTGGACCACCCAAAGACAGGATCCTCATCTGCCAATATGCACACAGGTCCTGGTTTCAAATAACAATGTTGCACATTTATTAGGTCCAGTACTGCACTGCACATTTCATCTCCTGATCATCTCATCTCATCCTCTAAAAACCCCAACCCAATAGGTAACATTCTTGGTTTTCTGGGGGTTTTTTTTCTTTTTCTTTTTCTTTTTTTGAGACAGGGTCTTGCTCTGTCACCCAGTGGCTCACTGCAGCTTCCAACTCCTGGGTTCAAGTGATCCTCCTGCCTCAGCCTCCCAAGTGGCTGGAACCACAGGTTCATGCCACCACACCTGGCTAGTTTTTAAAATTTTTTTTAGAGACAGGGTCTCCCTATGTTGCCCAAGCCGGTCTCGAGCTCCTGGGTTCAAGCAATCCACCCATCTTGCCCTCCCAAAGTGTTGGCATTACAGGTATGAGCCACGGTGCCCAGCCCAGTAAGTAGCATTCTAATCCCCATTCTACGGATGAGGAAACTGAGGCTCAGGGAGGCCCACTGACTTGTCCAGGAGCAGCAGCCGACACTGACCCCCAAGCTGAGGCTCCGGGTCCCGTGCTCTGCAACACATGGCTGGTGCCTGGGGCTGCTTCCTCTCCTGGGTGAGCCCGAGTAGCAAATGTAAGAAGCAGCGTTTGCTCATTTCTGCCTGAGCGGATTCACAAGCACCTGGCTCCGTGACAATGGGCAGCTGTCGGGGGGATGCTTTGAAGACAAAACAGAATAGAGCCCGTGTGTCTTGCATGAGTCACTATATTCCTTGAAAGACAAATGGCCCCAGCCTTGCTTTTTCCTACACGTAAGATACCTTCTGGTGGGGTTAGTGATTCTGCCTCCACAGTCAACTTAGCAGATGTGCGTTAGTCATCTACAGCCAGATGTACTCTATACCCAAACCTCGACGTGATTTTGTACGTATTACAGCTTCACCACCTGTGCATAAACTGTGAACTGAAACTGTACCCGAGTTGCCTGGTAGAACCCCTCCACAGGGCTGCTCTCAGGCAATAGGCTTGGTCTATAGTCCTGGTAAAATTTCTGAATAAAAAGAACTCTTAAGTTTTTTTTTGTTTTTGTTTTTGAGACAGAGTTTCGCTCTTGTTGCCCAGGCTGGAATACATCGGCGCGATCTCAGCTCACTGCAACCTCTGCCTCCTGGGTTCAAGCGATTCTCCTGTCTCAGCCTCCCGAGTAGCTGACATTACAGGCCTATGCCACCACGCCCAGCTAATTTTGTATTTTTAATAGAGACTGGGTTTCTCCATGTTGGTCAGGCTGGTCTCAAACTCCTGACTTTAAGTGATTCGCCCACCTTGACCTCCCAAATTGCTGGGATTACAGGCGTGAGCCACTACGCCTGGCACTTTTTTTTTTTTTTTTTAAAGACATGGTCTCACTCTGTTGCTCAGGCTGGAGTGCAGTGTTGTGATCACCACACACTGCAGCCTCGTGATCACCACACACTGCAGCCTCAGACCTCCCCGGGCTCAGGTGATCCTCCCACCTCAGCCTCCCAAGTAGCTGGGACCACAGGTGCATGCCACTATGCCTGGCTAATTTTTTGTATTTTCAGTAGAGATGGCGTTTCATCTCTACATGTTGCCCAGCTGCTCTCAAACTCCTGGGCTCAGGCAATCCACCGGCTTCAGCCTCCCAAAGTACTGGGATTACAAGTGGGAGCCGCCACACCCGGCCAGAACTCTAATTCTTCAGAAGATTTTTATTTTCTTTAGTTGACACCTGGCAAACTTCCACCACAGGAGTCGGTGGTGTTTGTCAGAATTTGCTGGGAATGGGATGGAGGGGCAGCTAGCTCTCCCTCAGGCTGTTCTGTAACCCTCCATCCTGGTGGACAGGAAGGGTTCCCCCACCAAATCTGAGGTCTGGGAAATTCTCAAAGCCCTCGCTCTCCCATTTGCCACTGGGTGAGATCCCATGAGTCCTGGCTGGCCAAGAAAGGCTTCCTTGCCTTGGAAGCTGGAGGCCCAGAGCACCTGGGTCCCTCTGGTATGCCATGAACAATGGTGGGAGATAGAGGAGGCAGGGCTGTGGAAAGCAGAGGGGTTTCTGCTGAGTTTCAGAGGCTGTGTTGCCAACCCCTTAGCCACAGATAAAGAGGGCCAAAGAGAGTGTGGTCAGAGCTCAGCATGATGATGCCATGACAGGGGATGTCCCCAAAGGCCACCCAAACCATCATCAGACACTCTTACGCCACCCCAACTGATCACATCATGATCCTGTGGGCCCAGCTTCCTCTCAAAACTTCCTGCACGGCTTCAGCCATCCACCCTCACAGCCTCAGCGCTGGCCCCAGGGAGGGCCCTGCCCACCCACTTCCCTCCTCCCTCCCCGTCCTCAGAGCCTCCACACTAATGAAACTGGCGAGAAGGCTGCTGCCTGCATGGGCTCCCAGTAACAGCCCCTCCAGGAGCTGGGAGCGAAGCCCACTGGATCAAAGGACTCCATGCCCTGTTTCCATTCCCTCTTATTGTCCTGGGGAAGGCATGAGCTGGAGCGAACTCAGGCAGCAGGTTCCATTCCAGGCAACAGGATGGCATCAATCTTATGACGGAAGAGCTGATGACAATTTTTTCTTATCATTTATTGCAGCTCCTCTCCCCGTCAGACCATGTGCCCGGATCTCTGCAGGTCGAATCTGGTTCACCTCTTCCTGGAGTTATCACCCGTGTACAGATGACAAAACTGAGCTACATACAGAAAGGCTAAGTGAAACGCCTGCCGTCACGCGTCAGTGGGTGGCAACACTGAGGGCGGGTGTTCGGAACTACACTCTGTGTCCTCCCACAGATTAGGCTGAAAAGTTCAGCGAACCTACGGCCAAGTCTGCACTGAGCCAGTGTGCATTCTCAGAACACCTGAATGCCACTTTTCAAAGGCAGAGGGGGAAATCATTCTGGAAAATCCAGCTTTGTGTCTGTTTCTGGGCCATGCACGCTTCACCTCATGATGAAGTGGGAGTGGAAGGGCCACTCGACCCCTCCAGGGACAATGCCCCTTTGCAGCCTCCCTCTCAGAGGGTGGCCATCAGTAGCCAATGGGTCCTTCTCTTGCCTGGGATGTTGAAAGTGGCCTGAAGGAGGGAAGGTGGGGTTATTTCCATACACTCCCATCTGCACGCCAAGGGACTGGGCCCTGCAGCTGCCAATGGATGACGGACATAGAGTTTCCCAGATGAATATGTTTCAGCTGCCCCCAGTCACTCCCTACCGTCCATCCCAGGGGTCTAGACTCTCCTGGGAGACTGGTGCTGAGCCGAGACCCCACAATCTGCCTGAGGCCTAGGGCAACAGATGCACAGAAACCAGCGCAAGCTAGAACAGCAGCAGCTCAACCCCAGTGCCGGATTCCCAGGAAACACGAACCTCGGATCTCAGGGCTGCCAGGCCTGCCTTCCCAAGACCTGTGAGCTCATTTACTCCGTCGTTCATTCAACATTTATTTGTTGAACGTCTATCATATGCCGCATGCTGTACTAGGCCCTGGGGATAGCGCCGAGGACAGGACAGCCTTGGTTCCTGCTCTTGAGGAGCTTACAGTCAAGTGTCACAAAGTCTACAACGGGGATGCTGCAGAACCTAACTCCAGGTGCCTTGGCCAGTTCAGTAGGATTAGGGAAGGGCTCTGAGGAGCGGAAATAGAAGCTGAGGCCTGAGTAGGGGTTCTTTGGGAGGAAGAGAGCTTTGGGCAGAGGCAATGGAGTGGATAAAGACCCAGAGGCCAAGGGGAGCCTGCAGGCTTAAGACCCAGAAAAAAGCTTCGGCAGAGCTGGGGACTCGCCTGGGAGGGGTGTGGGAGGTGTGAGACGTGGGTCGGGGAAGTGTGGTCGGGCTGCTCTGGTTTTCTTCCCAGCACTTCCCACCACCTGACACATTTTCTATTTACTGGCTTATTTCAGACCGCACCACCCCCCCCCACCCAGCAGCAGGGAAGTTCAGGGGGGCAGGCTCCTGTGGCTGTGGGTGCCAGCGTTGTCTGCTTCACTGCTGCATCTGCAGAGCCTAGAATGGTGCCTCGCACACAGTAGGAGTCGAACACGTGGCTGGTGAATGAATGAGTGAGTGGGGGAATGGTGGAGGCATTACAGGCTGTATCAAGGAGCTGGGTTCCATTTGGAGAGTATTCATCAGCTCTGCACCTTTTTTTTTTTGAGATTGAGTCTCACTCTGTCGCCCAGGTGCAGTGGCGCAATCTCGGCTCACTGCAACCTCCACCTCTCGGGTTCAAGCGATTCTCCTGCCTCGGTCTCCTGAACAGCTGAAACTATAGACACGCACCACCAAGCCCAGCTAATGTTTGTATTTTTAGTAGAGGCGGGGTTTTAGCATGTTGGCCAGGATGGTCTCGATCTCATAACCTCGTGATCAGCCCACCTCGGCCTCCCAAAGTGCTGGAATTACAGGCGTGAGCCACCGCACCTGGCCAGCTCCACACCTTTCTGTTGAGGAATCCATCTCCCTGCCTTGTTAGGTGTAGTGGTGCTCGCCTGTTGTCTCAGCTATTCAGGAGGCTGAGCCAGGATGGTCTTGATCTCCTGCCTCACGATCCACCCGCCTCAGCCTCCCAAAGTGCTGGGATTACAGGTGTGAGCCACTGCGCCAAGGCATTTTGTTCTTATTTCTAAATGACCAACACAAGACACTAGTTTTGGGAGAGGTAGGTGATGTTGCCTTTTTCCTTTGGGATTTACAGTACCTACTCAGAAGGCACAAAAAGAATAAAAAAAAAGAAAAGAACGCTATCAATTCGGGAGAGGGGGTGCATGTAAGGTGTTATCAGGAGTGTGCCCAACCACCAGGGTCCTTGCATGCAGAGAAATGAAAGCATTTGTCCAGTAACCTTCACAATGCAGGTAAGAAACCAGGCTAGAGGGAAAAGCCAAGTTCTGGAACACAGTTTTTAGCCAGTACTTTTGAAAAAGTACAATACAAAAGTATTTCAATGAAGAAAAACAATGCCAGCTCTGTTTTCAGGAAGCTACAATTCTCGCAGGGGAGAGAGCTTAGGCAATGCATCTCACCGTTAGTTACTTATAATACTACTCAGGGGCCTTGGGGAAGAGCAGGGAGGCAGGCTGTGTGATGGCGGGGGCAGATCTGAGAACCCAGAGGTTCAGGGAGGATCTCTTGAAAGAAGAGACACCCAAGCTGAGACATGGATGGGGCAAGGGCAGGAGACAAGATGAGCAACCAGGGTGACCCCAAGTTGTAGGGGTGAAAGGCCCAGGAGAATTAAGAACAGCGTGCAGGTACCTAGGAGGGTCGTGGGGACATTCACAAAGTGGAATTGTGTGGGTAACCCGGAGAGCTGCAAGACATGGGCTCTGCTCTAGGGGCCTCTTGCCTGGAACCTTCTTTCTTGGGTCCTCTTTTGGCCCAAATAAGCCTGTATCCCAGGCTGAAATCAGTCCTAAGAAGTGACCGGAGAGGCAGCCCCAGGCCCAGGGCTTTCTCAAGCACCTTCCTGCAGTTCTCAGGAGGCCAGGGGCAGTGGCTCACGCCTGTGATCCTAGCACTTTGGGAAGTCAAGGCGGGTGGATCACTTGAGACCAGGAGTTCAAGACCAGCCCGGCCAACATGAGAAGGAAATAGAGAAGGACACCCCTTCTCTATTAAATTACAAAAATTAGCCGGGCATGGTGGCGGGCGCCTGTAATCCCAGCTACTTGGGAGGCTGAGGCATGAGAATCACTTTAACTCGCGAGGTGGACGTTGCAGTGAGCTAAGATTGCACCACTGCACTCTAGCCTAAGCGACAGACCCTGTCTCAAATATTAAAAAGAAAAAGAGTTCTCAAGCGACCAGCAGGAAGGATCTGGTTCAGGCTGTGATCTTCCTACCCCTGCCGATTGCTCCAGATGGCCCCAAGGAGGCTGCCTTCTGAAGAGATAGCCGGGAACAGGCAGAGCACAGAGGTCAGTACATGGGAAAACAGGAGTTACTTGTTGCCACACAAAGAGCCTTTCAGGCTATAGCGCCAGGTTTCATCCAGCACAGCGTCTACAGACTTTGGGCTGTGGTTCTTGTGCATGGAACTGACTGGAAGCAAGCCAGCTGGAAGTGTTTCAGAGTTTCAAAAGAACGGTTTTTCCAGAGAAACCACTCACCCTGATGCATTACGGGCCCCATGGCAGCATTCCAGCCTGTATGGTGATGGGAAAGAAGCATTTCTCTCTGGGTTACACTGTTGATGTTTTGGACTTCTGTTATTGTTATACACGGCTAAATCTGTAAGCTGATCTCAGCTTTGTAAACTTTGTAACTTTTTTTTTTTTGAGACAGTCTGCTCGGTCCCCCAAGCTGGAGTGCAATGGCACTATCCCGGCTCACTGCAACCTCCACCTCCTGGATTCAAGTGATTCTCATGCCGCAGGCTTCCAAGTAGCTGGGATTACAGCCATGTACCACCATGTCTGGCTAGTTTTTTTATTTTTAGTAGAGATGGGGTTTTGCCATGTTGGCCAGGCCGGTCTCAAACTCCTGACCTCAAGTGATCCGCCTGCCTTGGCCTCCCAAAGTGCTGGGATTATAGGCGTGAGCCACAGCACCTGGCCTAAATTTTGTAACTTTTTTTTTTTTGAGACAGAGTATCACTTTATCACCCAGGCTGGAGTGCAGTGGAACGATCCGGCTCACTGCAACCTCTACCTCCCAGGTTCAAGCCATTCTCCCACTTCAGCCTCCCGAGTACCTGGGATTACAGGTGTACATCACCATCGCCAGCTAATTTTTGTATTTTTAGTAGAGATGGGGTTTCACTATGTTGGCCAGGCTGGTCACAAACTCCTGATCTCAAGTGATCCTCCTGCCTCGGCCTCCCAAAATGCTGGGATTACAGAAGTAAGCCACTGCGCCCAGCCTAATTTTGTAACTTTTGTTTGACAGAAAGGCTTTGAATTCTCTTCTCCCTCTGGCCAAAGAATTTCTAAAGAAACCACTGTCTCCCACAAGTTCTCTGACTCAAAATTACACGTGGAACAACAACAAAGCAAATCCAACTAAAATATGGGACAAAGGACTTGACTTCTCCAAAGAAGATACACAAACAGACCGCATGCAGTGGCTTGCGCCTATAATCCCAGTGTTTTGGGAGGCCCAGGTAGGAATAGCCTGAGGCCTGGACAACATAGCAAGACCCTGTCTCTATTAAAAATAATAAACTAATAAAGAAGTACTCCTGAACTTAAAAGTTAAAGACTATTAATTATTGTTTAAAAGATATACAAATGACCAATAAGCACATTAAAACATGCTCAACTTCACTAATCCTTAGGGAAACGCAAATAAAAACCACAATGAAATACACTTCACAGCCATTAGGACAGCTACTATAGAAAAACCAGAAAATAGCAAGTTCTGTTGAGGATGAGGGGAAATTGGAACTCTTGTGCATCACTGGTCGGAAAGTAAAACAGTATAGCGGTTCCTCGAAAAACTAAAAATAGAATTATTGGCCGGAGGTGGTAGCTCACACCTGTAATCCCAGCACTTTGGGAGGCTAAGGTGGCGGATCACTTGATCTCAGGAGTTCAAGACCAGCCTGGGCAACATAGTGAAACCCCTTCTCCACAAAAAGTACAAAAAAAACTAGCCAGGCGTGGTAGCACGCACCCGTAGTCCAGCTACCAGAGAAGCTGAGGCAAGAGAATCACTTGAGCTTAAGAGGTCGAGGCTGCAGTGGGCAGAGATGGCGCCACTGCACTCCAGCCTGAGTGACAAAGTAAGATCCTATCTCAAAAATAAAAAACCACAGAATCACCTTCTGATCCTGCAATTCCACTTCTATATACCCAAAATAATTGAAAGCAGGGACTTAAAGAGACTTTGTTTCTCCAGAGAGAAGGAAAAGTTTTTATAGCTTCATAAACTCCAGGAAAAAGCCCCAGGACAGCACAGCCCAGTTCCATCTCTAAGCCGAGAAACCTTAGAGAAAGTTCATGCCTCGTTTCCGCATTTATTCCATTTATAAAAACAGAAATTTCATACTGTGCAACCAACATGTACAAGAGGTGAAAGACGGCGCTGCCCACTCTCCCAGACTGGACATCTGGGCGCTCTGCTAACCTTGCCTCCGACTCACTGCCCAGCCCTCAGTTTCCTCATCTGTCCCTGCTGGGGCTCTGAATGACCCACGGCTCCCAGGGCTGGGTGGAGGAGCCATGTGACCCCAGGGACTTCCAGAGAGCACTTCTATCAATGGATCCCAGTTCTGGGACCAGGAACGACAGAGCTGAGTCATTCAACACGACTCACGGCTTCAGCAGAGGCCCTCGCTGAAATGACTTTTTTTTTTTTTTTTGAGATGGAGTCTCGCTCTGTCACCTGGAGTTCAGTGGTGTGATCTCAGCTCACTGCAAGCTCCACCTCCCGGGTTTACACCTCAGCCTCTCGAGTAGCTGGGACTATGGCACCCACCACTGCGCCTGGCTAATTTTTTGTATTTTTAGTAACGATGGGGTTTTACCGTGGTCTCGATCTCCTGACCTCGTGATCTGCCCACCTCGGCCTCCCAAAGTGCTGGGATTACAGGCGTAAGCCACCGCGCCCAGCCTGAAATGACTTTTTAATAACCTTGGCCCAGCCTGCCTTGGGGACCCCCCTCCCCCATGTGGTGGAGGCCACTACCCAGAGCTGGGGATGTGCGGAAGGAGCCACCCTCATGGTGACGCACGCACACTGCCCAGTCCCGGTGGTCGCAATGTCTTCCTTCTGCAGGTGCCAGGAGGGCAGGCTGAGAGGCCAGAGTGCCTTCTGGGTCCCAAGTGCATGAGCAGGATGGAACCAGCACACGTGGGACTTGAGCTGCAGAGCACTGAGCTTTATTTTAAAATTTCCACAGAATCCCTCACCCTCCACCCCAGGGTCCTTCCTCTCTGGAACCTAGGCAGCAAACAAGCCTGGGCCCACCCACCTGCCCAACCTAGGACAGCCGGGCCTGAGCGGGGCGGGCAGGGGCTTCCATCTCCTGGGTGCGCCTGCCAGAGGTGAGAGGCTGGAGGCGGCGGGAATGCTGTCCTCCTCCAGGAGTCAGTCCTCAAGGCTTCTGCCGTGGGACGTGGGGCCGAGGGACCTGGGGCACTGACCAGATCGGGGTGGGGGGCGGCACCTGCATTGGCAAGGCGTGGATGGGGAAGAGGGAAGTTTCAGGGGGGCCACTTGAAAGGGAGAGGTCATCTCCAGTTCCAGCCACATTCCCTCCTGGATCTTGCAGTCAGGGTGGCCTTCCTGGGTGGAGCAGGGCAGGCGGCAGGGAGCGGAGGAGTTCCGGGGGATGGCTAGGGTCAGGGCCAGAGGGCTGGACCCCTGCAGAGGGACACCCCCAGGCTCTATCCTCCCCACCCCAGTCCTACCCCCCAGGGGGCTCTGCAGTCCCCAGGCCTGCTCCAAGGTCTTTGTCCCTCTGGGGGGCACCCCAGGCTAGGATGTGATCTGGGCCATACCAGGCGAAAAGGGCTGGTGCCTGACAGCTTCTGGTGCTGGACCTCAGCAGAGACAGAGGACCAGAGGTCCAGGTTCTTGGGGGCTGAGCTTTTCTCAGACTTCGGAGGGAAAACATCCCAGCCCAGCAGGCAGTGCTGTGGAAGGCAAGGGGTTAAAGGTGCCCGGCCTGGGATAGGCTCCCCGCTGTCTGGGCAGACCCCCATCAGGGAGGGACTGTGCCCCCCATTAGGAAGGAGGCCCCCACCAGGGCAGGGCCTGTGTCTACCCACAAGATTACCCCAGGTCTCTCCTTCCTTATCCTGGCAGATCCAGCCATCGCTGGGGCCCTAAGAGCTGAAATAGGAGGAGGACAGGATGGTGACAGTGACACTCACAGGGCGCTTCCTGCTGTGGGCTCTCCAAGCGCCCGCATGGATTGCTTCACTGACCAGCCCCACCTCGCCACCAACATCCCTGAGGATGGCGCTGTTATGTCCATTTCATGGACCAGCAAACTGACTTTCCTCTGTATCCTTCTCCTCCTCTGACCCCAGCTGCCCTACTCTCAATTTAGGAGTCAGGCGGAGTTGCCACTGGGCCTCCATCCTGACCTGGAGACACAGGAAAGGACTTCTTTTCTTTTTTTTTTTTTTTTTTTTGAGATGGAGTCTCACTCTGTCATCCAGGCTGCAGTGCAGTGGTGAGATCTCGGCTCAGTGAAGCCTCTGCCTCCCGGGTTCAAGTGATCCTCCCACCTCAGCCTCCCAAGTAGCTGGGACTACAGGTGGAGGCTGCAGTGAGCCAAGATTGTGCCACTGCACTCCAGCCTGGGCAGTAAGAACAAAACTCGGTCTCAAAAAAAAAAAAAAAAAGAAGCACAGAGACCTAGGTTCAAATCCCAGCTCCTCCAGCAAGGCGCCTGCCACTCCGCTTTGGTCTCCCCACCTGCAGGGTGGGGGTACAGCAGTGCCTGCCCTCCTGGCCGCTGTGGGGGCTCCCTGAGAGAAGCCCCCTAAGGACTGTGCCTGCAGTACACAAAAGCGCAATAAACAGGGTCCGTTCATTTCATGCCAGCCTACAGGCAGACCACCCTGGAAGCCCCGGGGTAAGTGGAGCGGGGGTCCTACCTCCCTTAGGGACAGCTGTGGGTGATGGAAGAGGCCCAGCCTGTGCTCCAGAGACTTGGGTGCTCACCACTGTCGAGCCCAGCCTTGCTCTGTGACCCTCCCTGGGGACCTGGGCCAGTCTGAGCCAGCCCCGCCCTCATCACTATCCAGCCCCACGTGGCTGCTCACCCGGGGCAGGGCCAGTGTGTCGGAGGCGTCAAAGCTCTTCCGCCGGTGGATGCGGTACCGGTGCGGGGGTTCCAGGATGGACAGCGGGATGCTCACCCTGCACAGGGGTGCAGTGGGGGACCCCTGAGGAGCCTCCCGGCGGTTGGGGGCCCACGCCCAGGCCCATCTTTACTCGCTTAAAACCAGTGGTTCAGGCTCTGTCCCCACAGGTGTCCCAATACTCTGGTCACTCACCTGACCTGCGCCGGCTGCGCCAGGGTCCCAGGGCCCTGCTGGTCTCGTGGTGTCCTACACAGGCGGCAGGGGGTGCCGGGATCCACAGGCACGGGGAACAGGCGCCGGTTGACACGGTAACAGTACACGCCTGCGAGGCCCATGAGAAGCCGCAGCTCCCCCTGAGCCAGGAACCCAGGTCCCCAGGTCCCCAGGTCCCCAGGCCCGGTGCTGCCCCCAGCGGCCCCCAATCACACAGGCTGCCAATCCTCTGGGAAGCAAGTTGGCCCATTTCCTTCTAACCCCTTTCCTCCCAGAACCTGGGGCCCACGCCCTAAGGGGTGGGGAGGGACATCCTCCCGGGGCTCTCAGGAGCTGGGATGGAGTCCCACCAGCACAGAGGCGCTGCTGGGAAGGTTGGGATGGGGCCACGCAGGGCAGCCCCTAATTCGGAGGCCAGGTCTTAGCTCACCCTACCCCTACCAGGGCTTGGCCACCCTGTCCAGACTGCAAGCCTCCCTCCATGAGTCTCAACACCTCAGGGGCCTCCCCAGGCCCCAAACCTCAAATAGAACCGCTCTGTGGCAGGGGAGGCCAGGGCAGCGCGAGGCTGGACTACTCAGTGGCCTAGCCAAGGGCCCGCACTCACATTCATGGTCTTCCTCCACACCGCTGCCACTGCTGTCACGCAGGCCTAGGACCTGGGGTCTGAGAGGGCGAGGGGGATGAGCAGGCCGGGGGATAGAGCCGCTCAGCCACCCTCGCCCACCCTTGCCCACCCCTGCTCACTCAGGATGGCTACAGATACACTCCTCCTTGTTGGTTTCCCGAAACTCCTGCAGCTTCGAGAAGAAGGCCTCAGGCTGGCTGGCGATTGAAGAGCTGGTGTCCAGAGACCCTGGTGTGGGCAAAGCACCAGGCAGCTGACGGGAGAGGGGCTGGGGGCTGCTGTGTGGCCACCGGCCAAGGCTTGGAGAGACGATCAGCCCGGCACCCCAGGCCACCTGCTTCACCCCTACTGTGCCTCAAACAGGCCAGGAGGGCCCCTCCAGTCACTGGGACTGTTGGTTGGTTTCAGTGTCTGTCTACCCTGATGCATAGCCAACCATCCATGGGAAAAATATCGACAGAGACCTTTTTTTTTTTTTTTGAGACGGAGTCTCGCTCTGTCGCCCAGGCTGGAGTGCAGTGGCTGGATCTCAGCTCACTGCAAGCTCTGCCTCCCGGGTTCACGCCATTCTCCTGCCTCGGCCTCCCGAGTAGCTGCGACTACAGGCGCCCGCCACCTCGCCCGGCTAGTTTTTTGTATTTTTTAGTAGAGACGGGGTTTCACCGTGTTAGCCAGGATGGTCTCGATCTCCCGACCTCGTGATCCGCCCGTCTCAGCCTCCCAAAGTGCTGGGATTACAGGCGTGAGCCACCGCGCCCGGCCAACAGAGACCTTATGACAGGGCTAGATGCTGTTTCATGTGCCAGGAACTAGATAGACAAAGCCCCCGGCCTTAATGAGTCTTACACTGTAAGGTGGCAAGAGATGAACTAGCCACCAAAAAAAATCCGTGAGACAAGACTGAATGGTGACATCTGCCAGAAAGCAAGAGAGCAGGGTCAGAGCCTAGTATGGCAGGGCAGCCATGCCAGGGAAGGCCTCTCCGAGTGACGACCCTGAGCAGAGACACGGAAGGGCCACAGAGACCTCCCAGGAGGGACATCACAGGCAGATGAAAGAGCAAGCGCAAAGGGTGGGCGCATGTGTGGTTCAGCTGAGGAACAGCCAGGAGGGGAAAGTGGCAGGAAGGGAGTAAGGGTGGAGGAGATGAGGTTAAGAAGCCCAAGGAGGGTTTGGGGACCAGGAGGAACACAATCACATAGGCCATATATTTTTACAGGACTCCTCCTCTGGCTGCTTCAAGGTGAGGGGAAGTAGAGGCATCAGTTAGGATTCAGCTGGGGACAGGCAGGGGCAGCCCCCAACTCAGCATGATTCGACTTAGGATGTTTCTTTTCTTACTTTTTTTTTTTTTTTTTTGAGACGGAGTCTCGCTCTGTCACCCAGGCTGGAGTGCAGTGGCCGGATCTCAGCTCACTGCAAGCTCCGCCTCCCGGGTTCACGCCATTCTCCTGCCTCAGCCTCCCGAGTAGCTGGGACTACAGGCGCCCGCCACCTCACCCGGCTAGTTTTTTGTATTTTTTAGTAGAGACGGGGTTTCACCGTGTTAACCAGGATGGTCTCGATCTCCCGACCTCGTGATCCGCCCGTCTCGGCCTCCCAAAGTGCTGGGATTACAGGCTTGAGCCACCGCGCCCGGCCTCTTTTCTTACTTTTTTGAGAGAGAATCTCACTGTGTTGCCCAGGCTGGAGTGTAGTGGAGCGATCTCACCTCAATGCAACCTCTGCCTCCCAGGTTCAAGAGATTCTCATGTCTCAGCCACCTACGTAGCTGGAATTATAGGCATGCGCCACCACGCCCAGCTAATTTTTGTATTTTTAGTAGAGAAGGGGTTTCACCATCTTGGCCAGGCTGTTCTCAAACTCCTGGCCTGATCCACCTGCCTTGGCCTCCCAAAGTGCTCGGATTACAGGCGTGAGCCACTGCCACACCTGGCCAGAATTTTTCAAGTTATGATTTATCAACTTTACAATGGCACAAAAGTGATCACATTCAGAACATCAGTAAGTTACATGAGACATTCAACACTTCATTATAAAAAAGGCTTGTGTTAGATCATTTTGCCCAACTGTAGGCTAATGTCAGTGTTCTGCGCACATTTAAGGTAGGCTCAGCTAAGCTAGAATGTTTGGTAGGTTAGGTGTATTAAATGCCTTTTTGTTTTGGTTTGGTTATTTTTTTTTTTTTGCTGCCCAGGCTGAAGTGTGGTAGCGTGATCTCGGCTCACTGCAACCTCCGCCTCCGGGGTTGCAGCGATTCTCCTGCCTCAGCCTCCCGAGCAGCTGGGATTACAGGCGGGTGCTACCACACTCAATTAATTTTTGTACTTTCAGTGGAGATGGGATTTCAGTATGCTGGCCAGGGTGGTCTTGAACTCCTGACCTCAAGTGATCCGCCCGCCTCAGCCTCCCAAAGTGTTGGGATTACAGGTGTGAGCCACCGCGCCTGGCCTTATATGCCTTTTTGACTAAACAGTATTTTCAACTTACGTTGGGTGTATCAGGATGTAGCTATATGGTAAATCCAGCAGCATCTATAATCGGATTCTAAAAGTATGTTGAAGGCAGGGTCAACAGGATGTGCTAATGGACTAGATGAGGATGGTGTGAAAAGGAGGGGGGAATTAGGGTCGATCCCAAGGTAATGGCCTGACCTATTTAGTATGTGGAGTTGCCATTTGTGGAGACAGGAAAGACTGCAGGAGGAGCACAGCAGATGGCGTGGAAATGAGGACCCTGATTTCGGACAGAAGGTTAAAAACTTCATGGTGATGTGGAGAAGACAGCGGGATATACAAGCCTGGAATTCGGAGGAGAGATGTGGGCTAGAGATACAAAATGGAGAAGTAGAGAAAGTGTCAAATGCCTCAGCACTTGGGAGATCATAGAGGGAAGAGGGAAGACAGAGAGGAGTCAGAAGACTGAGTCCCAGGCCTAGGGGTGTAGTGGTCAGAACAAGGATCTTTCCTTCCCCAGGAGCCTGGGAAGGAGCACCAACAGAGATGGGGTAGAGCCATGAAGCATGGGGCTAGAAGTCTAGGGGAGAAAGTGCTTTAGGGAGGGAGTGACCACCGTGTCCCCTGCTGCTCAAAGGTAAGGAAGGTGTGGATGAGGGCTCAGCTGGGGAGTTGGCACCACGGAGGCCACTGATGACCCAACGGAGGGCCACGTTGATGAAATGCTGGGAGCTGAAGCCTGATTTAAGAAACAGTAGTGGAGGCTGGACACAGTGGCTCATGTCTGTAATCCCAGCACTTTGGAAGGCCAAGGCAGACAGATCACTTGACATCGGGAGTTCCAGACCAGACTGGCCAAGATGGCGAAACCCTGTCTCTGGCTAAAAATACAAAAATTAGCTGAGCGTAGTGGCACATGCCTGTAGTCCCAGCTACTTAGGTGGCTGAGACATGAGAATCACTTGAACCTAGGAGGCAGAGGTTGCAGTGGGCCGAGATCACTCCACTGCACTCCAGCCTGGGTGAAAAAGTGAGACTCCATCTCAAAAAAAAATAGTAGTGGAGAGAAATTAAAGGCAATGAGGCTAGACAGCCCTTTTGAAGAGGAAGTTTTGTTATCGAGACACTAGGCAGTCACTGGAAGCAAATGTGGGCTAAAGGTAGAAATGTGGCATCGGGATGAGAAATAACAGGTGCGGCTTTACCCCGACTGGATGTGAGCCGCTGGTAAGATGCTGTCTCACCTGGCCTCAGCCTTCCCATCTGTGAATGGGCACCATGGTGGCGCCTACCTAATAAGCTTATTGTGAAGGGCAAAGGAGTCAGCGGGAGGAACAGGGAGCAGAGCTTGGAGCAGTGCCTGGTGCAGGGAGCATGAGATACAACCAGCTCCCAGAATGCTTCCTGCATGTTCATGTTCATGTTCATGTTGAGGGGCAGGATGAGGATGCAGGACAGAGAGAGAGAGGATCACAGGAAGCAAACCCTGGAGGAGCCAGAAGCAGAGGGGCGGAGCACGCTGCAGCAGGGCCAGGGCCCAGGTGGCAGTGTGGACGGTCACCTTGGGCAAGGCAGGGAAGCAGAGCGCATGGACCAAGAGCAGGCATTGGGACAGACGCCTCCATTTTCCCAGAACCAGGAAGGAGGGCAGTGAGCTGAGAGTTCAGGAAGTACTCAAGTGCAGGGCCTGTGTCCCCGCCACCACTTGCTCCCAGCAACTCCACAATGCACCTGTCTTTGTTTTTTGAGACAGAATCTCACTTTGTCACCCAGGCTGGAGTGCAGTGGCTTGATCTCTGCTCACTGCAACCTCCACTTCCTGGATTCAAACAATTCTCCTGCCTCAGCCTCCTGAGTAGCTGGAATTACAGATGCCCACCACCACACCCAGCTAGTTTTTGTATTTTTAGTAGAGACAGGGTTTCACCATGATGGCCAGGCTGGTCTCAAACTCCTGACCTCAAGTGATACGCCCACCTCGGCCTCCCAAATTGCTGGGATTACAAGTGTGAGCCACCATGCCTGGCCGTGGCCTCCTTTCTGGTCCTGCCACGCCTGTGGTCACCCCATTATGCGTGTAATCCCAGCACTTTGGGAGGCCGAGGTGGACGGATCACCTGAGGTCAAGAGTTCAAGACCAGCCTGGCCAACATGGTGAAACCCCGTCTCTACTAAAAACACAAAAATTAGCCGAGCATGGTAGTAGATGCCTGTAATCCCAGCTACCTGGGAGGCTGAGGAAGGAGAATCGCTTAAACCAAGGAAGCGCAGGTTGCAGTGAGCAGAAATCACACCACTGGACTTGACTCTGGGCAACAGAGCAAGACTCCATCTCAAAAAAAAAAAAAGAGGAGGCCGCAAGGCTAGAAGAAAGAAAGACAGGAGGTCACATCATCATGGGGCCAGTAGAGGCCAGATCATGCCTCGTAAGTCTAGAATGGGATTTTGGATTTTACAGTAAGTGCTGGGAAAAGTCCATGGGGAGTTTTGAGCAGGGGAGTGACATGATCTGATTTCCATGTTTAAAAACATCCTTTGGCTGCTATGTCAAAAATGACAGTGCACAACCACGTCCCTGGCAGCATTATTCCCAACAGTCAAGAGATGGAAACCACCCAAGTGTCCATCCATGAATGAATGGATAAACAATATGTGGTATCTACACACAACGGAATGTCACTCAGCCCTAAAAAGGAAGGGAATTCCAGCCAGGCACAGCAGCTCACACCTGTAATCCCCGCACTTTGGGAGGCCAAGGCAGGAGAATCACTTGACTGCAGCAGTTCGAGACCAGCCTGGCCAACATAGTGAAACCCCATCTCTACTGAAAATACAAAAATTAGCTGGGTGTGGTGGCGCACACCTGTAATCCCTGCTACTCGGGAGGCTGAGGCACAAGAACCATTCCAACCCAGGAGGTGAAGGTTGCAGTGAGCCGAGATCACACCACTGCACTCTAGCCTGGGCGATACAGTGCGACTCTGTCTCAAAACAAAACAAAAAAATAAATAAATAAAAGAAAGGGAATTCTGACACACACTACAACATGAATAAATCTTGAGGCCATTATGTTAAATAAAAAAAGCCAGTACAAAAGAACAAATGCTGTATGATTTCACTTATATAAGGTTCCTAGAGGAGTCAAATTCATACGGACAGAAAGTAGAATGGTGACTGTCCAGGGCTGGAGGGAGGGGGAATAGGAGTAATTATTTAATGGGGAGAGAGGTTTTTGGGAAGATGAAAAATTGTGGAGACGGATGGTAGTAATGATAGCTCAACAGTGTGGACATACTTGATGCCACTTAACAGTCCACTTAAAAAATGCTACAGGTGGCTGGGCGTGGTGGCTCACACCTGTAATTCCAGCACTTGGGAGGCTGAGGTGGGTGGATCGCCTGAGGTCAGTTCGAGACCAACCTGGCCAACATGGTGAAACCCTGTCTCTATTAAAAATACAAAAATTAGGCAGCACACGGTGGCTCACGCCTGTAATCCCAGCACTTTGGGAGGCTGAGGCAGGCGGGTCACAAGGTCAGGAGATCGAGACCATACTGGCTAACACAGTGAAACCCCATCTCTACTAAAAATACAAAACATTAGCCAGACGTGGTGGCAGATGCCTGTAATCCCAGCTACTCGGGAGGCTGAGGCAGGAGAATGGCGTAAACCCAGAAGGCAGAGCTTGCAGTGAGCCGAGATCTGGCCACTGCACTCCAGCCTGGGTGACAGAGCAAGACTCTGTCTCAAACCAAAAAAAAAAAAAAAAAAAAAATTAGCCAGGCGTGGTGGCAGGTACCTGTAATCCCAGCTACTCGGAGGCTGAGGCAGGAGAATCGCCTGAACCCAGGAGGCGGAGGTTGCAGTGAGCGGAGACCACGCCATTGCACTCTAGCCTGGGCAACAAGAGTCAGACCTCATCTCAAAAAAAAAAAAAAAAAATGCTAGGCCGGGTGCAGTGGCTCACGCCTGTAATCCCAGCACTTTGGGAGGCCGAGGCGGATGGATCACCTGAGGTCGGGAGCTCGAGACCAGCCTGACCAACATGGAGAAACCCCGTCTCTGGGCCTGGTGGCACATGCCTATAATCCCAGCTACTAGGGAGGCTGAGGCAGGAGAATCGCTTGAACCTGGGAGGCGGAGGTTGTGGTGAGCCGAGATCATGCCACTGCGCTCCAGCCTGGGCAACAAGAGTGAAACTCCGCCTCAAAAAAAAAAAAATGCTACAGTGGTAAATTTTATGTTATGTATTTACACAAACACACAAACACACACACAAACACACACACACGCACAAGCGCAAAGGACAATGGGATATAGGCCAGGAGGAAACCAGCCAGAAGGCAGCTGAAGTTGCTGTTGGGGAGAGCTGGACAGTAGCGTGAAAAGAGCTGGCATTGGTATGGAGTTGTGCAGAGGCCTGGCAAATAACCAATGTTCAAACATAGGGCAGCTGAGACTCATTCATTCATTCAACAGATGCACCGTCTCTGTGCCAGAGGTTGAGAGAGCAGACATGGCTCAGAAGGTGCTCAGAGGCTGGTGTGAAGGTAGTGAGTTATCGCAATTGATTACTCACAGTCAGTGACAGACCAAACTCTTTGTTCTACTCTTTCCCCCTTCTTCTCACTACTGCTCGTCTCATTTTTTTTGTTTGTTTGTTTTTTGGAGACGGAGTCTTGCTCTGTCACCCTAGCTGGAGTGCAATGGCGCGATCTCGGCTCGCTGCAACCTCCGCATCCCGGGTTTAAGCGATTCTCTTGCCTCAGCCTCCCAAGTAGCTGGGATTACAGGCCCAGACCACCACGCCCAGTTAATTATTGTATTTTTAGTAGATACGGGGTTTGACCATGTTGGTCAAGCTGGTCTCGAACTCCTGACCTCGTGATCCACCTGCCTCAGCCTCCCAAAGTGCTGGGATTACCGGGTGCCCTGTGGTGCCAGAGAACCCCATTTGACACTCTTTAACTGTACTGCCTCAGGCAAGTTATTTAACTTCTCTGTGCCTGGCCTGTCTTCTCTTAAAAAGCAAAAAAAAAAAAAAAAAAAAAAAAGGCCAGGCATGGTGGTTCATGCCTGTAATCCCAGCACTTTGGAAGGCTGAAGTGGGCAGATCACCTGAGGTCAGAAGTTCAAGGGCAGCCTGGCCAACATGGTAAAACCCCATCTCTATTACAGATACAAAAATGAGCTGGGCGTGGTGGCGCATACCTGTAATCCCAGCTACTTGGGAGGCTGAGGCAGGAGAATCGCTTGAACCTGGGAGGCAGAGGTTGCAGTAAGCCAAGATCACACCATTGCACTCCAGCCTGGGCAACGAGAGTAAAACTCTGTCTCAAAATAAATAAATAAATAAATAAATAAATAGGCCAGCCCAGTGGCTCATGCCTGTAATCCTAGCACTTTGGGAGGCTGAGGCGGGCAGATCATGAGGTCAGGAGGCCGAGGCGGGCAGATCACGAGGTCAGGAAATGAGACAATCCTGGCTAACACGGTCAAACCCCGTCTCTACTAAAAAAAAAAATACAAAAAAATTAGCCGGGCATGGTGGCGGGTGCCTGTAGTCCCAGCTACTTAGGAGGTTGGGGCAGGAGAATGGCATGAATCCGGGAGGCAGAGCTTGCAGTGAGCCGAGATCACGCCATTGCACTCCAGCCTGAGCGACAGAGCAAGACTCTATCTCAAAAATAAATAAATAAATAAATAAATAAATAAACAAAACAAAACAAAAAAAAAGGTGGCTGTGGGGGGCGGTGGCTCACTCCTGTAATCCCAGCACTTTGGGAGTCCAACGTAGGTGGATATCTTGAGCTCTGTAGTTTGAGACCAGCCTGGCCAAGATGGGGAAACACCATCTCTACTAAAAACACAAAAAATTAGCCAGGCGTGGTGGTGCTCGCCTATAATCCCAGCTACTCGGGAGGCCGAGGGACGAGAATCACTTGAACCTGGGAGGTGGAGGTTGCTGTGAGCCAACATCGCACTACTGCACTCCAGCCTGGGTAACAGAGTAAGACTCCGTCTCAAAAAAAAAAAAAAAAAAAAAATTGGGTGCTCCCCAAGGAGGATGGCACGGTCATCAGAGAAACAAGCAACAGCACCGGGTGGAGGCTGAGATAGGAGCATGGAGGAGCCCAGGCCTCCACCTCCCACTCCCAGGCCAAGTGTGTGCCGGGCAGCAGCAGGCCTTACCTGCAATCCAGTCATAGCCCAGGTATGGCCTGAGGCGCCAGCTCCTCTCAGGAACTGCAGACTCCTCAGAGAAGGTCACCCTGGGCTGAGGAGGGAAGCACAGACGGGCAAGGACTAAGCCAGGAGGCCTGGCCCAGAGGAAGCCACACCTCGAGGGACAGAGAGACTGTGTCTCAACTTACACCCTGACTTGGAGCCCAGGGCTCAGCCAAGGTCACAAGAGCAAGAAGGGAAATGTTTGACCCCACTTTATGTGTGGCTGTGAACAAAGCCTGGCCTCTTCTCAAAGTGCTGAGAAACTCACAGCTACCGCTTAGCGAGCATTTAGGCTGAGCCAGACCCAACTCACAGTATCTCCCAGGAGCCTCTTGTTCTGCAAGGGAGGCTGCCCACAAGCACATGTGTCAGATAGGGAAACTGAGGCCCAAGGAAGCTCCTCCCATCAGCAGATGTCCCGCTCTCCCACATTACCTTGGACAGCTTGCTCTGTTGAGCCAGGATGGACCTCGGGGGCTGTGCCTCCTGGGGTCCTGGATCACCTAGCCCCGCTGAGGGCTCTGGGTCCCTTAGGCTTGAGGTGCCCAGGGAGGGTGCTGAGTGGGGTCTCGGTCGGCCCAGGGACTCCTGGTGCTGGCATTTGGCAGGTGGGAGAGAGGCCACCCCCGATCTGGCCACATCACAGGGGTCCCCTCGGCAGGCATCTGGTGAGCTCCACACAGGACACCGGCCCCGTGGGCAGGAGGTGCTCAAGGAAGTTGAGGACGTCTCTGGGGTCAATGGAGTCTCTGAATTGTAGCTGCTGGATTCCAGGCTTGACTGGAGAGAGGGGCGGGGTCACCCAGGGAGTGGCTGTCAGAACATACCCACGGGTCCTACGCCAGGTACCAAGGCCTGTGTCCTCATCCTGCTCTGGCCTCAGCAGTGACCAAGGCCAGTCTCTTCCCTCCCCAGCCCTCAATATCCCATCATCAGTAAAATGGGGGTGTTGAACAAGATGAGCCCAGAAGCCTGGATGCTGGCCTGAGGTCAGGTAGCCACTTCCTCTGGGGTTCCCAAGGCAGGCACGTACCTCTAAGGCTGCCCTGGTCACTGACCGCCGCACAGCATCCTGCCCCACCCACAGCTGCCTCAGGAGCTCCAGGTTGAGCAGCCGCAGCTGCGCCAGGTCCTCAGCCTCCACCATCCTGGGCCTCCTGCAGCAGGTGTCACTTGCCCCTGGGCCACAGGATGTCCTCAGGGCTGGGTTCCTGCCCCAGCTCTTCTACTTGAAGTCAAGAGAGCAGGACACGGGGCTCAGTAGGGTGCCCTGTGGTGCCAGAGACCCCCATTTGACACTTTTTAACTGTACTGCCTCAGGTGAGTTATTTAACTTCTCTGTGCCTCAGTTTCCTCATCTGCTGGAAGACAACAGTACCTACCTCATACGATTGTTGTTAGAATTAAAGAAAGCATGTTAAGCCTGGGCAACATTTGTAGACACATTTTTTTCTACAAAAAAAAAAAATTTTTTTTTTAATTAGCTAGCCGTGGTGGCACTCATCTGTGGCCCCAGCTACTCGAGGATCGCTTTAGCCCAGAAGGCCCAGGCTGCAGTGAGCCATGGTCACGTCACTGTAAAAAAAAAAAACAAAAACAAAAATACAAAAAACAGGCCAAGTGGCTCACGTCTGTAATCCCAGCACTTTGGGAGGCTGAGGCAGAAGATCACTTGAGGTCAGGAGTTTGAGGCAAGCCTAGCCAACATGGCGAGAGGCCCTGTTGCTACTAAAAATACAAAAATTAGCCGGGCGTGGTGACGCGCGCCTGTAATCCCAGCTACTCGGGAGGCTGAGGCAGGAGAATCACCTGAACCTGGGAGGCGGAGGTTGTGGAGAGCCGAGATCGCGCCATTGCACTCCAGCCTGTGTGATGGGGTGAGACTCCATCTCAAAAACAACAACAACAACAACAAAACAATTAGCTAGGCATGGTGGTGGGTGCCTGTAATCCCAGCTACTCAGGAGGCTGCTGAGGCAGGAGAATCGCTTGAACCTGGGAGGCAGAGGTTGCAATGAGCAGAGATCACACTATTGCACTCCAGCCTGGGTGAAAGCAAGACTGACACACACACAAAATACAAAAAACAAAGTACTTAGCACAATGCTTACTTAATACAGTGCTTACAGTGGTACATAGTAAGCATTCAATAAACGTCTATTATTACCAAAATGGCTGGGGCAAGGTCATGCTTCCTTTTTTTCCAGGCTCACTGCAGCCTCCACCTCCTAAGCAGTGGTTTGGACAACCGTGCTTTATAACTGGTGAACCCAATACAAACCAGGCTTCAAAAGGGATTCTTCCTCCTTTCCTGCCCTCCCTTCCTCCTTCAATTTCTTTTTACAAATGAAGAAACCAAAGCTCAGAGAAGTTAAGCAATTTGCCTCAAGTCACACAGCTAGCAAGAGGCAAGATCTGAACCAAATTTGACTCCAGGGTAGATGAGTTCAGGTTTCTTGGAAAGCCTTTCCCTGGAAGTGTGGGGGCGCCTGGGAAAACTCCGCCTCCTCCTCCCAGCCCTTGCCCCCCACCTCCAAGTATCCTCAGGATCACCGAGTGCAAGGTCTGGAGCAGAAAGAAGCCTACTACCCAAGGACCCTCCCACACGTATATGACCCCACAGGGCTGGGGGGCACGGAGATGCAGTCAAGGGGGGCCAACTGCTTGATTCGTAGGACAAAGATCCCGGCCCCCACCCCTAACTGACCAAGTAGCTCTGGGCCACACCCCTGTATCAGAGGGTCGCCGCTTTCGCACGGGGTCAAAGGGCACAGCTGGCCTTGCCTTCCCCTGGCCCCGGTCGCGCTTTGGAAAGGAAACACTGAGCAGAGGCACCGGGAAAGCGACGCTCCAGAAACACCAGGGCCGCAGAAGTAACAGAGGCCCAGCGGGCGGACGCCGAGGCGGGACCCCGGCAGGGGCAGACGCAGCCTCCCCTTCTTTTCCACTGCAGCCCCCGAGCCCCTCGCGGGAATGCACGTGGGACCTGCTGCAGAGCCCTTCCGCTCCACCTCAGTGCCGCCTCCCCTCACTCACCCGGCAAAATCCCCCAATTCGCGCCGCAGCAGCCGCCGCCGCCGCCGCCGCCGCCGCCGCCGCCGCCGCCGCCGCCGCCGCCGCCTGAACCGCCCCGGGTCGCCGGCTGGGGGCTGGGCCTCCGCCGGCCGTCCTGATTGGTCAGGTGAGGGGCAGGGCCGGGACGCCTGGCCAGCGTTACTCCGCGATCCGAAGCGGCAGTTTCAACATGGGGGCGGGACCAAGAGCGGAACTACACCGGTTGGTCCATTTTCGAGGCCGGTCCGGAGGTCGATTCCTGGAAGGGGGCGGGCCCCGGAAGGGCGGACTCCGATTGGTCAGCTGCGGGACTGGGATACGCGTTCAGGAGCGGCAGTTTCCGTCAGGCTCGGTGGCCTAGGCTCGGCGCAGGCGGCAGTCTGGAGCTGCGGGGTAGGTTTGGCAGGCGGCGGGCGACTCATTGCATTGTACTCATCGTTTCATACTTTTTTTTTTTCTTTTGGAGACGGAGTCTCGCTCTGTTGCCCAGGCTGGAGTGCAGTGGCGCGATCTCCGCTCACCACGATCTCTGCCTCCCGGGTTCAAGCGATTCTCCTACCTCAGCCTCCCGAGTAGGTGGGACTACAGGCTTTTTTTTTTTTTTCCAAGTAGAGACGGGTTCACTATGTTGGCCAGGCTGGTCTCGAACTCATGACCTCGTGATCCGCCCGCCTCAGCCTCCCAAAGTGCTGAGATTACAGGCATGAGCCACCGCGGCCAGCCTGCTTCATACTTTCATTCAGGTTTTTAGAGAGTGCCTGCTTTGTGCCGGAAGATAAGGACTATACAGTAAACAAGAAAATGTAGTATTGGGGCCGGGTGCGGTTGCTCACGCCTGTAAACCTAAAAATACAAAAATTAACCGGGCAAGACCGGGCGCGGTGGTTCACGCCTGTAATCCCAGCACTTTGGGAGGCCGAGGCGGGCGGATCATGAGGTCAGGAGATCGAGATCATCCTGGCTAACACAGTGAAACCCGGTCTCTACTAAAAATACAAAAAATTAGCCGGGCGTGGTGATGGGCGCCTGTAGTCCCAGCTACTGGGGAGGCTGAGGCAGGAGAATGGCGTGAACCCGGGAGGCGGAGGTTGCAGTGAGCCAAGACTGCGCCACTGCCCTGCAGCCTGGGCGACAGAGCGAGACTCTGAATAAAAAAAAAAAAAAAAAAAAAATTAGCCGGGCAAGGTGGCCGGCAGAGGCTGAGGCACGATAATCTCTTAAACCCAGCTACTAGGGAGGTGGAGGTTGCAGTAAACTGAGATCACGCCACTGCACTCCAGCCTGGATGACAGAGCAAGACTCCATCTCAAAAAAGAGAGAAAAAAAAAAAAAAAAAGATATCCAGCCTGGGCAACATGGCAAAACCCCGTCTCTACAAAAAATGAACCAGGCACTTGCCTGTAGTCCCAGCTACTCGGGAGGCTGAGATGGGAGGATCACCTGAGCCAAAAAGGCTGAGGCCGCAGTGAGCTGAGACTGCACCACTGCACTCCAGCCTGACTGACAAAGAGGGAGACCCTGTCCCAATAAATAAATAAATGAAAAAAAGAAAGTATAGTATTGGTGTCCAGATAGACGAATAGATCAATGCAGCAGAATAAAGAGTTCCGATATGTGGGCAATTAATTTTTGACAAAAATGAAAGCACAATTCAGTGGAGAAAGGATAATGCCTTTGGCCCAGGGCGGTGGCTCACGCCTGTAATCTCAGCGCTTTGGGAGGCTGAGGTGGGTGGATCCCTTGAGGTAAGGAGTTACAGACCAGCAACACCCAGCGCCCCCCCCCCCGCAAAAAATGTATTTTATCAATAATGTGTGTGGAAACTTGGAAAAACAAGAAAAGATGGTGTCTTCAACAAATGTTGCAGGTATAATTGGATATCCACACACTCATCCAAACAAAACAAACAAACAAACAAAAACCCATATGCAAAAATTAACCTAGAATGAATCATAGATCTAGTTGTGAACCTAAACTATAAAACTTAGAAAAACTGGGGTCGGGCGTGGTGGCCAGCCTGGGCAACATGGCGCAACCCCGTCTCTACTAAAAATACAAAAATTGGCTGGGCACAGTGGCTCACGCCTGTAATCCCAGCACTTTGGGAGGCCAAGGCGGGGGGATCACCTGAGGTTGGGAGCTCGAGACCAGCCTGACCAACATGGAGAAACCCATCTCTAATAAAAATACAAAATTAGTCGGGCATGGTGGCACATACCTGTAATCCCAGCTACTTGGGAGGCTGAGGCAGGAGAATCGCTTCAACCCAGGAGGTGGAGGTTGTGGTGAGCCGAGATCACACCATTGCACTCCAGTAAGGGCAACGAGAGGGAAACTCCGTCTGAAATTAAAACAAACAAACAAACAAAAAAACAGAATGAAAAGAAGATAGGTAGCCCCTCTACCTCCGGAAGAGCTGAGAGTGATAACACCAGGCACTGAACTAGCAGGAACCCCTCCGACTCAAGAAGATGGCTGATCCTTGGCAGGAATGCATGGATTATGCAGTAACTCTAGCAAGATGAGCTGGAGAGGTAGTTTGTGATGCTCTAAAAAATGAAATCAGGCTGGGCGCCGTGGCTTACACCTGTAATCCCAGCACTTTGGGAGACCGAGGCGGGCGGATCACGAGGTCAGGAGATCGAGACCATCCTGGCTAACACGGTGAAACCCCATCTCTACTAAAAATACAAAAAAAATTAGCCAGGCACGGTGGCTGGCGCCTGTAGTCCCAGCTACTCGGGAGACTGAGGCAGGAGAATGGTGTGAACCCAGGAGGCGGAGCTTGCAGTGAGCCGAGACTACACCACTGCACTGCAGCCTGAGCGACAGAGCAAGACTCCGTCTCAAAAAAAAAAAAAAAAAAAAAAGAAATGAAATGAATGTTATACCGAAAGGTTCTCCAGTTGATTTGGTAACTGCTGCGGACCAAAAAGTTGAAGAAATGCTTATCTCTTCCATAAAAGAAAAGTACCCATCTCAGTTTCATTGGTGAGGAATCTGTGGCAGCGGGGAGAAAAGTGCCTTAACTAACAACCCCACGTGGATCATTGACCCTATTGATGGAACAACTAACTTTGTACATAGATTTCCTTTTGTAGCTGTTTCAATCGGCTTTGCTGTAAATAAAAAGATATAATTTGGAGTTGTATACAGTTATGCGGGAGATAAGATGTACACTTCCAGGAAAGAAAAAGGTGCCTTTTGTAATGGTCAAAAACTACAGGTTTCACAACAAGAAGATATTACCAAACCACTCTTGGTGACTGAATTGGGCTCTTCCAGAACACCAGAGACTGTAAGAATTGTTCTTTCTAACATGGAAAAGTTTTTTTGCATTCCTGTTCATGGGATCCGGAGTATTGGAACGGCAGCTGTTTGCCTTGTGGCAATTGGAGGAGCAGATGCATATTATGCAATGGGAATTCACTGCTGGGCTCTTGCAGGAGTTAGCATTATTATTACTGAAGCTGATGGCATGCTAATGGATGTTACAGGTGGATCATTTGATTTGATGTCACTAAGAGTAATTGCTGCAAATATTATTAACAGAAAGGATAGCCAAAGGAATTCAGGTAGTACCTTTGCAATGAGACGATGAAGATTAATTCCAGCAGCCTCATAGTCAATTCCAGTTGCTTTTCCCCAGATTTGCTGACTCGCCGATGGATATGTGTTTTGGAAGTATGATATGCTTGGTTTTAATTCTCTTTGTCCAGATTAAAAATTTGGAACTTGTTCCATTTTTAGAAAAAAAAAATGAAAAGACAAACCACAAGATTGGAGAAAATATTTGCAAATGATGTATCAAAGAATTTATATCCAGATTACATAAAGAGCTCTCAAAACTCATAAAACAGCCCAATTTTTAAAATGGGCAAAATAATTGAACAGACATTTCACCAAAGGAAAAATACAGATGACAAGCACATAAAAAGATGCCGAACATCATAAAAACTGAGGCTTGCCAGAGACTCCATACAGCATCCTTATCCACCACGAATGCCTCTAGTTCCAGCTTCCATCCCAGTCTGCCTAAGTTTTCTCCTGTTCTGGGATCCATTCACTAGGCAAATGTAAATTTTTTTTTTTGAGACGGAGTCTCGCTCTGTCGCCCAGGCTGGAGTGCAGTGGCCGGATCTCGGCTCACTGCAAGCTCCGCCTCCCGGGTTCACGCCATTCTCCTGCCTCAGCCTCCCGAGTAGCTGGGACTACAGGCGCCCGCCACCTCGCCCGGCTAGTTTTTTGTATTTTTTAGTAGAGATGGGGTTTCACTTTGTTAGCCAGGATGGTCTCGATCTCCTGACCTTGTGATCCACCCGTCTCGGCCTCCCAAAGTGCTGGGATTACAGGCTTGAGCCACCACACCCGGCGGCAAATGTAAATTAAACCCACAATGAGATACCACTACATATCGATGTATAGATCTAAAGTGATGGTGTGTAAAGTTAAAGATTCACTGTAGGCCGGGCACAATGTCTCATACCTGTAATCCTAGCACTTTGGGAGGCTGAGGCGGGTGGATCATTTGAGGTCAGGAATTCGAAACCAGCCTGGCTAACATGGTGAAACCCTGTCTCTATTAAAAATACAAAAAAATGGCCAGGCGCGGTGGCTCAAGCCTGTAATCCCAGCACTTTGGGAGGCCGAGACGGGCGGATCACGAGGTCAGGAGATCGAGACCATCCTGGCTAATATGGTGAAACCCCGTCTCTACTAAAAAATACAAAAAACTAGCCGGGCGAGGTGGTGGGCGCCTGTAGTCCCAGCTACTCGGGAGGCTGAGGCAGGAGAATGGCGTAAACCCGGGAGGCGGAGCTTGCAGTGAGCTGAGATCCGGCCACTGCACTCCAGCCTGGGCGACAAAGCGAGACTCCGTCTCAAAAAAAAAAAAAAAAAATTAGCCAGGCGTGGTGGCAGGCGCCTGTAATCCCAGCTACTCGAGAGGCTGAGGCAGGAGAATGGCTTGAACCTGGGAGGTGGAGGTTGCAGTGAGCCACGATTGTACCACGGCACTCCAGCCTGGGTGACAGAGTAAGACTGTCTCAAAAAAAAAAAAAAAAAAAATGTATATATATATATGAACCCATGCGCATTACTGGTGGGGATATAAAACAGTATAACACTTCGCAAAATCTGTAGAAGTTAAACATAAATTTACCATATGGCCCAAGTCCAGCCTGAGATATCTACCTGCAAAAAATGAAAACATCTGCCTACACAGAGATTTGAACACTAACGTTCCTAGCAGAAATACTCACAATGTTGTCTAAAAGATCACCAAGATGGCTAAATAGTAGAAAGGAGCACTTTCTTGTTGATACTTGTTTGCAAACCAGGAAGAGACGGTCTGCAGCGTGCACCGAAGGTGCTCTCTTCCAAGAGAGAAAGGACAGGTTGGGTTTTATGCCTCACAGGGCCCGTATTCATACATATTTAGCAGGTTTGAGGGAAAAGCTGTTTACATATTTATGAGAAGAGGTGAGCTCATGTGCAATGGCTAAATAGTTTGTTCACAGCTTCCGTAAGCTGGCTGAAACTAGCTTAAGTTCTGCAGTTGCTTATCAGAAAAGAATGTTTGTTGGCTGGGTGTGGTGGCTCATGCCTGTAGCTCCAGCACTCTGGGAGGCTGAGGCGGGAGGATCACTTGAGCTTGGGAATTCGAGGCCAGCCTGGGCAACACAGTGAGATCCCATCTCTTTTTTTTTTTTTTTTTTTTTTTGAGACAGCATCTCCCTGTTGCCCAGGTTAGAGTGCAGTGATGCAATCTCAGCTCACTGCAGCCTCCACCTCCTGGGTTCAAGTGATCCTCCTACCTCAGCCTCTGGAGTAGCTAGGACTACCAGTGCACACCATCATGCTGGGCTCATTTTTGTATTTTTTGCAGAGACAGGGTTTTGCCAGATTGCCCAGGCTGGTCTCAAACTCATGAACTCAAGCGATCGTCTCGCCTCAGCCTCCCAAAGTGCTGGGATTACAGGCATGAGGCACCATGCCCAGCCAACATACATTCTCTATTTTAAAAATTAAATTAAATTTTAAAAAGAAAAAGAATGTTTGTGTCCAGGCATGGTGGCTCACGCCTATAATCACAGCACTTTGGGGAGCCTAGATGTGAGGATCACTTGAGATCAGGAGTTCGAAACCAGCCTGGGTAACATAGTGAGACCCCTCGTCTCTACAAAAAACAAAAAACTTATCTGGGCATGGGCGGCGCACACTTTTAATCCCAGCTATTCGGGAGGCTAAGGTGAGAGGATCACTTGAGGCTGGGAGGTCAAGGCTGCAGTGAGCCATGATAGAGCCACTGCACTCCAGCCAACAAAAATCTATCTCAAAAAAAAAAAAAAATGTTTGTAAGAACCAGTCCTCTATGTGATCAGAGGCATAAGGGTTTGGTTTGTAAATCAAGACTTGGGATCATTTGCCTGATGGCTCCTGATGTTAGGGAGTTTTGCGAATATGTTGTTTTTCTTTGTAATTGAAAAAGGTTATTAATCAGTGAGTGAGATTTCTGTTGTTGTTGTTGTTGTTGTTTTGAGAGGGAGCCTCCCTCTGTTGCCCAGGCTAGAGTGCAATGGCGCGATCTCGGCTCACTGCAACCTACTCCTCCCAGGTTTAAGCAATTCTCCTGCCTCAGCCTCCCTAGCAGCTGGGATTACAGGCGCACGCCACCAAGCCTGGCTAATTTTTGTATTTTTAGTAGAGATGGGGTTTCACCATGTTGGCCAGGCTAGTCTTTAATTCCTGACCTTGTGATCCACCCACCTTGGCCTCCCAAAAGTGCTGGGATTACAGGCATCAGCCACCACGCCCAGCCCCAGAGGCAGATTTTTATCCACCTTAGTTACTGCTATATTCCCAATGCCTAGAACCATGCTTAGCCCAGAGTAGGTGCACAAATATTTTGCTGAAATCATGAACTTCCTCATTTGAGGAAATTAGGGAAAATAGACCATTGGATTTTGAGATTAGGGCTCATGCATATGAATGTCTGACACATGCTAAACTCAAAAAAGTTGGCTGTTCTTATCTCAAGCCTAAGAGTCCCACTTAGAGACAGGAAACCATCCACTTGAGGACCCAGTGAACAACTTAGCTGACATCTGTGAGGGCCCTGCTTCTGAAGCCATGTATGAGCCAGATGCTCTCTGAGAGAGCTGCCTGGGCTGTCACCCCAGTGCTTGGGACACAGTGATACATTCCTGACTACCTACTTTTTGTGATTAAATGGGGACATTGTTACCAGAGGGTTAAAACTTCCAGCCTCTCAGATTCCCCAGTGGACAGATGAGGTAGTCAGAGAAAGCACAGGAATGAGGCTAGCCTTGACTGGGAATAACTAAGCAGCATTTGCATAAGGCAAGAAGACCCTTTTTCAAACTATGGCTCATCACCCAGGATGATGGTGTTGTGAACAATTTAGTGGGTTGTACATAACATCTTGTTGATGACAGAAACTACTTGTTTTGTGGATTGGAAAAAAAAAAAAAAACACCATAATGATTCATTTTTTTTGTTACCTAAGAAAGTCTTTGGCTGCTGCCTTGAAACAGCCACAGGATGGCAAGGATAGGCAGGGACAAGGCAGGAGCAGGAACCTGGGTCCGGGCTGATGGTTGTGATGGAGGTGAGGAACTGGGCAGGGTTGATAGACTTGGAAGACAGCAGGTGACAGATTAGGTGCAGCACATGTGACCGCGGACTCATGGGTGATGCCCCAAGTGTGTGCCCTGGGAATCTGGAAGGATGAGGTTGCTATCAGCTGAGCTGTGGCCTCTGTGGGAGAGCAGGGTGGCCACTGGGCGGCACCAGAGCTGAGAGGACAGCTGTAGGGGTGGGGAAACTGACTAGCCACCCCCATATCTACTCCTGAGGACCCTTAAACAAAAGAAAAACGCCGGGCGCAACGGCTTATGCCTGTAATCCCAGCACTTTGGGAGGCCGAGGCGGGTGGATCACAAGGTCAGGAGTTCCAGACCAGCATGGCCAAGATGGTGAAACCTCGTCTCTACTAAAATACCAAAATTAGCTGGGTGGTCGAGCCGGGTGCCTGTAATCCCAGCCACTCGGGAGGCTGAGGCAGAGAATTGCCTGAACCCAGGAGGTGGAGATTGCAGTGAGCTGAGATCATGCCACCGCACTCCAGCACTCCAGCCTGGGCGGCAGAGCGTGACTCCATTTCAAAGAAAAAAAAAGAATGGTCGCAACCAAATTCTCAGAAGGCAAAGCAGGATGGAACAGTGAGTCATTTACTTTTTAAGTGAAAAAATGGTCTGGAGTTACAGAGAAATCTATAAAGAAATCAGTCTCGATTTCCTGATCCTTAAAGATCAGTTATACCATTTGTTGTTTTGAGAGTATCAAATTCCTTCCGAGAATAAGGAACCACATTATAGTAGGAACTATAGTTGTGGTCACTTCAGAACACAGCTGGCCATGTCCAAGAGGAGTTTGTACAAGAACCCGAAAAGATGGAGATCTCACAAAGCATTTCCAACTAGGTTTTATTTTAGTTTCCAATATTATGAGAATGATACAGGAGTAACTCAGGCAAATATATCACCTTAAATACATCAGAGAAAACTCACTGTGTCAGCACGTCTTGCGCTCCAGCAAATGAACGTAAAAACAGAACAATGTCAGCAGCATTACAAGTGCTTTTGGCCAGACTTCTTTCAGAAAGGGTCTCTCCCTCAGTGGTCTTAATTTAATTTTACTTATTGAAGAAGCTCAAAATTTCATTCATTCCCCAGGGGCTACATTGAAAAAAAATTCATGTTTATGCTAAATAATTTTTTTTTTTCCCCAAAAAGAGCATAAAATCCATTGGAATTGTGTGACACTGATCTTCCCTGACGTGCTGTGAAGTGGCCCCTATCCATTCAGGCCCAGCACACACCGGGAACACCCACCCACAGCACGTCCACCTGGCAGAGTCCATCACTTTGCCCCACACAACAGGACAGACTGAGGGTTTTAAGTACAAGCAGGTATGTGAACAGGACATCACCTGTGATGTGGCCACCAACCAGTGCACAGAGGCCACCAACTAATTTCCTCAAAGATGAGTGATGGCTGGGCTGCGGGGCCCCTGCCCTGTGGGCTGCTTTTCGGGAGAGGTGTTGCTTATTTCTAGGAAGCGATCCAACTTGTGCCACACAGGATTTGTCACCCAAACTGTTTTTCTCACACAGTCAACACCTTGGTGACAGGCATCTGCCCCCACTTCAACCAGCAACAATCCCAAAACTCAACATCAGCATAAGGATAAGGGGGTCAGTCCAAGTTTCTGGGGATCAGGGAGGGTGGAAGGATGGGCACTGGATTTTCCGCATTGTCCCTTGGCCAACTGCAGTCACTGGCGCAGGAAATTTAGTCCAGGGCACTTGGGGCAAGGTTGGGGGGTTAAGAAACATGTCTCTTAAAGGACACAACAGGGATGCAATCAAGCCTAGTGGGTGGGGGCTCTCAGACCCATGAGCCCCTTGAGAACGAGGTCAAATGGACAGCCCATTCTCCAGCTGTCTTGTGTGGAGCCCACGCTCCTTAGCCAGCTACCAAGGTCCCCACCTTCCACCATCCTTCCTTCTACTACATCCTTCAACCACCTAGACCAAGCCATCTTCCAAAACACATCTACACAAAACAGGCCTGCACAAGTCCAGGACTGACACTAAAGCAGGGGGCACAATAATGATAAGAGAGGCAAGTCCCTCCTTGTCCCAGTGACCGCCACTTGCTCTGCCATCTCCTCATATATCCAACAGCCCTCTCCTCTTAGCTACTCCCACTCCTCCAGCTGCCTCGGCTGCAGCACAGGGTCCGCCTCAGCCTAAGCCCAGTGGTAACTAAGCCTCAACACCAAGACGTGTCTGAGAGGCTCTGTAAATGGGATAAAGCACTGAGCCAACAGGTGAGAATGAACACACACAAGCCACAGTCCTTCTGGGACAGACTCTCTGGGAAGAAACTCCAATCATCCCTTACACCTGTAGGTGTGCTGGGCTGCAAGGAGGGCAGGTGCGCACAGGCTGGAGAAAGGTGGGGGTGTCTGCGTGATACCCTCAAAGGCTTCCATGAGGCATTGTGCAATGCTGAGATCCCAAGGCCTTATCAAGCACTCAGATGAACCCAAGAGAGCTGGAAAAAGCTTCAACTTAACTCCTTGGTACCAAGCTGTCCATAGCTGTCGTTGAAAGTGTCCTTTAGGGGTATGAGCCAGATCTTCCTGCAACAGCAGGCAAAGGAGGGGGAAAATAACTAGTGCTGGAGGGCTCAAAATGGTACGAGACTGGGTGCTTCATTCTCTTGGCGGTGGCCGGGGGCAGGAGCCACATGTGCCCCTGGGGGAGCCCACACAGCACTCAGGGCTGGCAGCACCGCCCCTCTCCACGCAGGCTCCGCCTCAGGTGCCCACTATCTGCTGGGCTGCAGGTACTGGTGTGTGAACATGTTGAGCTCACTGTCCAACCAACCCGCTTTATTCCTGCAAAGAAATGTTTCTTTAGTAACCATGACAGCTGATGACAGGCAGTATTAGGATTACCTACCAGGCACCATCCTAAGGACACTTGACACACACCCTTACGTAATCCTCCAACAATCGTATTTATTCCTGTTTCACAGATGGGGACAAGGAGGCCCAGAGGGGTTAAATAACTTCCCAAGGCCACATGGTTAATAAGCCAGGGAGCTGCAAGTCAGGCTTTTCTGATTCTCAAGACCTGTGTTTGCTTCACCAGGACCATGTGCAAGTCCCTGAGCCGTCAGGAACTCAGTTTCCCTGCCTGCCAAGGAAGGGGTTGAGGTGCTGACAGGAGACCCTTTCCAGGTTCAACCATGTCACTGTGGCTGACAAGCAGCAGTTCCCCCCCGACCGCATTCCCCCTTTTTGAGTCCCCAGAGGGCAAGCAGTGTGTCCCTAGGAAGCAGCTGTCCCCAGGTGGGGGTGGGGCGGGGGGGGCACATCCGCACAGTCGAGGGCAGGGAAAGCCCACTGATCTGGTGACGGTTGGAGCTGACACCCTCTGATGCATCTCCCCTCTGGCTCTGCCACCCTGCAGGCTCTGACGTCAGGGGTGAGGGCAGGAAGTGGAGGGTCCCCATGTGCTGATGTTATCACAGGCTGGGCAGGCCGAGGACTTCTGCAGGGTCCCCGTGTGCTGATGCTATCATGAGCCGGGCAGGCCAAGGATTTTTGCAGGGCACTTTTACATTCAGTTGTGCAGCTGTGTCATGAAATCTTACTCCCATTTTACAGATGAAAATAATGAGACATAGCAGAGTTAAGAGCTTGAGCCAAACATGAGTGGCTGGAGAGAACCCAGGACTCCAGATTCATCAGACTGATGCTCTTTCCAGCAAACTGTTAATGAAAGCTCCACAGAGACTCCCTGGAGATCTGAGTTCCAATCCCAGTTCTGCGAGTCCCCAGCCAAGTAACCAGCTTCTCTGTGGACAAACGGGGGGCTATGCCCTCTTCATGGGTCCAAAGAGCGGCAGGTGTAAGGAGAATCAGAGTGCAAGGGCTGCTGGAGCCAAGTACACCTGGGCTCCCCTCCTAGCCTGGCCATTTTCTGAGATGCCAGACAAGTTCCCCAGTTTTTCTACATAGAAAATGGAGGGATAGGGAAGACTGAGTGAAACAGCACATGTAAAGCACTGTAGGCCCTGCGGTTCGGCACAGGGCGCTGTGAACTGCAGTCTCGCAGTACTGTGATGCCACCATGCCTTCAGCTGCAAGTGCCTTGAAGGCAGTGACGCTGTGTCTTGTTGAACCTCCAGCACCAGCACCATCTGGCACCCATGAGGTACGTGGTACACATCATTTTTTTTTTTTTTTGAGACAGAGTTTTGCTCTTGTCGCCCAGGCTAGAGTGCAATAGCGCGATCTCTGCTCACTGCAACCTCCGCCTCCTGGGTTCAAGCCATTCTCCTGCCTCAGCCTCCCAAGTGGCTGGGATTACAGGCGCACGCCACCACGCCCAGCTAATTTCTGCATTTTTAGTAGACACAGGGTTTCACCATGTTGGCCAGGCTGGTCTCAAACTCCTGACCTTCGGTGATCTACCTGCCTCGGCCTCCCAAAGTGCTGGGATTACAGGTGTTGGCCACTGTGCCTGGCCCGTGGTACACATCTAACATGAATAAATTAAATCCCCACCCAAGACACAAGCCACACCCAAGACACAAGCCCAGCAGCTGAGCCCCAGTGCGCCTGTGCTGCACCCTGGAACCCTCCTTTGGCCACCCAGGTCAGCCTCACCTGAGCAACTTTGCTTTGCTCTGAAGTGAGTCAAGAACCTCAATTTTCTTGTTCATGGCAGCAATTTCCTGCTCCAGGTTCTCTCGGGTGACGTCAACTTGCTGGCACAGATGAGCAAAGGTCCCAGACAGTTCCCTGGGGAGGACAGAGAAGGGATCAGTTGGGGTGTGTGGAGCAAGATGCCACTGGTGGCTTAATCCACCCAGAGTGGGAAGCAGCTGGCCCCGTCGATATCCCTGCCAGCAGCTCTGCCCTGAGCCAGCCCTGGTTTGGCAGAATCTCCTACATCCTGCTGAGACTGTGAGTAATCATAACAACCAAACACACTTGGCATCACCATGGCCTGAGAAGCAACAGCACGCAGAGATCCTGACTCTGCTGCTCATTAGCCGAGTAGCAGGGAACATGTGACTGTTTTTCAAATCTCAGTTTCTTCAATTTGAAAAAGGAGATGCCTATAAGACAACATCTACCGCAAAGAATCAGAGAAATACATAAATTAGATGCAAAATGTCTAGAGCAAAGGGTCTGCCACACACAACCAAAAAAAGGAAGCGAGGGCCGCGCGCGGTGGCTCAAGCCTGTAATCCCAGCACTTTGGGAGGCCGAGACAGGCGGATCACGAGGTCGGGAGATCAAGACCATCCTGTCTAACACGGTGAAACCCCGTCTCTACTAAAAATACAAAAAAAACCTAGCCGGGCATAGTGGCGGGCACCTGTAGAGGCAGGAGAATGGCGAGAACCCAGGAGGCGGAGCTTGCAGTGAGCCGAGATCGCGCCACCGCACTCCAGCCTGGGTGACTAAGCAAGACTCCATCTCAAAAAAAAAAAAAAAAAAAAAAAAAAAAAGGAAGCGAGGATATTCGTCCAGACCACCCCAGATTAAGCAATAGATTCCCACCTGACTTAAGATGTGCATGAAGATCAGGCTGGGTTCAAAACTTCAAAGCTACATCCACAGCCCAAGCTCTTCAAGGCAACTTCTAAAACTCCTACTAGGACTATCTCTTGCCTTCCCATTTCTTCCTCACCAAGGGGCCCAGAGGCCTACCCAGTCCCAGCCCAAGACACAAAGTGTCCCTGGGAGACCCCTCTCCCCATCACTGGCCTCAAAGCTGGCCCTGCACACCTGAAGGCCCCGGATCTATGATGCTCAGGACCCAGTGGCTTCCAGGCCAGGTTGGAAGAGAGATGGGGAAGGGAGAGGGGGCTGACCCTGCCTAAAGGCAGTCTCCTGCTGGGGTCCGATGGGGCCACTCACTGCTGGACTTGGTGGCTGCAGTTGGAGCCAGTATAGCTGATGACAAGCTGCAGCTTCTCACTGGCATGCTCCACAAACTGGCGCTTGAAGGCCCTCTCCTTGGCCTTGGTGGTCCAGGTCAGACGCTCATAGACGTAGAGGAGGCCATAGAGCCCAAAGGAGAGGGCAATGAGCCGCCAGCCCACTGCCTTCCACACCTGCAGAGCACACAGTCAGCCTGGAGGACAAGCCTCTCCGTGGCCCACCCTCCTTTAGGGTCCGTCACTACCAGGGCCATCCGAAGGGCCTCAGCCAACGAGCCCTCATGTTTCTACTCTTAAGTTCCTCTTTCTATGTCTCCTTTGATCCCACTGAGGCCAGAAAGGCTGGGACCATCTCCAGCGGGAAGTGAGGGAAACTTGGTGAGGGAGTAAGCGCTCCCCATGCCATCACAGTGAAGAGTCACTGAGAGGAGAAAGTATACAGTGGACTGTAGAGTGTGGCCCAATGCAGGGGCCACCACAAGAACCTAGCCCTCAGGCCCCACCCACCTGCCCTCCACCCCCACCTTCCCAAGCTGAACTGGTCACTGACCACTCCTCCAACAACAAGAATGCCCATGGAGGTCCTGGATGTCAGGGAGGCCAGGCCGGTAACCATGGAAACCATGAACTCCTCCTGGGTGAGCGAGCCCTGTGGCAGCGGGGGCATGCTGGGGTTGGCTGGCGTCAGAGGGATAGGACGCTGAACCTGAGGAGAGAAAGATGAGAGGGGTGACAGGGACGTGGTGAGTCTTTCATTCACGTGAACCCTCAGTGTCGCCCTAGTCTGGGGAACAGGGACATAGAGTGGCTCTTCAATTTCCAAAAGGCAAAAAGAGGACAACTAGCTTCGGATGTAGCAGAGGAGACCCTCAGGTGAACACCACAGGATGTGCACAACGTCAGCAGGAGTCATCCTGGCCCGCCTGGCAGCTTCCCCGAGCGTGGGATGTGTACAGAGGGCAGTACGTGTGACAACTCAAGTGGTTTAGAGATGAATGTTTTTAAAATCTGAACTTTAAAATAGTTGTATGTAGGTGGTTATTTTTAAAGTCATCTATTTTTAATAGTTACTTTAATATGTATTAGAGAAAAATACTAGCATCTGTCATTTCACAAATATCACTGCTTAGAACAGATCAGCTCAATCAGCAGCAGAAATTCTGACTGTGGTGTACTGTGTGGTGGGGCACACCACCACAGCTGCTGACCTTTACCCCGTTTCAGAATGGTTCCTGTGTCTGGAGGCGGGGTACAGACTGACCCCCCACGATGCCCCTGAGGTGAGAAGCTTTGCTTGCCTGGTCATTGTAGCCCATCAAGGCCCGACGGCTGTTCTTGGGGCCCAGGAACCTGTTCACCAGCATGGTCCATCCGAGAGAGAAATGGAACTCAATGTCTTCCTGAAAGTCAGCACACAGCTTGTCACAGTTCAGGTCGTAGTTGAGGGAGAAGCACTGGCGCGGGACCAGCATGTCTATCTGACTCCGCACAGACACGGGAAGGAGGGGTTTCAAGCCATCTATCGGGGGAGAAATGGAGGAAAAGCTCATCAGCTCAGCCCTGCGCCACAGCAGCACCAAGCCTTGGAGACGGCTCCACCAGCTACTGCCAGGCATGCTGAATAGCTCTGCCTGGGAAGCACACCCCGGTCAAGTTGGCCCATGAGACTGAGCACGCCTCACTTGAGGCCAGCTCCCCCAGGCAAGTGTGGACCCAGATGCCATACTGCTAACACTTCTGCCTCACATGGACTTACAGGAGCAGGCCCAATTCTCAGCCTAGGATAGACCCATGTAGTAGCACAAGATGGGCTCCCCAACCCTGTGTACAGAATGAGTTCACAAGGCCAGGCCCGGTGGCTCATGCCTGTAATCCCAGCACTTTGGGAGTCCAAGGTAGATAGATCACTTGAGGTCAGGAATTTGAGACCAGCCTGGCCAACATGGCAAAACCCCATTTCTACTAAAAATACAAAACAATTAGCCAGGCGTGGTGGTCATGCCTGTAGTCCCAGCTACTTGGGAGGCTGAAGCAGAAGAATCGCTTGAACCTAGGTGGCGGAGGCTGCAGTGAGTCAAGATCATGCCACTGCACTCCAGCCTGGGTTACAGAATGAGACTGTCTCAAAAACCAAACAAGAATGAGTTCACAACATCTACCCAGAACCTGAAGGTACTGAGTTGAATCATCATGAAAAGTGACAGATAAGGAAAGTCCTGATTTCTTTAGCTTGGCCTCTGTATCTGATCATCGGGCAGCCCAGGCCACAGCTCCCCAGTTCCCTATGGGCACTGACCTATCATGTCCTGTTGCATGGTCTGCAGGGAGTTGGTGATGGCCGTGGAGCAGCGGTCTGACATGTTTCGGCCCAGTCCTTCCTCTATGTGGCGGTGCAGTTCCTGCCACCAGAAGAGGGAGGTTAAGAGAAGCAGCAGGTCCATCAAAATTCCCTTCAGGCCACATCCACCAGGTGACCCCAAAAGGCTGACGGAAGCCTGGGCCTCGTCTCTGTGGCTTCCACTTTCACTGCTGGGGGGCCCTGACCCAGACCAGCAGGGGCTGAATCACTTTTGGGGGCCTCCTGCCAAGAGGACCTGTTGCTCCATGACTCACATTCTTATAAACCTTGAGGACTACTGGAGAAGGGTGGAAGTCCATCTGGTAATCATCCACCAGCACAGAGAGGCGCCTGATCTCCTCGGCCATCGCAGTTGACACCTACGGCAAAAGGAAGCACACTGTCAAGTATCAAGGAAGACCAAAGTTCAGTCCTGCAGCACCAGGAGAGATCCCAGCAGACGGCATATCTTTCCTCTCAAACCAGCAGCCTCCTCAGCTGCTCTATGGAGTTAAAGCCTCTGAGGTGAGAGCGTCTGGGAAACTCGCTGATCAAACACTCACGTGATCTGTGGAGGTCCAGAGGAAGGGGAACATGCCCAGCATCACACAACCCAACAATGGAACCCAAAGGGCAGCTCTGTATTCTTGAAGCAGGGCCACAACTTCCTTCTGGAAGGCTGAGAAGTCCCTAAGAGGAGGTCTGCTTTCTTCTGGACTCTACTCGGGAGTCCAAATCTCCCCAGAATGCGTCCTCCTCATTTCTCACCTGCCTCTCCACTTCCTCCGTAATCTGCTTAATTCGAAGCTTATAGTCTTGAGCCAAGAGCTCCAGCTGTTTGTCAATAAATTTCAGTCGGTCTTGCCGCTCTTCACGCATTTCCTCGCAGTAAACCCTGAAAGCAGAGTACTGGTGAGAAATCCATGTTCCTGTCTGGCTGAGCAGAGGAGCAAGAGGGGATGCCAGAAAGCCCAGGCCGCCCCGCCCGCTCTCTTGCCTGGCAGGGCTGCACACACGCACCCAGGGGCATAAGCTTGCCCCTTCCCAGGTAGGAAGGGAGCCCTGCAGCCAACCATGCACTCCTCAGTCTTCCACGTGGGACAGGCGGTGGGGACAGAGCAGGGAGGGCGTTGTAAGGTGGTTTAAACAAATTCTGCCAATTAATATAGGGAAAAAAGCTCAACCTCACTAGTAATCATGGAAATGAATTTTTTTTTTTTTTTTTTTTTTGAGATGGGAGTTTCACTCTTGTTGCCCAGGCTGGAGTGCAACGGCGCGATCTCCGCTCACTGCAACCTCCACCTCCCGGGTTCAAGCAATTCTCCTGCTTCAGCCTCCCGAGTAGCTGGGATTACAGGCATGTGTCACCACATCCAGCTAATTTTGTAATTTTAGCAGAGACAGGGTTTCTCCATGTTGGTCAGGCTGGTCTTGAACTCCTGACCTCAGGTGATCCGTCCGCCTTGGCCTCCCACAGTGTTGGGATTACAGGCGTGAGCCACCATGCCCAGCCGGAAATGAAATTTTTAAAGGCACAATTTTCTACCAAGGCCTGGCAAAAATGACCAGGCCTGAAGTTCTGGTGAGAGCTGAGGAAATGGAAGGCCTAGGGACAGTACTGGTCATGCAATGAATGGGTACGGCTGTTCTGGAGAGCAATCAAGTAAAACTGACTAAAACTGGAAACGCATGTACCCTAAAACAGAATCGCCACACCCCTAGGAATTCACCCCAGGTAGACTCTTACAAAGGTGCACAAGGGGACACGTGAACACATGTCCACTGCAGTAAGGTTTCCAATAGCAAAAAAGAAATCTAAAATTCCCTCCATAGGAAAATAAGGCATATTCACAACGGAATATACTACAGCAGTTCCTATTTATAAACTCAAACTACACACACTAACAAGGATAAAGGGAAAAACGATGTTGAGTAGAAAGTAAAGCCAGGTACAGTGACAGTGTGATGCCACATCTGTACGTCTGAAGCATGTAAAAACCTTCAGATGTACAGATATGTAAGAATATGTAAAAACGTAAGAATATGTAAAGATGTTGGCCGGGCGCGGTGGCTCAAGCCTGTAATCCCAGCACTTTGGGAGGCCGAAACGGGTGGATCACAAGGTCAGGAGATCGAGACCATCCTGGCTAACCCGGTGAAACCCCGTCTCTACTAAAAAATACAAAAAACTAGCCAGGCGAGGTGGCGGGCGCCTGTAGTCCCAGCTACTCAGGAGGCTGAGACAGGAGAATGGCGTAAACCCGGGAGGCGGAGCTTGCAGTGAGCTGAGATCCGGCCACTGCACCCCAGCCTGGGCGACAGAGCGAGACTCCGTCTCAAAAAAAAAAAAAGAATATGTAAAGATGTAAGAATATGTAAAAACCTGACATATTCTTCAGCATTTATGTGAAAGTACTGTTTGAATGGGTGATAGAACAATGTAAATTCATGATTATGGTGCCTCTGGGCAGAGTGACACTGGGACAAGTGCAAAAGAATCAACAGGGAACTTAACTTTTTAAAATTTTAACTTAATATAAACAATTGAGGCCTGGCACAGTGGCTCACACCTGTAATCCCAGCACTTTGGGAGGCCGAGGTGGGTGGATCACAAGGTCAACAGACCATCCTGGCTAACACGGTGAAACCCCATCTCTACTAAAAAAATACAAAAAATTAGCTGGGCGCGGTGGTGGGCACCTGTAGTCCCAGCTACTCGGGAGGTTGAGGCAGGAGAATGGCGTGCATCCGGGAGGCGGAGCTTGCAGTGAGCCGAGATTGCGCCCCTGCACTCCAGCCTGGGCGACAGAGCGAGACTCCGTCTCAAAAATAAATAAATAAATAAAATAAACAATCGAGAAAGTCAATTCTGTGTGATAGAAGCAAGGTGTTTTCATATTATTCTTTAGTGACAGGGTCTCACTCTGTTGCCCAGACTAGAGTGCAATGGTGCAATCACAGCTCACTGGAACCTTGAACTCCTAGGCTCAAGTGATCCTCCTGCCTCAGCCTCCCAAAGTAGCTGGAACTACAGGTGTGCGGCCACCACACCCAGCTGATTTTTAAGATTTTTGTAGAGATGGGGTCTTACTATATTATCTGGGCTGGACTCAAAACTCCTGGCCTCAAGCAGTCCTCCTGCCTTGGTCTCTCAAAGTGTTGAGATCACAGGTGTGAGCCACTGCTCCTGGCTGGAATGTTGTTTTTAAAAATGTGTTCAGGCTCTGAGAATGGCTGTGGAGCTCAGCAGGGCATGGGCCAAGGCCTCCAACACAGGGAATCATGTTGCACAGACCAGGTGGGGTGATGAAGCACCCAGCCGCCCTCCTCACCAGGCTGTCTATGTGACTCTAACATGGTCTGGTGGCCAGGGAAAGGGCCCTGGGTGGGAGCCCAGAGACTCAGCCCTGCCATCAAGGCGTGTCCTAACTGCCCAAGGCAGGGGAGGAACAACCTCATCTCGGCAGCCCTCTCCACCTATCTGCAGTCTTGGACTCTTACTGCTGCTCCCGAGCTGCCACATGCAATGAGTCCATGATGAGTCGAACCGCCTCTGCAATCTGCTTGGCCCGGACCGTGTGCTGCTCAAACTTGGTCTTCACTGCAGACTGGGAGATGCACTCCTGGAACACACAAAGGCACGGAGGGAGGTGGGGGCCACCAGGGGCCTACGGCCAAGGGCCAGACTCTGGCTTTCACTGCCAGGGACACGGCCAGTGGGAACTGGGGAGGCACAGAATCACCATATACCAGAATCAAAGGACTCACCTCAAACCTCCTCTCAAAATTCTGAAACTCAAACATCCTCACTTGAAAGCCTTCTGCGAGAGCGCCCCCTAGGAGAATGGTACTGCATTAGCCCAGAAACAACTTGGCGGCAGAGGAAAAGGATGAAATCCCCAGAAACCAAGCCACTGGCTGAAGAGCAAGAGCCTCTCACTCTGCTCTTCTCAGCAGCCCCTTCTCAGAAGGATTTTCTACTGACAGACTCAGCACGAGACAAAATGTCTCAAACATCAGGGAAAAGAAGGACATCTGTTCTCATCATTACCTCCTTCGGGCATGCCCTGGGCTTTCTGAATCCTGGCGTTGAGCACCTCCTTAGCAGACACAAAGAAGATGCGGTCCCCGGCCTGGGATCGATCCACCACACCCAGCTCATCCACTAGGAAGCTGGTACAACGCTCCATGTGCTGCCGCCGCACCTGGAGCCCAAACAAATGTGTCCAAAGTTGGTGCAGGTGGCCCCACAGCCCCAACCTGCCTCTTTCATTAAAAGAATAGGTCATAAGAGGCTGGGCACGGCGGCTCACGCCTGTAATCCCAGCACTTTGGGAGGCCACGGCAGGTGGATCATTGAGGTCAGGAGTTCAAGACCAGCCTGGCCAACATGGTGAAACCCTGTCTCTACTAAAAACACAAAAAAATCAGCCACGCATGGTGGCGGGTGCCTGTAACCCCAGCTACTCAGAAGGCTGAGGCAGGAGAATCGCTTGAACTTGGAGACGGAGGTTGCAGTGAGCCAAGATAGCACCACTGCACTCCAGCCTGGGCAACAGAGTGAGAAAAAAAAGAAAAGGCAACATATTCACATGGCTCAACAGCCAAAGGCACAAACACATACACAGTGCAATGTCTCCCACTATTCTGTTCTCCAACCACCAAGTTTCCCAGACCAATGTGTGGGGGTTACTTGGCGTAGAGCCTGCCAAAGATATTTTATGCATATACAAGCAGAAATGCTTAAACATGCCCTAGACTGCCTCTTGTTAAGCTTATATAGTGCCTCACTTTTGTGCCCTGGAAGGAAAGGAACCCTGGGGTCAAGTAACCTAAATCTGGGAGCTATACTCTGACAAGCCGTGTCCTCCTGGGGCATTGTTTACAGAAAGAGTGGGCATCACTAGAAAATCCCTCCTGGCTCTGACACCTGGGGTTCTACCTATAAAATGTGACAACAGCTTCTTGTAGACACCTATCATGTGTCAGGTGTTTTAGACAGCTTTTATCCTCTCAGCAAGTCTATTTATCACACTGGTGAGGAAACTGGATTTACCAGAAGGGTCAAGGGATCTGCCAAAGTCACACTGCCTGCCTAGTGTCAGTCAGAATTTGGACTCTGGGCTGGGCACAGTGGCTCATGCCTGTAATCCCGGCACTTTGGGAGGCCAAGGCGGGCGGATTATCTAAGGTCAGGAGTTCGAGACCAGCCTGGCCAACATGGTGAAATCCCTATTTCTATTAAAAATACAAACATTAGCCAGGCGTGATGGTGGGTGCCTGTAATCCCAGCTACTCGGGAGGCTGAGGGAGGAGAATTGCTTGAACCTAGGAGGCGGAGGTTGCAGTGAGCTGAGATTGCGCCACTGCACCCCAGCCTGGGTGACGAGCAAAACTCCATCTCAAAAAAAAAAAAGAAAAAAAAGATTTTGGACTCCGGCCTGTTGACTGCAACTGCATGTTTTATCATCCCATATTATCAATCTTATTACCCTTTATTTTTTTGGAGACAGCGTTGTACTATGTCGCCCAGGGTGGTTTCAAATTCCTGGTCTCAAGGGATCCTCTCTCAGCCTATAGGTGTGCACCACCATGCCCAGTTTGTCTTTCATTTCACATATTTAGAGTTGTGAGGCCAGGAGCGGTGGCTCATGCCTGTAATCCCAGAACTTTGGGGGGCTGAGGCGGGTGGATCGCTTGAGCCGTGGAGTTCAAAACCAGAGTGGGCAACATGGCAAAACCCCATCTCTACCAAAAATACAAAAATTAGGCAGCCTCATAACCCAGTCTCTAAATAAATAAGTAAACAGCTAAGAGTTGTGAGTCACCAGTTAGAATCAGTATTCTCCACTCCTCTTTCCAGCCTCTTTCACAGAGACCTCCCTAGAGCTGAGCCTGTTCCATACTAACTCCTCAGAAACCAAACTGAGCACTGGTCCTGAAGATGCACTAATGCTGCAGGGATCCTTTTTAAGCCTAGGGGAGAGTGGCTTAAAAAGGGGGTGCGTCCAGCAAAGTGGATGGCAGAGGGGAACAGCCACCAGAAGATACCATAGGAGAGTATTTGGAGAATTATTTGGCAATAAAGTTAATTCAGGGAAGTCACCAGATCCAGGAGGGCATGAAGTGGCCCCAGTGGCAGGCAGTGCTCCCTCGGGGTGGCATTCCCCAAACTGCCAAACAGAGGCACTAACCTCCTCCATGTACTCAGGCTCTGAGGCGGATGCATCCCAGCGGTTGTTCAGGATGAAGATGTTCGGCCGGGAGAGACGCTCACTCACCTTGTGGAAGAAGTGCTTTTCCTAGACAAAGGGTAAGACCTCGGTGGAGCAGGAGCCTGACAGCCAAGGCCCCATCAGCTGCCTGCCCAGGGGGTGTGGGAGCTTGGGAGAAGGCAGAGGAGGAGTTACCGTCTGCATCAGGGTGGACTCTGAGTTGGCCACCAGCACAAACACATCAGCATCCAGACAAAACTTGTCAATCCAGCTGTCCAGCTCTGTGGTGACATCAATACCAGGGCTAAAGGTGACAGGAGTAAACCAAATCATCAGGCAGAGCAGGAGCCCTATTCTTCCTGCTGAGAACAGACCTGGGACTTGTGAGGCAGGAGGAGAAAGCCAGCGAGGGGAGGGAAATCAGGCCCGGCCCTCATTAACCGATTTTTACTTTCCATTTCCTATCCTTCCAGATTGCCTGGAAATGAGTGTTTTGGTTTTTTTGTTTTATGTTTTTTTTTTTTTTTTTTTCTGAGACGGAGTCCTGAGACGGAGTCTTGCTCACTCGCCCAGGTTGGAGTGCAGTAGCGTGATCTCGGCTCGCCGCAAGCTCCGCCTCCCAGGTTCATACAATTCTCCTGCTTCAGCCTACCAAGTAGCTGGGACTACAGGCACCCGCCACCACACCAGGCTAATTTTTTGCATTTTTAGTAGAGATGGGGTTTCACCATGTTAGCCAGGATGGTCTTGATCTCCTCACTTCATGATCCACCCACCTCGGTCTCCCAAAGTGCTGGGATTACAGGCGTGAGCCACTGCGCCCGGCCTTGTTTTGTTTTTTGAGATGGAGTCTTGCTCTGTCGCCCGGGCTGCAGTGCAATGGCAAGATCTCAGCTCACTGCAACCTTCGCCTCCCAGGTTCAAGTAATCCTCCTGCCTCAGCCTCCCAAGTAGCTAGCACTACAGGCACGCACCACCATGCCCAGCTAACTTTTTTGTATTTTTATAGAGATGGGGTTCCACCATGTTGGTCAGGCCGGTCTCAATCACTTGACCTCCTGATCTGTCCACCTCAGCCTCCCAAAGCACTAGGATTACAGGTATGAACCACCACGCGTGGCGGAAATGAGTGTTTTTAAAAAATACATCTATTGCTTTTATAAAAACAGAATTACTTTTTTTTTTTTTTGAGACGGAGTCTCGCTCTGTCACCCGGGCTGGAGTGCAGTGGCCGGATCTCAGCTCACTGCAAGCTCCGCCTCCCGGGTTCACGCCATTCTCCTGCCTCAGCCTCCCGAGTAGCTGGGACTACAGGCGCCCGCCACCTCGCCCGGCTAGCTTTTTTTTTTGTATTTTTTAGTAGAGACGGGGTTTCACCGTGTTAGCCAGGATGGTCTCGATCTCCTGACCTTGTGATCCACCCGTCTCAGCCTCCCAAAGTGCTGGGATTACAGGCTTGAGCCACCGCGCCCGGCTAAAAACAGAATTACTTGTAATTCTACTTTAAAGATGATATACCAGGACAGGTGCAATGGCTCACGCCTGTAATCCCAGCACTCTGGGAGGCCGAGGCAGGTGGATCACGAAGTCAGCAGTTCGAGACCAGCCTGGCCAATACGGTGAAACCCCGTCTCTATTAAAAATACAAAAATTAGCCAGGCATGGTGGCGGGTGCCTGTAATCCCAGCTGCTTGGGAGGCTGAGGCAGGAGAATCGCTTGAACCCGGGAGGCAGAGGTTGCAGCGAGCCGAGACTGTGCCACTCACTGTACTCCAGCCTGCGTGACAGAGTGAGACTCCATCTTAAAAAAAAAAAAAAAAAAAAAAGATATACAACATACAATATACAATTAAGGTGAAGGTGTGACTTGATGTGAGTCCAGGTAAATGCTACAATACTGTACTTCTTGGTATAGTTATAACCTGTCCACCAAGCCAGGGCAAAGTGTTTCTTCAAGGGAGATAAAATACACCTCTGACTCCGCCACAACTCCCCACCCCCAGTATACGTAATGGCACTGGGCTGAGGCTGAGAACCTCCCCAACTTTTGAGCATCCCTCCTATCTCTTACAGACCATCCCTGGGACATCTGGTACTGGTAAACAGGTGTAGGTACCAGACTCTAGAGGAAAGCCAAGAGGCCAGAGGATTTGGTTGAGCCCATCTGAAAGGCAGTAGTACTTAAGCAGAGCATGGATGGGGCCCAGGGACTCTGGCCCGGATTACTCAGAAATGGAAACCTGGCACCTCCCAGTTTGGACCTCCTAGGAGGGTACCTCCCTCTTACCTGTCCATCAAAACGAGGTCATCCTTCAGAAGTGGGCACTTAGAGTTGGGCCACATCACACTCACTAGGCTGCCGGCATGGAGCTGCTTGTCCTGATGGAGGGCATGAGCCAGCTGGTTCACAGTCTGATGGCAGAGGAAGGAAAGAAAGAAGCTGAGGAGGAAACACCAAGCCAGATTTCCTGTGCCGCTGCATCACAGCACAGTGGCTGAGACTGCTGCCCATTTGCTACCCTTTCTTCTTCCACATATAAAAAGTTAACAGCTGGGAGCTGTCAGTTAAGAACCTACTTTCTTCACTGCTCTTTTGAGCTTCTTTCCTGGATATCACGCTAAAGTCGTCTGTTCTGCACTGATTGATTCTTTTTTTTTTTGAGACAGTCTCGCTCTGTCACCCAGGCTGGAGTAGTGGCGTGATCTCGGCTCACCGCAACCTCCATCTCCCAGGTTCAAGCAGTCCTCCTGCCTCAGCCTCCCGACTAGCTGGGATTACAGGCACCTGCCACCACGCCCAGCTAATTTTTGTATTTTTAGTAGAGACAGCGTTTCACCATGTTGACCAGGCTGGTCTTGATCTCCTGACCTCAAATCATCCACCCGCCTCGGTCTCCCAAAGTGCTGGGATTACAGGTGTGAGCCACCGTGCCTGGCCGATTGATCCTTTATGAAGCAAATTGAGCATCTGGCCCCAAACAAGAATGCAGCTGCCTCTCAGAAAACTCAAGAGTGTCGGCCCCTGAATGATAGGTCAGAGACACAGAGCAAATGCAGGAATCCCTCTCTGGCAATACCCCAAGGAAGAACACAGCACATACTGTCTTCCTTAACGAGTGAAGAGAGGCCAGTGGCCGCTCAGAGCTGTATGAGGAACAGCAGGGTCCTCATTCTTGGTGATCCACATTTCTGAAAACCGCCCCCGCCAGCCCCCAGAAGCTCTCACATCCTTCAAAAAGCTTATCTAAAATAGGGTCTCCCATTCACCTCCACAGGGCAGTGCTGCCCTCTCCCTAGAGGTGAGGTCAGCCATGTCACAATGGACGACTTGCTCCGCCAGCAGGCACAGGGCTGACAGCCAGCCTGGCACCCTCACCTTGGCGCTCCTCTTTTCCTCTGAGCCCTCGGTAAGGAGAAAGGCCTCATGGCCATCTGTGCCCTCTACCCGCAGGAAGCAATTGGTGGTGTGGCCAATCCCAGAGGGCAGAACTTTGTCCCAGAGCATGGCATTGATCACGGTGCTCTTCCCATTGCTCGTCCTAGAAGGAAGTAACAGCTGTCAGCAAAGCCACCAATATCCGACCTGAATTACTTTCACAATGCAGATACCAGCCTGGAAGGCCAAAGCCCTATTCACTGCAATGCTGCCAGTGCCCAGACAGTGCTGAGACACAGAGTAGGCACTGTTTATTAAAATGAATAAACACCCCCAGGCCCAAAGCTGTGACATACCCCTGGTTCATCATTTCAGATTAATCTGCAAGAGGCTCACTACGTACTGTCTGCCCCTTGAATCATACAGCCACCCTCAGCATCACTTATAGAGACTGTCTGAGACAGTCAGACAGTCTCCAAAGTTTAACTCAGGCCTACCTGAAACACCGACTCACCACCCTCAAAGCGTCTTTCTCAGTCTAAATGACCCCAGTGTTTCCCACACAGGGCATGTTTCACTGCTTTTCTCCCATCACGCTCCTCCTTACACATGAAGCTTCACCTTGTCAGTCCCAGCTGACAACTGCCAGGATAAAGGGAAGATTACTTTCTCATTCTTTGTTTTTATTATTATTTGACATGGAGTCTCGCTCTGTCGCCCAGGCTGGAGTGCAGTGGCATGATCTCAGCTCATTGCAACCTCTGCCTCCTGAGTTTAAGGGATTCTCCTGCCTCAGCCTCCTGAGTAGCTGGGACTACAGGCGTGCGCCACCATGCCCAACTAACTTTTGTATTTTTAGTAGAGACAGGGTTTCACCATGTTGGCCAGGCTGGTCTCGAACTCCTGACCTCGGGTGATCCTCCTGCTTCAACCTCCTAAAGTGCTGGGATTGCAGATGTGAGCCACCATGCCCAGCCTACTCTCTCATTCTTACCTATCACACCCCTTTCATGTAATCTGGTGGGGTTTTTTTGGGTTTTTTTGATATAGGGTCTTGCTTTGTCGCCCAAGCTGGAGTGCAGTGGCGTGTGGCATGAATAGAGCTCAATGAAGCCTCGACCATCAGGGTTCAATGATCCTCCCACCTCAGCCTCCCAAGTAGCTTACACTATAAGTACGTGCAACCACGCCCAGCTAATTTTTAAATTTTTTGTAGAGATGGGGTCTTGCCATGTTGCTTGGGCTCGTCTCAAACTTCTGGGTTCAAGCAATTCTCCTGCCTCAGCCTCCCAGTGCTGGGATTACAGGTGTGAACCACTGCACCCGGCCATTTCTGCTTCTTGAAAATAGCTCCACTCAGCAGACTCATCTGCTCTGAGTCTCAGAGCTTTCAACCTGTGCTAAATACAGTGTTTCTGAGTTAAAGTTTCCCAGCCACATCACTAGAGCAGAACTACAATGACCTTACCTGCACCCACTGAGACAGGCAGCCCACTAGCTCACCTAAGTAGGGGTCATACCTCCCAGGTGAGGATGAAGAAATGATAGTTCAGAGTACAGGACCACACCTGAGGTTACAGGTCATCAGGAACAAGACTCTAGGCACAGTGCCTATTCCCCAGGCTACCACCAGATGCGTAGCATACAATCTGTCTAGATGTCTTTTTTCCTGTATTAGATATGTGTGTGTGTGTGTGTGTGTGTGTGTGTGTATACATTTTTTTTTTTTTTGAGACGGAGTCTCGCTCTGTCGCCCAGGCTGGAGTACAGTGAGGTATGATCTCAGCTCACTGCAACCTGTGCCTCCTGGGTTTACGCCATTCTCCTGCCTCAGCCTCCCAAGTAGCTGGGACTACAGGCACCTGCCACCATGCCCGGGTAATTTTTTTGGATTTTTAGTAGAGATGGGGTTTCACCGTTAGCCAGGATGGTCTTGACCTCCTGACCTTGTGATCCACCTGCCTCGGCCTCCCAAAGTGCTGGGATTACAGGCGTGAGCTGCCGCACCTGGCCATTATGCCAGTTATAAATGTTTGGCATAGTACTTTGGGTACATTGTGGCTTCATAAGGGCCAGTGTTAAAACTGCTTCCATGTCAAAGCAAAGAAAACTGCCTATATATTGGTTTGTCCTGGTGGGGAATAAAAAGGATCACTGGTTCCAGTCACAGGAGTAGTAACTGTGGGTGCCTTAAGGTTTGGGGCACTTACAAGGCTGTGGTAGAAACAGATACCCCATGGATATCACATGTTAAACCATGTGTATCTGGGGAATACTCAATCTCAATGTGCACACCTTTGACTACCGCTGTGGAAGCGTTCCTTTAGACAAAGCTGTGACCCATTTTACTCTGGATCAGGACAGAAACAGTTCACATTCCATTATTTGTAAAGTTATCTTCTGTTAGCTTTCATTATTTTTGCTACACTCATTTTATTTGTATTTAAAATGCTTTAGGCAACCTAAGAACAAATGTAAAAGTAAAGATGCAATAAAAATGAATTGCTTGATATTCATTACTTCGTGTGTATCAACAAGCATAGCACTAAAACAAAACAAAACAAAAAAAGATGTATTTAACTTATTTTTAGGTTTTATGCTTTTGTGAATTTTTTTTTTTGATGCTTGCCTAACATGCATGTGCTGTAAAAATAGTTAACAGGGAAATAACTTGAGATGATGGCTAGCTTTGTTTAATGTCTTACGAAATTTTCATGAACAATACAAGCATAATTGTTAAGAATATGTGTATTAAATTCATGTAAGTGGAATAAAAGTTTTATGAATGGAGAAAAAAAAAAACCAAGTACTGTATGATTCCACTTACGTGAGATACCTAGAATAGTCAAATTCATTGGGACAGAAAGTAGAATGGTGGTGGCCAGGGCGAGGGACATGTGGGGACAGGGAGTTATTGTTTAATGGGTATAATACAAGCTTAAATTTTGCAAGATGAAAAAGCTCTGGAGACTGGTTGCGAATATACCCACTAGTGAACTATATGCTTAAAATGGTTAAGGGGGTAAATTTTATATTATATCCTTTTAATCACAATCAGAAAATTAAAAAAAAAGTCAGGCTTGATGGCATGCACCTGCAGTCCCAGCTACTCAGGAGGTTCAGGTGGGAGGATCACCTGAGCCCAGGGAGGTCGAGGCTGTAACGAGCTTCCAGCCTGGGAGACAGAGAACCCTGTCTCAAAAATCGAATAAATAAAATATAAATTAAAAGGAAAGCAATGAATTCTGAAGCGTGTCCCTGCCCTGGAACGTTCTGCGGCCTTGCACAAAGTGCCTCCCTCCCTCCTAGCCAGGAAGAAAGAAAGGGTGGGTGCCACAAGGACATACCGGCCAAAAAAAGCCACTTTCATGTGCCGCCGAGCCAGCACCTCGCTGATGCCTCTCACTTTGGATAGGTAACCTTTGACGTCCAGAACCTGTTCTTCTGTGGTAACGGGGTCCAGTTCTGCATTCCTGTAGGTGTCTGGAGGTGGGGATGGAACATGGGTCACCACGTGGTCAGAGGAGTTCCACAGTCATAAGTCTGGAAGGGCCAGAGCAACCGCCCTGCTTACCCTAAATGAGTCCACCTCTGGCTCCCTGCAGCCGACAGGCTGAATTCCAGATCCTCTATGGTGGCCCCATGGTGTGGTGGTTAAGAACATGGCTAAGGAGCAACACTGCCTGGTTTTGAAGCTGGGTTCTTACCACTTTCTACCTCTGTGGCCTCAAGCAAAAGAACCTTTCTGGGTCTTAGTTTCCTTAGGCACAAAATGGAGATAATGACAATATCTACTTCATGAGACCACTGTGAGGATCAAATGAATTAAAATACAAATGCTGTCAATGGCGGCTGGTGTAAGATGAATACCTGAATGTTAACTGCCATCCTTGTTCATTTTTTCTTAACAAATATTTACAAAGTTCTTACCACATGCCAGGCACTGTTCCTTTCACTTTTCAAATTCGTTCTCTCCTTTGGTCCTCTTTATTAACGTGGCTCCAGAGGTAGTAAAAGGCAGAGCTAGGATTTGAATTAGGCAGCCTGGCTCTGGAGTCCAGGGTCTTAACCACTCTGTGTCACTTCTCGAGGGCCTCCCTGCCCTGGCCCTGCTGGCCTCTTGCTACCCGCTGCCTCACAGTCCTCCCTCACCATATCCCCAAACTCACCAGCTTCCTCGGCCCTCTGGCTCTGCTCTCTGCTGCCCAAACCCCTTCCCACTCTCTGAAGAACTGACACACTACACTGCCTTGGGGCAGCTTGACTCATTCTCACTTGACCTCGAGTCTAGCTTAGACAGCACTGCCTCAGGAAGGCTTCTCTGACCACCCCTCCAACCTGAGTCAGGACCCTGGACCCCTTCTCTGTGTGCCCCAGCACCCTGCACTTCTCCCATCTCAGCTCTCACTTCACCATAAGTTAACTGTCCAGCTCACCTGTCTGTGTCATCTACCTCATGAGGGCCACGCTATCTGATCCCAGCACCCAGCAGGTGCACAAATGTTTGCTACGTGAGCAGACCTTTGGATTACAGCACTGCTTTTTTCCAGTGCCCCTAACAGGAAGATGGCCAACAAATTACTCCATCCAGGAGCAACTGAGTGAGATCCCACCACTGTCCTGTCTAGGACACGCACTAGACAAGCTGGAACACAGCCAGGTGTTCAGCCCCCCTGCACACTCCTGGGAACTACGAGGCTGACAGCCCCAGCCCTGAGAACACTCCCAAAGCATGTGAAGCATGACAAGGGCCCGCCCACTGAGTTTCCCCCGCAGCCAGCGCCATGAAAGGAAGTGACCAAGTCAACAACACCCCCATCTCCCCGCCCGCAATGTCCACCGGTCACCTCTGCCCCAGAGGCATCAATATTCCTCCCTTATATGGGCAACTAGGCATGGCCTTTGGAATGTCCCTCAGAGGAAGCTGGTTCTCAAGCATGTGACTACACTTAAAAGTGGGAGCCAGCAGGCCGACAAGCTCTTGTTACCTGCCCGTTAGAAACAGCCCCCAGGCAGGAACCATCCCCTCCCTGACCCAACACAGCTCAGGATCACTCCAGCTCTTTCCCTTCCATTTAAACAACAGGGAGGCCTCATGTTTTCACACAGAGAGAAATCAAAGCATGCATCACATAAACATCTGCATTAAGCATGTGTCTGTCCACAACGTCATCTGAGTAGGTGACTCAGAGCTTCCAAGAGGGTTACTCTGGGCTCCCAGAGGGCAGTGGCCTGATCTACCCCATCTCTGCATGCCCAGCACCTGCCACAGGGCTGGCACACCACAGCCACTGAGTTGGGATTATTTCAACTACCAATCATACTACTTTAAAATTCAGATTTTAGTTCAACAAGTATTTAGGAAACACCTTCTGTTACATCAAGTGCCATGCAAAGGGCAGGGCACAGATGAGGGCATGAAATTGGACAGTCTCTTTCTTCAAAGGGAGCCTCGTGTAGCAGCCTGGCGTGTAAAACAACGAGAAGCCAAGCTGCTCTCGTTGAAAGCAGAATGGAAAGAAGGTGGCCCCCCTGAGCCAGGGGCCAATCCCGGAAGCCCCACCACTGAACTTCTAGGGTTCTGCAGACTAGAATCTGAAACCACTGTTCACACCTGAGCCCCCTTTCACAAGTGAGGAAACCAAGGGCAGATAAGACTCAGCTACTGGGTCTCCACAGACAATCTCAGGACCTGGCGCCAAAGTGCCCTTCTAAAGAGGGAGCCTGAGGAAGCAAGCGCTGGAGTTGTCACTCAGACGAGCGGGGCCCCGGGAACCAGTCCTTCTCTGCTGATAGACAAGGAACTAGAGGTTGGGCTCAAATTAGTAACTAGTAGAAAAGGCACAGGTGACATGAGTTTCCTATAGTTCTGTCACCAATCTAAAAATATAAAAGAGAGGGCGCCCCGGTCAGGCATCACTGACACCCAAACAGTGCCTGGTATTAATGGCAGCCAGAACTAGGCAAAGGAAAACACATGGGCTCTGGAGTTGGAGACACCTGGGCAAAGCCCTGATCTATTACTTACAAGGTATCCGACAACTCTCAAACCTCAATTTGCTTGCCTTGTAGATGGGGATAAGATTCACCTATCTTTCATGATTAAATGAAACGAAACCTGTGGACTTCTAAAGTAATTACTAAATGGCAGTTCCCTTGTCTTCCTGGCCTCATCTCCCCAGAATCCAATTCCACATGATTTCAAGAGCAGAGCATTTCTGAGGCTATCTGGGCATGAGTTCCCGAAGAGCAGAGCTATACTTCCCCACCCACAAATCCCACTAGCTAAACATCTAAACAGGTAAGAGTGGGCCTGGCTGAGCAGGTGCCCCCTTACCTTCAAGGAAGGTGGCGCTCTCCTGGATGTAGGCCCCCAGCTGCTCAAAAATGCCATTGATCTTCTTCTTGGCAGTGACAAAGTGCTTGAGTGGGGAAGCATTCACTTCAGCCATGTGTCTCTTATCTTTCTTGACTGTGACGATAGTGTTGCATCGAGAGAAGAGCAGGGACATTGCGCTGCAAGAGAAGCCAATGTGAGCGAACACAGCGATACCTACCTCGGGACATCCTGCTGGAAGGATGGTGGAATGCTTGGGGGAGAATCAAGAATATGGGGATCTCAGGTCACTGCAACCTCCAGGACTAGAACAAAGGATGGTGAGATAAGAAGTGTCTCAGGCTGGGCACGGTGGCTCACCCCTGTTTCTCAGAACTTTGGGAGCCCGAGGCACGCGGATCACCTGAGGTCAGGAGTTCAAGACCAGCCTGGCCAACATGGTGAAACCCCGTCTGTACTAAAAATACAATAATTAGCCAGGTCTGGTGGCACACACCTGTAATCCCAGCTACTCGGGAGACTGAGGCAGAAGAATCGCTTGAACCTGGGAGATGGAGGCTGCAATGAACTGAGATCACGTCATTGTACTCCAGCCTGGGTGACAGGGTGAAACTTTGTCTCAAAATATGAGATAAAATAAAATAAAATTAGCCTGACACAGTGGCATGCATCTGCAGTCCTAGCTACTTGAGAGACTGAGGCGGGAGGGTCACTTGAGCCCAGGAGTTTGGGCTGTAGTGACCTATGATTGGTCCACTGCACTCTAGCCTGGGAGACAGAGCAAGACCACATAAAAACACTACTGGTTAGGGGGCGGGTTCAGTGGCTTATACCTGTAATCCCAGCACTTTGAGAGGCCAAGGCAGGCAGATCGCTTGACCTTAGGAGTTTGAGACCAGCCTAGGCAACACAGGATCCCCGTCTCTATTTAAAAAAAAAAAAAACCAGCCGGGCATGGTGGATCATGCCTGTAATCCCAGCACTTTGGGAGGCTGAGACAGGTGGATCACAAGGTCAAGAGTTCAAGACCAGCCTGGCCAACATGATGAAACCCCATCTCTACTAAAAATACAAAAAAATTTAGCCGGTTGTGGTGGCGGCCGTGTATAATTCCAGTTACTTGGGAAGCTGAAGTAGAGAATTGCTTGAACCTGAGAGGCGGAGCCCTCCCAGCCCAGCCCTCCCACTATGCCCCACCTCTTTTGACCTTTGACCAAAGACCTCTAGGACTTTGGAGTCAAGTCTCATGACCTCTAAAATGTTATTCTTATATGAAAAGATAAGCTACAAAGATGTGTGGGATTGAATGAGAGCAAGAGATAGTCACACAAAAATAGACTGTGATAATATGGCCGGGTGCGGTGGCTCACACCTGTAATCCCAGCACTTTGGGAGGCTGAAGTGGGTGGATCACTTGAGGTTAGGAGTTTAAGCCCAGCCTGGCCAACATGGTGAAGCCCTGTCTCTACAAAAAATACAAAAATTAGTCGGGTGTGGTGGTGCATGCCCGTAATCCTAGCTACTCAGGAGGATGAGTGAGACAGAAGAATCGCTTGAACCTGGGAGGTGGAGGTTGTAGTGAGCTGAGATTGCACCACTGCACTCCAGCCTGGGTGACAGAGTGAGACTCTGTCTCAAAAAAAAAAAAAAGACTTACAATAAACAAAGTGTTGGGCCGGGCGCGGTGGCTCAGAAATGTTGGGCAGGGCGCGATGGCTCATGCCTGTAATCCCAGCACTCTGGGAGGATGAGGTGGGTGAATCATTTGAGGTCAGGAGTTCAAGACCAGCCTGAACAACGTGGTGAAACCCCACCTTGACTAAAAATACAAAAATTAGCCAGGCATGGTGGCAGGCACCTGTAATACCAGCTACTTGGGAGGTCGAGGCACAAGAATTGCTTGAACCGGGGAGGTGGAAGTTGCAGTGAGCTAAGATCGCGCCATTGCACTCCAGCCTGAGTGATAGAGCAAGACTCTATCTCAAAAAAAAAAAAAAAAAGCTCAAAAAGAGGCAGACACACCAGAAGGTAGTGTCCAGGGTAAGACTGGGAATTCTGACCCCAAAAGTAGATCCCTGCCAGGTCCCTCAGAGTTCCCACTGTGGCGAAAGGTACTTCTTGAGCAGAGCCCACCGATCCTAGGAAGTCAAAGGGCAAAGGCCCTCCTGGATGAGGGGGCGTGTGCACAGCTGACTGTGCCTGGGTCTGTCACTGCCTCCCCAGCCACCCTAATCTTAGGGCCCTCAGTTCTCCACCCAGCAGCAAGCTCACTCTCTCTAGACGAGAAATGAGGTGTTGCTCCCGAGCAAGCACACGAGAAACTTCCAAATGGGACCAAAGTATGTTGCAGAAGGTCCTGAAAAGCAGAAAGAACACCCAGAAGAGGTACATGAAGACCAAATGCCACAACGGATGTTTAGGAACTAACCATCCCAAAGAGTGGGCAGAAGACAGACCAACCCAAAGTGGGATAGCGACCCACATGTGTGCCCAAACCAACAAGTTCTTGTGCAATGTTAATGATTCCTCTGGAGATGAGGGAAGGAAGTGACCCCACTTCCGTTTCTACATTCCTCCTCAGCATGACGCCACAGCTATGAGAGATGTCTTCTCAGCATGGAAGCCATATGTGCAGGGCTTAAAGACAGCACAGCTCTGAGGAAGGAAACTGCAAAGAAAATGCTACTCTCACTCTTCCAAAGCAGCAAAGGAAAAGTGCACTGAAATCAGGCTTGCCATGGCCTGGCAGATCAGACTGTTCGAGAAAGAGGGGATGTGGCAGGCACAAGAGGAAAGCCACCCAAAAGGAAAAGAAAAGAGATCAGGGGCCAGGCACGGTGGCTCATGTCTGTAATTCCAGCACTTTGGGAAGCCGAGGCAGGCAGCTCACCTAAGGTCAGGAGTTCAAGACCAGCCTGGCCAACATGGTGAAACCCCATCTCTACTAAAAATACAAAAAATGGCCGGGTGCGGTGGCTCAAGCCTGTAATCCCAGCACTTTGGGAGGCTGAGACGAGCGGATCACAAGGTCAGGAGATCGAGACCATCCTGGCTAACACGGTGAAACCCTGTCTCTACTAAAAAATACAAAAAAAAAACTAGCCGGGTGAGGTGGCGGGCGCCTGTAGTCCCAGCTACTCGGGAGGCTGAGGCAGGAGAATGGCGTGAACCCGGGAGGCGGAGCTTGCAGTGAGCTGAGATCCGGCCACAGCACTCCAGCCTGGGTGACACAGCGAGACTCCGTCTCAAAAAAAAAAAAAAAAAAAAAAAATACAAAAAATTAGCTGGGTGTGGTGGCGCATGCCTGTAGTCCCAGCCACTCCAGAGGCCGAGGCAGGAGAACCACTTGAACCTGGGAGGTGGAAGTTGCAGTGAGCTAAGATCTCACCACTGTGCTCCAGCCTGGGTGACAGAGCGAGAGTCTCTCTCTTAAAAAAAAGAAAAAAAAAAAGAAAAAAAAAAGGGATCAGGGATGGGGCATGGTATAGTACTACCTATGACAGGTTTTGTAATCAGGCAGAGCCAGGTTCAAATTGTGACTATATTATTTCTGGGCTGCTGAAACTTAAGCAAGTTATTTCATCACAGAACCTTGGTTTCTTCATGTGTACAACAAACAAGACACCTATTGCAGAGAAAAACTGTCTCAAACTGTCTTTTTTCTCTACTCTCACACCATAATCATCAACACAAGAGACTTCTGTGACCAAATGTGAGGGGGTTTCTTCCCCACCCCAAGCAGCGGACACCAGCTGGGTGTCCTCTCACTCAGTTCTCACACTGTCTACCCGGAGAGAATGTCAGATCCCACGGGGTGAGGGCTCAGTCCCCAGGACTGCCCCACCTCTCCACCACCACGCCTCAAACATACCAGTCGCAAGTCTGGGCCTCCAGAACTTCTGACCGACTGGCTTTAGGCTGAGGTTCCCATGACCCCCTCTTTGAGTTTGATTAATTTGATGGAGCAGCTTACCTAACCCAGGGAAACACTTATGTTTACTGGGTTATGAGGGCTATCGCAAAGGATACAGATAAAGAAATGCTTAGGGCGAGGTACGGGGGAAGAGGCGTGTAGCTTCTGTGCCCTCCCTAAGCAGGCCTCTCTCCAGGAACCTCCGCATGTTCCGGTATTTGCAAGCTCCCTGAACTCTGTCCTCTTGGATTTTTATGGAAGCTTCATGACATCAGCATTCCTTCCCCCAGGATACAGGATCCAACCCTCTCAGGGGAGGGTTTTAAGGCCCACAGTCAGAAAGGTGGGGAAAGATTAGGGTGGAAGGAGAGCAGGAGAAGGTCAGAGGCCTGCCCCTGAGGCCTACCACATCTAACATTATAACATGAAACCAGAACAAGGGCTATAGATAGGAGTTACAGGCCTGGGTCCGTGGATGAAACCCATATCCTCACACCATAATACCATCTCAACTGTGAGAAGACTAAAGCTGATGATGCAAGCAACGTGCTTCACATACAGTAAGAGCTAAAAGCAGCTTTACATGTTATAAAGCAATAACAACAAACTCTACCAGCAAGATCACAAGACTCTCTCCATGAAAATCCAGCCTTCAGGGAGGGCAGAGACAAGTCTGCCAACTCACCCCACACACACCACTCCCTTGTCCGTTACCACGGAGATCAAATACACAGGTCAGCTGGGGAAGGATCAGCGATACCCCACCCCAGAAGTGACTTGCTGCAGGAAGCAAGTTCCCCACTATCAGAAGCAGATGCCTTTAAGTTCTGGTCAATGTTTGCAAGCCCAGGGGATATAAAACCAAAAGCATTAGTGCTCACTAACTGCAAGACTTAACAGCGTGTACACCAGTAGAAGCTTGGGAGCTCCAGGTTACAAGGTCTGCTAGGAGCACAGCCGATCCAGGAGCCTCCCTGCTCTCACCAATAACCAACCTGCAGCAGCCTCCAAACCCCTGGCGTAAAACCTACCGTCAACCCCTCCAAACTCTGCCTGATTTATCTGGCTCTGCTAACTTGCAAGCTAAGATTCCACATTTGTGTTGCATGAGCTGCTTTCTGCCTGGAGTCCTCCTTCCTTTTCCACCCATTTGGCATACTCCTACTGTCCTTCTACACCCAATTCAAGTGTCACTCCCTCCATGAAGCCTCCTCTGATGCCTCATAGAGAACAAACAACATCACAGACCCGGTTTTTGTCACATCCTGTGTCCCCCAATTATCTCAAGGCTTTGACTGCTGACTCCCTACTCCTCCGGAGTGATGCGGGGCAGCTGGGTTCCTGCTCCTCCTCTGGAAAGCCTTGATAATCTCTGCTTCACCACAGAGCTCGTCGCCACAGGCACGTGGGGACCATCCCACAAGCATAGCCTGAGAGCCTGGCTCCAGTATCAGTTACACACTAAGCGTCACACTTCAAGCTGTGACTGCCTCATAAGTGCTCTGGAGATTACAGTTTTGGATAGTCTCTGGCAGCACTTCCCAAAGTGTGGTCCACAGAACTCTACTTGCACCCAATATTCCACCTAAAGAAGGTTCAATAGTAGAATCAGTTTGTAAAACACCATACGCTACTATTCCCCTCAGTGGAGCACACCAGCACAGCAAAGAGTTTGTGAAGGAAGGCTTGTTGTAAAGACACTAGTTTAACTGTATTGAATTCAGCATTTCACAAATATATTCAATTAAAAAACCCTTCTGTGTAATAGTTTTTAAAATCCCGGGCCGGGTGCGGTAGCTCACGCCTATAATCCCAGAACTTTGGGAGGCCGAGGTGGGCGGATCACGAGGTCAGGAGATCGAGACCATCCTGGCTAACACAGTGAAACCCTGTTTCCACTAAAAATACAAAAAATTAGCCGGGCGTGGTGGTGGGCGCCTATAGTCCCAGCTACTCGGGAGGCTGAGGCAGGAGAATGGCGTGAACCCGGGAGGTGGAGCTTGCAGTGAGCCGAGATTGTGCCACTGCACTCCAGCCTGGGCGACAGAGCAAGACTCCATCTCAAAAATAAAATAAAATAAATAAAAAATAAAAATAAAAAATAAAATAAAATAAAAAACCCGAGGATAACGCTTTAGGGAAAGGCCCATTCTTTCTGGTACTCTCTCACTCCTACCCCCAAAAAGTGCGCCGGGGCACAGTATTGACAAATATTAACCTAAGACCAGAAATGAACCTAGTTCTAAATGGAAACTGCTATTAGCCCTCCAAGGTGGTCCAAAGTTTTGCCTCAACCTAGGCTATCAGTCACGGAGTATTAGGTATCTTGGGAGTAGAGACAACAGTAGCAAAATTCACTGCAAGGTGTGTTTGGATCCCAAGCACAGTCCCTGAATCCACACCACCTCCTTACCCAGTGTTATGTACAGCAACTCCTAGCAGGGAAAATAAAATGGATCCACGGATCGTCTGCTGGCACAACTGGAAAAGAGGAGAAGCTGAGAAATCGAAACAAAAGAGGATACAGGGTAAAGGGGACAAAGCAGAATCTTAGAAGAGCAGTGACAAGGAGCCAATCTGTGCTGGGCAGAGACGGGGAAGAGCCAGCACTGCAGAGAAGACCAAATGAGGGAGACACAGACTAATTCTTCGGGGAGCCCAAGAGATCCCAGCCACTTCCTGAACTGTCAACTTTTAAACAGGCTCTCTAAGCAACCAGCGAAATCCTTCACGGAAGTAGAAAAGAGATACAGCAGTTTTTCTTTCTTTTTTTTTTTTTTTGAGATGGAGTCTTGCTCTGCCGCCCAGGCTGGGGTGCAGTGGCCGGATCTCAGCTCACTGCAAGCTCCGCCTCCCAGGTTTACGCCATTCTCCTGCCTCAGCCTCCCGAGTAGCTGGGACTACAGGCGCCCGCCACCTCACCCGGCTACTTTTTTGTATTTTTTTTTTTTAGTAGAGACGGGGTTTCACCGTGTTAGCCAGGATGGTCTCGATCTCCTGACCTCGTGATCCGCCCGTCTCAGCCTCCCAAAGTGCTGGGATTACAGGCTTGAGCCACCGCGCCCGGCCAACAGCAGTTTTTCAACAGAAGTTAGAAAGCTGTGGCTCTATACAAAGAGGATGCCATCCAAGAGACTTGCCACCAGAGGTCCAGGAGAGCATGCCCCTGTCCACTCAACTCAAATCCAGGGTGCCAGAAGTAACAGCTACTACTCACTTTTTTGGATGGTGAGAGATCTTCACAAGGTAGGCATCATGGACATGGCTGGAGTTCAAAAGACAAAAAGATTCTGAGTTCTCTTCTGTCTTGTCTCAGGTTGAGGTTGGTTATTGATTGACTGTGTTGACTCCACCAGTCCTGACTTATTAGAAAAGAAAAGGGAGATAGATCAGGTGTCCTCCCCCCCAAAAAAAACACTGGTGTACAAAACATGTCTAATCAGGTTTCAAGCCAAACAAACTCATCCCTGAGGGAAGCTTACTCATTGAGGTATTGTGGAGTTGCACCGGCATGTGAGGAAGTGCCCTGGGGAAAAAAACGCAGAGGTGTGGGACCAATCCTGGCTATGCACAAACATGTGTTCTGCCATGTGCGGGTTTGAGGCACCAGGGAGGTCCCTGCAGGAGCCCTGAGAAAGGTACATCTAGAGAGGGGAGAGGAGGACAGAGCAAAACCAGGAAAAAAACTGGGCTTGAGGATTGTGGAACAGCTGATTACTGAGCAACAGAAGAACTGACTGAAAGCCAATGTATTCAGCTACTGTGAAGTATCTCACTTAATTATCAATTCTATGGGGCAAACAGAGGGCTGGAATACTTGAAGATTTATAGACTGTTAGTCGATTGTCTAAGCTGGGATTTGAAATATTAGCTCCCTTTGACTCCAAAGCTCCTGGAGTGCAGTGGTGCGATCTCAGCTCAACCTCCGCTTCCCGGGTTCAAGCGATTCTCCTGCCTCAGCCTCCTGAGTAACTGGGATTACAGGCGTGTGCCAGCAAGCCTGGCTAATTTTTGTTTTTGGCACAGACGGGGTTTCACCATGTTGACCAGGCTGGTCTCGAACTCCTGACCTCAGGTGATCCACCCGCCTCCGCCTTCCAAAGTGCTGGGATTACAGGTGTGATCCACTGCGACCGGCCTCCTTCCTTGTTTAACTACATTGAGCTGCCTTCCTCCCCCAAGCCCTAAACCTTGGGACACCAGAGGCGGATAACCAGAGCCTTTTTCTGGGTAGAAGAGAGAGAGATGATTGAGAATTTAAAGAAAGAGGGCAATGAAGGAGTACGAGAGGGGGTAACGGGCAGTTCTGCCTTCGTGCGTCTAAACAGCTATTTATTCAACATTTTCTGTGTGCCTTCTGTATGTGTGTCAGGCGCCACGTTAGGAATGGATAAGAAATAGTCCTGCCCTCCAGGGCCTTAGAGTCCGGTGAGAAGTCATACAAGTAAACAGGGTTGAACGAGAGGGTAGTAAGTGTTCAAAGTGGGGAGGGCAGGGCGCTCCCGCGGTGAACGTGGACACCTATCAGGTGCTGAGTAAATGCTGGCAAAATGAAGACTGGATGAAAAACAGAAAAGCGGCAGGGGTAGAACGTTGCCGTGAAGGGTGGAAAGGCGGGGACAATGAGAAGCTACAGGACAGCCCACCTCCCAGTCCCAGGTCCCGTGGCCCGCCCCCTCCTCTCAGGGCCTGCGGCGAGGCCTGAGAGTGGGGATCCTCGCTTGACTGCATCTCAGACCCCCGTGGCCCCAGAATCCCGTCGGCCTACGCCGAGCTGCTCAGGACTTGCCCGGCCGGGCCGGGCCAGTCCCCGCCACCCCGGCTTGCTCGCCCTCTCACCTTCACCTTCCCGGCCTCGCGGTGGCCATCACACTCACTACGTCACCAACAAGCGCCACCGCGGGGGGAGCCGAGAGGAGGGAAAGGGACGCGCGCGTCACCAGTCGCCTCAGGATTGCCCCTCGACCCGGATGAGCTGGTGGACCCTGAGCCCAGCTGGCTCGCCCCGCCTACTCCTTACGCCTCTGCGGCCCCGCGACTGGACACTTCGAGCGGCGCCTCAGCGCGCGACGCCTCCGCCGGCGCGTCCCAAGCCGATGACGCAGCGGCTCGGACTCCCGCTGCATTGTGGGGGCTGTAGTTCCGGTGGGCGTCGGCGGGAGCTGGGGGGCGGGGCAGAGTGGGGCGGAGCCTCAAGCTGTCAAGGGGCTTTGAAAAACCAAGGGCATGGAGTAGAGGTTCCCGCTCTTTCGCGGGTTGTCCTAGAGCCTGACCCTGGGGCCTCTGCCAGCTCTGGAATCCAGATTTGCATTCTGTAATCTTAGAGGAGTGCTCTCTGGAGGGCCAGGCCTAGGGTGAAGTGACTCATCGGGCAGACAGAAGCGAGCCTGGACGTGCTGCCTGCCCTTCAGTCGCCTTTGAGCAAAGAACAGCAGCAACAAGGGCGAATCAATGCTAGTGACTGAACTGCGTCTCTAACATCCGCCGCTGTGTTTAATCTCCACAGCAGTCCCAAGAGACGGAGAGGGGAGGGTACCCAAGCTCACATGGTTACCCAGATCACTGGGCCCCAGTGATGTGCCAGACACTAGGAAACCGCAGCAAACAGGTCCCCTGCAGGACTTGGCCTCCGCAGGGAAGGCTCCAAGCCTGAGCGCGCCAGAACAGTAGCCACTAGCCACATGTGGCTCTCAAGTCCTGAGCCAGTGCAAACGGAGATGCGCTAAAAGACTTAGGACAAAAAAGACTGTTAAACTATCTCACTTTTTAGGAAAAAAAATATCGACTGCACGCGGTGGCTCATGCCTATAATTCCAGAATTTTGGGAGGGCGAGGCAGGTGGATCTCTTGAGGTCGGGAGTTCAAGACCAGCCTGGCCAACACGGTGAAACCCCGTCTGTACTAAAAATACAAAAATTAGCCAGGTGTGATGGTGCACTCAGGAGGAAGAAGCAGAATGGCTTGAACACGGGGGCAGAGGTTGCAGTGAGCCGAGATCGTGCCACTGCACTCCAGCCTGGGCAACAGAGACTCCGTCTCAAAAAAAGAAAAAATGTATATTTTTGAGCCAGAGTCTCACTCTGTCACTCAGGCTGTAGTGCAGTGGTGCAATCACGGCTCACTGCAGCCTCGAACTCCTGGGCTCAAGTAATCCTCCCACCTCACTCAGCCTCCTGAGTAGCTGGGAGCACAGATGCTGCAGCCATGCCTAATATTTATTTTTGGTAGACATGGGTAAGCATTTCACTTTGTTACCCAGGCTGGTCTCCTGGACTCCTGGACTCCTGGAGTCAAGCAATCTCCTGCCTCAGCTTCCCAAAATGCTGGGTTACAGGTACCTGCCACAGTGCAGGGCTATTAGCTCATTAATATTTATATGCTGATTACATGTTGAAGTGATAATATTTTGGATCATTTGGGTTAAATACATTACTAAGATTAATTGCACCTGTTTCTTTTTACTTTTAAAAATGTGGCTACTAGAAAATGTAAAATTGTGGGGAAAAGAGAGATCAGCCTGTTACTGTGTCTATATAGAAAGAAGTAGACATAAGAGATTCCATTTTGTTCTGTATTTGAGATGCTGTTAATCTGATTGTGACCCTACCCCCAACCTTGTCCTTGCAAGAGACATGTGCTATGGTGACTCAAGGTTTAAAGGATTTTGGGCTGTGCAGGGTGTGCTTTGTTAAACAAATGCCTGAAGGCAGCTTGCTGGTTAAAAGTCATCACCATTCTCTTAATCTCAAGTACCCAGGGATACGCACACTGCCAAAGGTCGCAGGGACCTCTGCCTAGGAAAGCTAGGTATTGTCCAAGGTTTCTCCCCATGTGATAGTCTGAAATATGGCCTCGTGGCATGGGAAAGACCTGATCGCCCCCCAGCCTGACACCCGTGAAGGGTCTGTGCTGAGGAGGACTAGTACAAGAGGAAAGAAGGCCTCTTGGCGGTTGTTGGCAGAGAGAAAAGCATCTGTCTCCTGCCCGTCCCTGGGCAATGGAACATCTGGGTATAAAACCCGATTGTATGTTCTCTTAACTGAGAAAGGAGAAAACCGCCTTAGGGCAAAAGGCGGGACTTGCTAGCGCAATGCTGCTCTTTATGCACTAAAAAGGTTTATGGAGATGTTTGCATATGCATATCAAGGCACGGCACTTTTCCTTAAACTTATTCATGTCACAGAGAACTTTATTCATATGTCTTAGTGCTGACTTTCTCCCTATAATGATCCTATTATCCTGCCACTTCTTTTTCTTTAAGATGGTAAAGATAATGATCAATAAATACTAAGGGAACTCAGAGACCGGTGCCGGCGTGGGTCCTCTGTATGCTGAGCGCCGGTCCCCTGGGCCCACTTCTTCTTTCTCTATACTTTGTCTCTGTGTCTCATTTCTTTTCTCAAGTCTCTTGTTCCACCTAACGAGAAACGCCCACAGGTGTGGAGGGGCAGGCCACCCCTTCAAAAATTACATAAGTACCTTGCATTTGTGGCTCAAATTGTAATTCTATGGGATGGTGCTGCTGTATCACCACGGTAGAACAACTTCAATTTGTTGCCACAAATAACCTCAAGAGGCGAATCAGTACTCTGATATCAAACTGAATGGTTTATCAGTCTCCTGTGAGGATGGCCAAAGGGAGCTGTCCTGCCCACACTGCCCTCTGAGTAGCCTAGTGCCCCGCGGGTCTGACTGTGTGTGGGGCCACACGCAGACTTGGCCTCAGGATGCAGACAGGGCCCTGTCTGGGATGTGGCACGTCTTGGGGCCTCAGTTGCTAGCTGCCTTGTACTGGGTCGGATTGTTTCCTCCTCCACAATCTCTGGACTCCCTAAGGGAGGAACTCTAAATTCCACTTCCATTCTGAGGGCAGGAACTATAAATTCCATTTCCTTTTTTTTTTTTTTTTTTTTTTTTTTGAGACGCTCTCGCTGTTGCCCAGACTGGAGCGCAGTGGCACCATCCTGGCTCACCGCAACCTCCACCTCAGGCAATTCTCCCGCCTCAGTCTCCCCACTAGCTGGGATTACAGGTGTACACCACCATGCCTGGCTAATTTTTGTATTTTTAGTAGAGATGGGGTTTCACCATGTTGGCCAGGCTGGTCTCACTCCTGACCTCAGGTGATCCACCCGCCTCGGCCTCCCAAAGTAATGGGACTACAGGCGTGAGCCACCATGCCCAGCCTTCCTTTTCCTTAACATAATCTTGCCCAAGTCAGGTGGAAGCCTGGGTATTCTCTCTCCTAAACATCTCTCCTGCCCACTCCCTCCTCTTCCCTTAACTTCCCTGCAAGCATTGGTCTAGGCTCTGGTCACTTGCCTGGACTGCTGTAGGAGCCTCTGAATCCATTCCCAGGCATTTAGTCTTGTACTCTGCCCAGCAGCTAGGCTCTCTCTGAAACACATCTGCAAACTTGCCCGGCAAGTAGAGGAAATCTCGCAGTTTGTAGATATGTTTCAACCCATCACCATGTGTTTCTCATTGAGATGGCTGAATTCTTGTTTCGACCCTCTGGATCACAAAACTCTCCTAGCAGTGCTAAGTGTTATTGGGAATGGGTGCAGAGCACATTGATGTATTCATGTACAACTCCAGGAGACCTTTCTTTCTTACCTTACCTTGTTTTTTTTTTTTTGTAGACAAGAGTCTTGCTCTGTCACCCAGGCTGGAGTGCAGTGGCGCGATCTCAGCTCACTACACTACAACCTCTACCTCCCAGGTTCAAGCGATTCTCCTGAGTAGTTGGGATTACAGGCATGTGCCACAAAGCCCACCTTATTTTTGTATTTTTAGTAGAGATGGGGTTTTGCCATGTTGGCCATGCTGGTTGAGAATTCCTGGCCTCAAGTGATCCTCCCACCTCGGCCTCCCACCGCACCCGGTCCATATAACTTTTTTTTTTTTTTGGTGACAGGTTCTTGTTCTGTCCCCCAGGTTGGAGTGTTGTGGTGCAATCTTGGCTCACTGCAACCTCCACCTCCCAGGTTCAAGTCATTATCCCAGCTCAGCCTCCCAAGTAGCTGGGATTACAGGCACCTGCCACCACACCTGGCTAATTTTTGTATTTTTTGTAGAGATGGGGGTTTGCCATGTTGGCCAGGCTGCTCTCGAACTCTTGACCTCAAGTGAGCCACCCACCTCTGCCTCCCAAAGTACTGGGATTACAGGCGTGAGCCACAGCATCCGGCCCCCCATGTTACCTATTTTGTTTGACTTTTTCATGATGAAGATGCATTTGTAATCAGAAAAAAGTTAACAGTTAAAAACAACCCTAGGCCGGGCACAGTGGCTCACGCCTGTAATCCTAGCACTTTGGAAGGCTGAGGCAGGTGGATCATCTGCGGTCAGGAGTTCGAGACCACCCTGGCCAACATGGTGAAACCCCGTCTCTACTAAAAGGACAAAAACTAGCTGGGTGTGGTGGCGGGTGCCCGTAATCCCAGCTAGTCATGAGGCTGAGGGAGGAGAATTGCTTGAACCCAGGCAGCAGAGGTTGCAGTGAGCCAAGATTGCGACATTGCACTCCAGCCTAGGCAACAGGGCAAGACTCCATCTCAAAAACAAAAACAAAAACAACCCTAATATACACAAATACACACATAGGCTTGTGTTGGCACAAACCAGCTCAAGAACCTTCAAAAAACAGATTAGACATGGTGGCTTTCAGAGAGAGGAACTGAGCAGCTGCGGGGAAAGGATGAGAGAAAGATTAAGATTCGTGCTGTTTGAATTTATGATGAGTCAAATTTGAAAATGAAAAGACTCAATTTTTTTTTTTTTTTTAAATTGAGACGGAGTCTTGCTCTGTCGCCCAGACTGGAGTGCAGTGGCCCGATCTCGGTTCATTGCAACCTCTGCCACCTAAGTTCAAGCGATTCTCCTGCCTCAGCCTCCCGAGTAGCTGGGATTACAGGTGCATGCCACCGCACCCAGCTAATTTTTTTGTATTATTAGTAGAGACAGAATTTCACCACGTTGGCCAGCCTGGTCTCAAACTCCTGACCTTAGGTAATCCGCCTGCCTTGGTCTCCCAAAGTGCTGGGATTACAGGCATGAGCCACTGTGCCTGGCTTTTAAAAGACTTTCAGGCTGGGTGGGGTGGCTCACACCTGTAATCCCAGTACTTTGGGAGGCCAAGGCGGATGATCACTTGAGGTCAGGAGTTTGAGACCAGCCTGGCCAACACCGTGAAACCCCGTCTCTACAAAAATGACAAAAATGTGTCGGGCATGGTGGGGCATACCTCTAATCCCAGCTACTTGGGAGGCCGAGAAGCTAGCACGACCTTTCTTAAAGGCTCTAAAAAGAGGGCTCTTGGCTGGGCGTGGTGGCTCACACCTGTAATCCCAGCACTTTGGGAGGCCAAGGTGGGTGGATCACCTGAGGTCAGGAGTTCAAGACCAGCCAGACCAACCTAGTGAAACCCTGTCTCTACTAAAAAAACAAAAATTAGCCGGGCATGGTGATGGGTGCCTGTAACCCCAGCTACTTGAGAGGCTGAAGCAGGAGAATTACTTGAACCCGGGAGGTGGGGGTTGCAGTAAGCCAGGATCGCACCATTGCACTCCAGCCTAGAAGACAGAACGAGACTCCGTCTCAAGAAAAAAAAAAAGAGGGCTCTTAAAACCTCTCCCTGTAGACACTCACACCAAGATGCACGCATACCCACTCGCCCTGAGCATCTTCTCTTCAGTGGTTTAAATGACCTTTAATAGAAACTCTCCAGTTTCTGACGGTCTGTCCCTCTCTTCGGAGGCATCCAGGACAGGGTGACCCAGTACGGTGTGTGGACATGTCACTCCCCTCCCCACAGGCAAGTAGAAGACTGAGCTGTGCACCGATGCCTCTTCTGTCTCCCAAGAGGTTCTCTGGAGTCGCTGTCTCCAGGGGACTACAGTTTGCTCTCATGACCAGCCACGGAGGCAGAAGTCCCAAACTCAGGACGGCCCTTGGAGTCTGATCTAGGCGTCTTTACCCCAAAACTTGAAGCAGAAGTCCCTGGTGCAACAGCTGTGCCTGGGAGAAGCTCTGGCCGTGGCTTCTCACCCACAGAGTCTTTCTGGGCAACTTGAAGAAGCCCCTGTTCTGCTCAAGTCTCACCCCACGGAAGAGGTGGAGGAAGGGGGCCTTGGTTTTTCAGGAAGATAGGTTGGAGAGGACGAGTCACTACAAAGCAGTAAAAGTGAACAGTGTCTCCAGGGGCTGGGTCCAGAGCACCACGGAGAGCCCCAGCCATGGAGGTGTGTTCCGTCTCTGGCCTACAGGAATCTCTCTGAATCTCTCTGATTGGTGGCTCCTAGAGCAATGGGAAGTCAAGAGCCAGGAGGCTGGACTGGGTTCCCCGGGACCCCGAGGTCCCAGAGGCTGCTGGGCAGTGGTTGTCAGCAAAGAAGAAAGGTCCAAGAGGGTCAGGTCTGGTCAATTAGGGATCGACGAAGGAGACTGCGATGTAGCGGGTGCCCCTGGTGGTGGGGAGCCCCTCGTGGTAATGCGTGAGTCGTCCAGGGTGCATGAGGGTCCAGCCCTTCCTCGGGGCTCGGATGGAACAGTTGTAGCGCAGGAACCGACAGCCCCCGCCCTGGGAGACAGAAAGCACCAGTGCCCTTTCTCCACCGCCCCCTGCCCGTCTGTTCTCCCGTATGTCACGGCCAAGTGGCCCTCAGCACTGCCGGCCTTGGGATGCCTTCTGGAGTAACAGCCACAAGCGCTGCCTAAGGAAGACACTAAACAAAGAGTAGTGGCTGGGCGTGGTGGGTCATGCCTGTAATCCCAGCACTTTGGGAGGCCGAGGCGGGTGGATCGCCTGAGGTCAGGAATTCAAGACCAGCCTGGCCAACAGAGTGTCTCTTTTTTTTTTTTTTTTTTTTTGAGACGGAGTCTCGCTGTGTCGCCCAGGCTGGAGTGCAGTGGCCGGATCTCAGCTCACTGCAAGCTCTGCCTCCCGGGTTTTTACGCCATTCTCCTGCCTCAGCCTCCCAAGTAGCCGGGACTACAGGCGCCCGCCACCTCGCCTGGCTAGTTTTTTGTATTTTTTAGTAGAGACGGGGTTTCACCGTGTTAGCCAGGATGGTCTCGAACTCCTGACCTCGTGATCCGCCTGTCTCTGCCTCCCAAAGTGCTGGGATTACAGGCTTGAGCCACCGCGCCCGGCCAGAGTGTCTCTATTAAAAATACAAAAACCAGCTAGGCGTAGCAGCGCACGCCTGTAATCCCAGCTACTCGGGAGGCTGAGGCAGAATTCCTTGAACCCAGGAGGCAGTGAGCTGAGGTCGCTCCACTGCACTCCAGCCTGGGCAACAGAGTGAGCCTCTGTCTCAAAAAAGAAAAAAAAAAACAACAAAGAGTAAGTGATCAAGGGCTCTAGCCTTGGAGTCAGGCAAACATCATCTCCACCCTCTACTAACTGTGACCAACCTGAGCTTCAGTTTCCCCTTCTGTAACATGGGGGTTAAACAGAACAGGGCTGTGAGAATTAAACGAGATATTACAAATAAGAGCTGAGGACCAAGTTTCCCAACCTCACTGCTATAACACTTTGCTATGGAAGCCTGTCCCGGGCATCTCTGACTTCTACCCACTAGATGCCAGTAGCCCCTCACAGTTGTAAAAACCAAATATGTCTCCAGCCACTGCCAATGTCCCTTGGAGGCCACAATTGCTCCTGGTTGAGAATCCTTGGATTAGGGATACCTGATATGTTTGTTTTAAGCTCTCAAAAAATTATAGCTCCAGCCTGGGCAACATAGTGAAACCCCATCTCTACAAACAAGAAAAAAAATTAGCTGGGTATGGTGGCACAGGCCTGTGGTCCCAACTACTTGGGAGGCTGAGGTGGGAGGACTGCTTGGGTACAGGAGGTTGAGGCTGCAGGGAACTGTGATCATGCCACTGCACTCCAGCCTGGGTGACAGAGTAAGACCCTGTCTCAAAAAAAAAAAAAAAAAAAAGATTATAGCTGTTTTTATGGGCATTCTTCATAGCATCCAGCCCAGGACTAAGTTCAAAAAACCTCTTTTTATTTTTTTGGAGACAGAGTCTCGCTCTGTTGCCCAGGCTGGAGTGCAGTGGCACAATCTTGGCTCACTGCAACCTCCACCTCTTGGGTTCAAGAGATTTTCATGCCTCAGCCTTCTAGCCTTCTGGGTAGCTAAGATTACAGGCGTGTGCTACCACGCGCAGCTATTTTTTGTATTTTTAGTAGAGATGGGGTTTCGCCATGTTGGCCAGGTTGGTCTCAAACTCCTGGCCCCAAGTGATCTGCCTGCCTTGACGTCCCAAAGTGCTGGGATTACAGGCATGAGCCACCATGCCCAGCCCAAAATTCTCTTAAAATAGTAGCTTAAGAGCCTGGCCCCTCCTCCTACTAGATTGTGACCCCTTCCAGGAAGCCCTCCCACAGACCCGTACCCTTTTTTTTCTGGTTACCTGGCACTGGTTCCCCAGCACTGGTTCCCCAGGGCCCCTCTGCCTCGACCACCCTGAAGGCTCTCCCCAGCCGGCCCTCAATATCCCCACTGCTGGCCCCTTGACCCCAGCTGGCTCCTACTCACCTCGTAATCTACCCCGACTCGGTTCAGGGCGATGTTGATGGTGAAAGTGGAGGCATCGTGGTGCGGCATCAGTGAGGGCTGCTCATCAGGCTTGTAGCGGACGACAAAGGCCAGGTCAAACTGGGCCTGTACCAACGCAGTGGGACAAGAGAGGCCGTGTTAGTCAAGGAGGCCACAAAGGCCAGGAGAGAAGGGTGCACACACGAGGCCTGGTCTGGCCTGCTGCAGGTCAGCGTACAGCGGCCAGGTCTGCATGGGGCTGTATGCTCCAGTGCCTGCAACTGCCTGGCACAGAAAAGGTTCTCAACAAAAATGTATGGACAGAGGGGAGAGAGGGAGGGAAAGAAGAGAAGGGAAGGGAAGGAAGGAAGAAAGGAAAGGAGGGAGGGAGGGAGGAAAAGGGAAGACAAGAAACGAAAGGGAAGGAGGCCGGACATGGTGGCTCACACCTGTCCCATCTCTACTAAAAATACAAAAAATTAGCCAGGCATGGTGGTGGGCGTCTGTAATACCAGCTACTTGGGAGGCTGAGGTAGGAGAATCGCTTGAACCTGGGAGGCGGAGATTGTAGTGAGCCAAGATTGCGCCACTGCAATCCAGCCTGGGTGACAAGTGCGAAACAACGTCTCAAAAAAAAAAAAAAGAAAAAAGAAAGGAAGGAATGAAAAGACAAAAACAAAGGGGGGCATCCAATCCTCACTACCCTTTCTGGCAACTATCCAGGCTGGATTCCCTGAGGCAGGACCCAGGCACCTGGAGAAACCAGGGACCGAGGAAGGAACTGAGTGAGGACTGGAGAAAGCCAAGGCGGCAGTGGACAGACACATGAGTGACAGCACTGGAAAGAACTGTGAGAATTAACCAAGGCCAGCCAGGTAACGGGGAATCACAGTAAGCATTCAAGGGATGAACGACTGCTGTCAGTAACGGGAGTTCAGGGTTTTCCTCACTATTTTCCTCACTTCTTCCTCACATCCAAAGAAGGCTGCTTCGGATGAAGCAGGGCCCAAGCGTGGGGCACAGGCTTGCGGCTAGGGAGGGAGTGGGCACGCTGGCCGGCTAAGGTGGGCGGGGGTGCTTTTTTGGTGGGCTGGTACAGGAGCCACTGAGGCAGGGTTAATGACAAGGAAGAAAGATTCAAAAGGGCTGAGAGGCCGGGCGCGGTGGCTCAAGCCTGTAATCCCAGCACTTTGGGAGGCCGAGACAGGCGGATCACTAGGTCAGGAGATCGAGACCATCCTGGCTAACACGGTCAAACCCCGTCTCTACTAAAAAAATGCAAAAAACTAGCCGGGCGCGGTGGCGGGCGCCTGTAGTCCCAGCTGCTTGGGAGGCTGAGGCAAGAGAATGGCGTAAACCCGGGAGGCGGAGCTTGCAGTGAGCTGAGATCCCGCCACTGCACTCCAGCCTGGGCGACAGAGCCAGACTCCATCTCAAAAAAAAAAAAAAAAAAAAAGGGCTGAGGTCGGTCGGGCATGGTGGCTCATGCCTGTAATCCCAGCACTTTCAGAGGCAGAGGTAGGCGGATTACTTGAGGTCAGGAGTTCGAGACCAGCCTGGCCAACAAGGTGAAACCCTGTCTCTACAAAAACTACAAAAATTAGCTGGGCATGGTAGCGCACGCCTGTAATCCCACCTACTCATGAGGCTAAGACTCCATCTCAAAAAAAAAAAAAAAAAAAGGCCGGGCGCGGTGGCTCAAGCCTGTAATCCCAGCACTTTGGGAGGCCGAGACGGGCAGATCAGGAGGTCAGGAGATCGACACCATCCTGGCTAACACAGTGAAACCCCGTCTCTGCTAAAAAATACAAAAAACTAGCCGGGCGAGGTGGCGGGCGCCTGTAGTCCCAGCTACTCGGGAGGCTGAGGCAGGAGAATGGCATAAACCCGGGAGGCGGAGCTTGGCCGGCCCTAGATACCCACCCCAGCACCCTGTCTTCCCACACACTACTAGATGGAGCGGGTGTGTGCGGTGAGACCTCACTCCTGCCTGGGGACCAAATATCCAGGCCTCTCCCATAAGCTGGGATGCTCCTCCACCCCTACTCCAACCCAACCCCTTCCCCAGCCCCTCCCCTTGCCAGACTCTCCAGCCTCCACCCACCCTGGGCCCTTCCACCCATGCCCCCCACTCCACCCTACCCCTCCCACCCCATTCCCCTGCCCCACACTGGCCTCCACCTCCCCACCAACTCCTGCCCCTTCCGGTCTCTCCACTCCCTCACCCCTGCCCCCCTTGCCCTTCTAGGCTTTCCACACCCACATACCCCTGTCCCTCCCAGGCCCCCTACTCCTCCCCACCCCTCCCAGCTTCTCCACCACTTCCCACCCCACCCTTGCTCTTCCCAATCCCATCCCCACCCCTCAGTCCCTCCACCTCATGCCCCACCCTTGCCCCTCCCACGCTCCCCATACCCCCACACCACCTCAGCCTCTTCCAGTTTCTCCACCTCCCACTCTACCCCCACCAGTCCCAGCCACTCCACTGACACCCCACCCAACCGTCCCCGCATCCTGGCTATGCCCCAGGCTTGCCCACCCTGGTGTAGTAGCCGGGGTAGAGCTTCTCCGTCATGGGCGCAATGTACTCCAGCAGGAATTTGTGCCACTCCCGCTCAAAGCCGATCTGGTTCATGTGGATGTCAATAGTCGGCACGTTCTCGTAGCCACCCTGGATGCGGCTGTCCTGGAGGTGACCAAGGCAAGTGTTTAGGCAGAATTCTAGGATGGCCCCCAGGCTCCCACACCCTGGTGCCCAGGCTCTGTCTACTCCCTTCCCCTATACCCAGGAATGTGACGGGACCATGTTATATTATATGAGAAAACTGAATGGGCTTTGCAGATACAATTAAGGCCCCTAATCAGTTGACTTTGAGTTAATCAAATGGGAGATTGATTTGAGTTAATCAAACGAGAGTAGGTCAGGGGGGCCTTCCCGCAGATGCAGGAAGACTTTTTTTTTTTTGAGACAGGGTATCCCTCTGTCGCACAGGTCAGAGTGCAATAGCGCAACTTCAGCTCACTGCAGCCTCAACCTTCCAGGCCTAAGTGATCCTCCCACCTCACCCTCCCGTGTAGCTGGGACTACAGGCACACACCACCATGCCCAACTAATTTTATTTTTATTATTTTTATTTGTGTGTGTGTGTGACAGAGTCTCACTCTGTTGCCCAGGCTGGAGTGCAATGGTGCCATCTCAGCTCACTGCAACCTCCACCGCCTGAGTTCAAGCGATTCTCCTGCCTCAGCCTCCCAAGTAGCTGGGATTACAGGCATGCACCACCATGCCCGCTAATTTTTTTTTTTTTTTTTTTTGAGACAGAGTCTGGCTCTGTCATCCAGGCTGGGGCACAGTGGCGTGATCTTGGCTCACTGAAAGCTCCTCCTCCTGGGTTCATGCCATTCTCCTGCCTCAGCCTCCCGAGTAGCTGGGACTACAGGTGCCCACCACCACACCCGGCTAATTTTTTGTATTTTTAGTAGAGATAGGGTTTCACCGTGTTCGCCAGGATGGTCTCGATCTCTTGACCTTGTGATCCACCCGCCTCGGCCTCCCAAAGTGCTGGGATTATAGGCGTGAGCCACCACACCCAGCCTTTTTTTTTTTTTTTTTTTTTTTTTAGTAGAGATGGGGTTTCATCATGTTGGCCAGGCTGGTCTCGAACTCCTGACCTCAGGTGATCTGCCCACTTCAGCCTCCCAAAGTGCTGGGATTACAGGTGTGAGCCACGTGCCCGGCCACTAATTTTATTCTTTGTAGGGATGAGGTCTCTCTATGTTGCCCAGGCTGGTCTTGAACCCCTGGGCTCAAGCGATCCTCCTGCCTCAGTCTCCCAAAGTGCTGGGATTACAGGCATGAACCACTGCACCTGGCTAAAGGAGGATCTTGAAGAGAGACTCTGTCTCTTGCTGGCCTTGAAAAAGCAAGTTAAGTTCTACAGCTGCAGGGGAATGAATTCTGCGACAACCAAGTGAGTTTGGAATGGAACCCTGGGCCTCAGATGAGACTCCAACCCCAGGTGACACCTCAATGACCCAGCTAAACTGGGCCCAGATTCCTGACCCACAGAAACCAGGAGATAACACATGGGTGTTATTCTGAGCCATGGTCATTTGTTACAGAGCACTGAAAACTTGTTCCAGGGCCAGAGTCAGCTGGAGTCCGATGTCTGGCCCTGTCACTGGAGCACAAGCATCAGCCAGTCCCCAGAATGCATGGGCTAGTCCAGTTCCTGGCTTCTGGAGATCAGCTCAGCAACCAAAGCATGTGGTTTAGGAAGGTAACCAGAATTTCAGGTTAGTCCAGTTGCCACGTCAGAGGTTGGCACACAGGTCCAGGGTCTCATATGCCTTTAAAAATGGTGCCTTAAACTGGGGAACACACATTTCTGTTAAACAACTTAGAAAATGAGGCTAGGCATGGTGGCTCACGCCTGTAATCCCAGCACTTTGGGAGGTTGAAGTGGGTGGAGCACCTGAGGTCAGGAGTTTGAGACAAGCCTCACCAACGTGGTGAAACCCGTCTCTACTAAAAATACAAAAATTAGCCAGGTGTAGCGGTGGATACCTATAAACCCAGTTAGTCAGGAGGCTGAGGCAGGAGAATCACTTGAACCCAGGAGGCGGAGGTTGCAGTGAGCTGAGATTGTGCCATCGCACCCCACCTGGATAATAAGCAAAACTCCGTCTCAAAAAAAAAAAAAAAAAAAATTATGCATGGTGGCCAGCACCTGTAATCCCAGCTACTTGGGAAGCTGAAGCAGGAGAATCGCCTGAACTCAGAACTCAGGAGGCAGTGGTTGCAGTGAGCTGAGATCACACCACTGCACTCCAGCCTAGGCGACAGAGTGAGGCTCCACCTCACACACACAAAAAAAGAACTTAGAAAATGGGAAGTGGGGAGCCGGGTGCGATGGCTCACACCTGTAATCCCACCTCTTTGGGAGGCTGAGGCGGGTGGATCATGACATGAGCTCAGGAGTTCGAGACCAGCCTGACCAACATGGTGAAACCCATCTGCACTAAAAATACAAAAATTAGCTGGGCATGGTGGCAGGTGCCTGTAATCCCAGCTACTTGGGAGGCTGAGGCAAAAGAATCGCTTGAACCTGGGAGGCGGAGGTTGCAGTGAGCCAAGATGGTACCACTGCACTCCAGCCTGGGTGACAGAGCAAGACTCCATCTCAAAAAAAAGAAAAAGGAAAATGAGAGGTGGGTTGGGGCTTGAAGTACATGGGAGATACGAATGTTGTAAAACTGTCAGGAGATGAAAAATTCCTTTCTGAAGTTTCTCTTCTGTGAAAGGGGTGACGGCAGTTTGTTTACTAAGTAATGTTGCCTTTAAGTACAGTGGTGTATTTTTATTCAAGATTGTGCTCTTTTATCAAAATCCTATGGAAATAAATGTTCTGGGATCATTAAAAAAAAAAAAAAAGGTACCTTAGGGCAGACATGGTGGCTCATGCCTGTAATCCCAGAACTTTGGGAGGCTGAGGCGGGCAGATTACTTGAGGCCAGGAGTTCGAGACCAGCCTGGCCAACATGGTGAAACCCAATCTCTACTAAGAATACAAAAATTAGCCAGGGATGGTGGCACATGCCTGTAGTCCCAGCTACTGGGGAGGCTGAGGCAAGAAAAGTGCTTGAACTTGGGAAAGGAAGGTTGCAGTGAGCTGACATCACGCCACTGCCCTCCAGCCTAGGTGATACAGTAAGGCACTGTCTCAAAAAAAAAAAAAAATTTACACACACAAACACATACAACTAAACAAATAAATAATACCAAGATTAGCTGGGCATGGTGGCACACGTCTATAATCTGAGCTACTCAGCAAGCTGAGGCATGAGAATCTCTTGAACCCAGGAGGTGGAAGTTGCATGAGCAAAGATTGCGCAACAGCACTCCAGCCTGGGCGACAGAGTGACAGGTGTCTAAATTAAGTAAGTAAATAAATAAAATGAAATTGTGCCTGGTTCACAACCAGCCTGGGTGACATAGCCAGACCCCGTCTCTATTATTTAAAATATATATATATATAAAAAAAGAAAAAGAAAAAAATGGTGCCTGAACTTTCCAGAACAGGAACAGGTATTGGGAGTCTCACGGAGAGAACACAGGGCCTCCCGCTCTCACCAGGCCACCTGCTCCTGCTGTCTGATGAACTTGGACCCGAGAGCCCTTCCTAATGCCCCTCATCCCACTTTGGCCCTTTCCTCCCCAGTTCCTCCTGGGGGAAGTCTAGGGAACCAAGCTAAGCCATTCCAATAGCAAACCAGGAACTGAAAACCTAGTAGCTTACGGTCAAGGCAACTCAAAGCCACACAGTGGCAATAGCAGCTTGGGAACCAAACTCCATCTCGGGTTTCTCAGCCCCTCTACTGCTAACCGCCTGCAGACACCCATGCCAGCACCCCTATGTCAAGAGTCCCAGAGAGGGTGGCTAGGCCAGCTTGCCAGGAGAAGACCCCGGACAGTGAGTGGCACTGATGGAGAGGCGGCCTCCCTGCGGCCCCAGCCCAGGCATCAGGGTCCCCACCTTGTTGTCACCCAGAGACCACTGGCCAAAGTGTTCCATCTCCTCCACCAGTTCATCACAGGCTGCCTCCGTGAAGATGGGGAACCAGTAGACATCCGGGCAGGGCTGGGGAGGGCAGGGACTCAGTCAAAGGGGTCCACAGTGGCACCACAGAATCCTCCTCCCTCTTCAGGGCCCCACACCCAAGCCAGGGAGCCCTCCGAGTGTCCCCAGGAAGCAGGGGCTTGTCAATCCTGGAGAGACTGAGTGGGTCCCTAAAGGGAGAAGGAGGCAGAGCCCAGAGACACACTTTCCCAGCCGAGGTCACAGAGTCACCAGCGCCAAGGCCAGGAGAGAAACACGGGTATGGAGGGAGGGAGGGGGCAGAGGCCCCAGGCTCGGGGGAAGCAGACATTAGTGAGTGGAGAGAAGTGGCCACTCCCCGCACTGGTCCAGGCACGATGGGCCACAGTGGCCATCACATCCAGGATGTTTTCCTCCTTCCTGCCTAGGCCAGGGAGAGAGGCCCTGCAGACCCCCACAGCCTCCAGCAGGGAAGTGCCAACAGGTGGAGGGGCCATCCCGCCACCCCTCACTCCCATCCCACCGCCCCCCACTCCCATCCCGCCACTCCCCCACTCCCATACTGCCATCCACCACTCCCATACAACCGCCCCCCACTCCCATCCCGCCACTCCCCCACTCCCATACTGCCATCCCCCACTCCCATACCACCGCCCCCCACTCCCATCCCGCCACTCCCCCACTCCCATCCCACCGCCCCCCACTCCCATCCCGCCACTCCCCCACTCCCATACTGCCATCCCCCACTCCCATCCCGCCGCTCCCCACTCCCATCCTCCTGTCCCCCACTCCCTGGGGCAAGCGGTTTCCCTTCTGTGCCCTGCCCCCTGCAGCAGGCGAGGCCGGTCCAAGAGGGTGTCCATGGCCCTTACCGTCTCCACCAGCTTCCCCGCCAGGGCCTTGGTGTAGTTCTGGTGGATGTACTTCTCCTTCCAGTCCTGTGGGGAGTGGGAAGCAGGCTAGGGTCCTCACCATTGGCTCAACTGCATGGGATGCTCCAAGCAGACCCCTCAAAGTGGGAGTGAAGGTACACATGCCTGGTGGAGGCAGGCGTTCACCTGCACCCACTGGGTGTGTGTGTGTTGTCTGGGTGCACAGGTATGCCCACAGGAGGTGGTGTTTGCACATGTATGTACATGTGTGTGCCCGTGTGTACATATCTGTGTGCAGGCATGTGCTTACACCCATCAGCTGCGAGCTCCCAACGTCTAGAAACAGTCACAACTGTCTGCCCTTCTGATTATCACAATACCCTCACGGGCAAGACAGGCTGGGACAGTATACCCATTCTGGAGCTAAGATAACTGAGGTCCCCAAAGATGAGAGGCTCAACTAAGTCCCAGTTGATGGCAGAGCTAGGCCACAAACCCAGGCCTCTGAGTCCTGGTCCCTCCACCAACAGATGGTGTTGGCTCTCTGGACACCCTCCTCTCCCTACCCAAATCCTGCCCTACGGCCTCCTGGGGTGAAGGGAGGGTGGCAGGTGGCCCACAGGGGTCCTGGCTGTTGTAAGGCTCTGAGCGGGAAGTCCCTCAGACTGCAGGATCACTGGGCCCCTTCTGCTCCCAACCCCCAGGTGCCCAGCCCAGCCTCACCTCGGGGTTACTGAACACCTCCCAGAGGTCGTTGTGCAGGTGGGCGGTGCGGTAGCTGTCCAGGGAGAGCAGGTGGCCAAGGGTGTGCCGGTTGGTCAGGAACATGAACACATCCTGGGGAAAGCAAGCCCAGTGGAAGAGGCGCTCCCCCACCCCTCCCCTGCCCCCACGCCTGCCCTGCACACTCCCAGATGGGCAACAGTGCAGCCTCCTCTGCCCACCGGACTGAAGTTCACAAGATCACAGACCAGGTGCAGTCACCCCTGTGTCCCCAGGGCCCAGCCCAGGCCTGACACTGAGAATGCAATCAGGGAAGTCTTCCCAGAGGACTGAACACAGAATGAAAGAAAAAATGCGCAAAAGAAAAGGAGCATGCTCTGATCCTGAAATGTTGGTCACAGGGGAAAACTTCATCTTGCTACAGGTTAAAAAAAAAAAAGTCACAAAAATATATGGAGCGGGGCACAGAGACAGGGCGAGGTGTCTCTCGGGCACATCACTTGGAGTACTTTTAGGTGGAAAGTTTCGTTTTCTTTGGGCTATGTCAAAAATGTAAATAAGCCGGGCGCGGTGGCTCACACCTGTCATCCCAGCACTTTGGGAGGCTGAGGCGGGTGGATCACGAGGTCAGGAGATCGAGACCATCCTGGCCAACATGGCGAAACCCCATCTCTACTAAAAATACAAAAAATTAGCCAGGCATGGTGGCGGGCGCCTGTAGCCCCAGTAACTCAGGTGAGTGGAGATTGCGCTGCTGCACTCCAGCCTGGGAGACAGAGCAAGACTCCGTCTCAAAAAAAAAAAAAAGAAAAAGTAAATAAAATAGATGGTGTAAAAACCAGGTCTGCTAAAAGGTCCCTGCAGACCCCTGAGGACCATTGTGCCAGACGGCCTCCATTCCTCCACCAGGCGCTAGTGGCTTCCAAGATGCCCTGCTAGAATCTCCCTGCTAGGAGCTCCCAGGCCTATGATGACAAGGCAGCCCGCCATGAGGGTAAGAGCTGGAGGCCCACCTTCCCGCCTGCCCCATCCACAGGGCGTCCTGTGCCGCCCACTGCTGGCTGACCTGCTGCCGGACATTGGCACAGAAGGCCATGTCAGGGTCCAGCTTGCTGTGGTGGAAGAGATCTGGGGACTGCAGCTCACCCCGTAGGGCACTGCCTTTGATCAAGTAGATGTTTGAAATATAGGGCACATTCCAGACACCACTGCGGGAGAGAGAGAAAGAGGGTGGGGTCAGAGACTGGTGGTGGGGAAAATGGAGGGAGTCACAGGCTGGTGGTTGGGAGTCACAGCCTGGGGTCTGGGGAGTCTGGGCCGTGAGAAGGGGAAGGCACAGGCTGGGAGGGCACAACTGTGGTGATTTGATTCCCCCACCCTGGACACATGGGCCTATTTGTCAGGAAGTCCTTCTATGTGTCTAACTGCAGTCTTCCTTGCTTCAGATTCTACAGGAATCTGAGGGTAACAAAGACAGGAATATTGGGGAGGGATCCCCACAAACCCAGGCAGAAGCCAGATGAAGGTGTCCCTCACCCACCCCCACCCTGCAGGTACTCACATGCGCCGCCCCTGCACAATGTCCACGTAGTCCTCGGAACGGGCATAGTAGCCATCTGCACTGAGAGCCCCCCAGAAGTTCGACCACAGCCTCCCATGCCGGGTCATCAGCGGGGCGATGACGTTCCTGAGGAAGGGAGCACCTCAGTGGGAGTGGGAGGCAGCACTAACCAAGGATGGGGGGAGGAGGGAAGGGGGAGGAGGGTGCCCCTCAACCTGCACACAGGGGTCCCCAAGCACCTCACTGGGACAGACAGTGCCTTGGCTGGGGTGTCGGGGGTTTCTGGTACCTGCTCCCTTCCATGGGGCAGCCAGGAGCAGACAGGGCAGGACACCTTCTCTATCACAACCTGGGGTATCAGGCTGGGGATCCACAGCTCCGGGTAATGGGTGAGGCCAAGGAGGAGGAGGAGGAGGAGAAAGAGGACGAGGAAGATGAGGAGGAGGAGGAAGAGGGAAAAGGAGGAAGAGGAGGAGGAAGACAAGGAGGAAGATGAGGAGGAGAAAGAGGAGCAGGAGGAGGAAAAAGAGGAGGAAGAGGAGGAGGAGGAGGAAGAGGAGGAGAAAGAGGACGAGGAAGACAAGGAGGAGGAGGAGGAAGAGGAAAAGAAGGAAGAGGAGGAGGAGAAAGAGAAGCAGGAGGAAAAAGAAGAGGAAGAGGAGAAGGAGGAAGAGGAAAAAGAAGGAAGAGGAGGAAGAAGACACGGAGGAAGAGGAGGAGGAGAAAGAGGAGCAGAAGGAGGAAAAAGAGTAGGAAGAGGAGGAGGAGGAGGAAGGCAAGGAGGGCTCCAGGGACCAGGCCAATCCAGAGCAGTGCTGGGCGCAGACGGAGCAGCCTCACTTGTTCTGTTGGATCAGCAGCCGAAGACTGTTGGGCTCGGTCAGGGCCACGTCAGCATCCACGCTGAAGTAGTAGGTGCAGCTGCGGTCTTGCCGGCACAGGTCTCTGCAAGGAGGATGCAGGGTCAGTGCACCTGATCCTGGTGCACTGGTGGCTGCTCACATCTGTGATCAGAGTCTGGCTTCACCACATACCAGCCAAGGGGCTTTAGAGAGGTCACACCGGCAGCCTCAAAGGTTCCTCCCGACTCTGAGTCCCAAACCCCTGGACTTCGGGGCTCTCACCCAAGGCCCAGAGCTTGGCAACTGGTATCAAGTGCCCTGAAAACCCCGGTACTGGGAAGAACACAGCCCACAGGTGCCTACATGGCCCAGGGTGGGGAGTAAGCTGGGGCTGCCTTTCTGAAATGCAATTCAGTAACTTGTACCAAAAGCCTTAAAAATCTATGTTACTTTTGTTTATCTGGTGCAGGACTCAGCAAACGAGGGTCTGTGAGTCAAACTCTGGCCCTCCCTGGTTTTATACAGCTCATGGGCTAAGAACAGCTTTATGTTTTTCCTTTTTTTATTTTTTTATTTTTATTTTATCTTATTTTATTTTATTTTTTTGAGAACGAGTCTCACTCTGTTGCCCGGGTTGGAATGTAATGGTGCAATCTCAGCTCACTGGAACCTCCACCTCCCGGGTTCAAGCGATTCTCCTGCCTCCACCTCCCAAGTAGCTGGGATTAGAGGTGTGCACCACCATGCCCAGCTAATTTTTGTATTTTTAGTAGAGACAGGGTTTTACCATGTTGGCCAGGCTGGTCTCGAACTTCTGACCTCAGGTGATCTGCCCGCCTTGGCCTCCCAGAGTGCTGGGATTACAGGCATGAGCCATTGCACCGGCCTTTTTTCCTTTTTTAGAGATGGGGGTCTCACTGTGTCACCCAAGCTGGAATGCAGTGGCACAATCACAGCTCAGTGCAGCCTCAACTTCCCCAGTTCAAGCAATCCTCGGCCTCCCAAAGTGCTGGGATTACAGACGTCACCCACTGCACTTGGCTGGTTTTATGTTTTTAAGTGGTTTCAAGAAAAAAAAAATCAAAAGAAGATGATGTAAAAATTATGTAAAGGTCATCACCAGGTGCAGTGGCTCATGCCTGTAATCCCAGCACTCTGGGAGGCTGAGGCAGGAGGATAACTTCAAGCCAGGAGTTTGAGACCAGCCTGGGCAACATAGCAAGATCCTGTCTCTACAAAAAATAAAAATAAATTAGCTAGGCACAGTGGCTCACACCTGTAATTCCAGCACTTTAGGGAGGCTGAGGCGAGTGGATCACTTAAGGTCAGGAGCTCGAGATAGGCCTGGACAACATGGTGAAACCCTGTCTCTACTAAAAATACAAAAAGTAGCCAGGTGTGGTGGCATGCACCTGTAATCCCATCTACTCGGGAGGCTGAGGCAGGAGAATCGCTTGAACCCGGGACGGGGAGGTTGCAGTGAGCGGAGATCACGCCACTGCACTTTAGCCTGAGTGACAGAGTGAGACTCTGTCTCTAAATAAATAAATAAAAATTTAAAAATTAACTGGATGTGATGGCACATGCCTGTAGTCCCAGTTTCTTGGGGGGCTGAGGTAGGAGGATCGCTTGAACCCAGGGGTTTGAAGCTACAGTAAACTATGATCCTGTCACTGCACTCCAGCCTGGATAACAAGAGTGGCACCAAGTCTCAGAAAAAAAAAAAAAAGACATGAAAGTCAAATTTCACTGTCCATAAATGAAATTTTGCTGGAACGCAGCCTCACTCATTCACTTACGTATTATTTGTGGCTGCTTCTGTGCTACTAGGGCAGAGCTGAGTGGTTGTAACAGAGCCGGCAGAGCCAATTTGCAAAGATTTATGATCTAGTCCTTAGCAGGAAGCTTGCCAACCTTTGATCTGGACGGTCTGACTCTTCTACAATCAACACAAATTGCTTCTTTCTTTGTTTTTGTTTTGCTTTATGAGACAAGGTCTCGCTCTGTTTCCCAGGCTGCAGCATTGTGGTGCAACCATAGCTCACTGCAACCTCGACTTCCTGGGATCAAGAGGTCCTCCCGCCTCAGCCTCTTGAGTAGCTGGGACCCCAGGTCCAAGCCACCACACCTGGCTATTTTTTTTTATTTTTGAAGAGATAGGGTCTCGCTATGTTGCCCAAGCTGTTCTCGAACTCCTGGCCTCAAGCGATCCTTCAGCTTTGGCGTCTCAAAGTGTAGGGATTACAGGCATGAGCCACTGCCACCAGCCTTTTTTTTTTTTTTTTATAATAAAGCAAAACATTCGAGGTTGCCTCCCTAATTGTCAGCCTTTGTCTACTTCTGCCCCCAGTCCTTCCTCTTTCTCTGATTTGCTTCCTGAACCCAAATAACATGGCTCAGCCCTGCTCAGGAGCCCCAAGGGTTGGCAGGACAGAGGCTATTTTCCCATTTGACAGATGGAAACTCCAAGGCCCAGAGAGGGGCAGAACTTGCTAGAGCACACACAGCCTTCTGAACTCCTGTCACTCAGCCTGCTGCTCCTTACCACAGCCACAGCTCCCCCACCCACCACTGTCAGTGGAGAGTACTGTGGCCCACAACTCACGCGCCCATGTTCCTGGCGTCCGCATTCGCCATCCGCACCTCGGGGCCCACTAGCTTCACAGACTGGTACTCGCTGCCATGCTCTGCCAGGAACTCTTCCACCTGAGCCTTGTGGTGCTGCTCCTGGGGGTGAGGATGGGGAAGGGGTTGGGGGGGGTGAGGAGGAGGACACAGCTTCCACCCAGGGACTGCAGCACCTGCTGTCACTGCCATGCTGTGCCCCTTCATCTCTGGCACCCCGGCCATCTACTTTCCTTTGCCCATGCCAGCCCTGTGCCAGGAACGCCCTTCCCTGGCCATCCTTTGCCCATTCTCCCCTGACTAGGCCAGGCCTTCTAAGGGCCTCTGTCATCAGGATAGAGCCCCGCCACCACTCTTAGGATCCCACATCCAGGGACATTGCTGATTACTAGGTGTGGCCCAGGAATCCACTTTGTTACCAAATGTGTCAGGTGATCCTCGACTTTGCTTTGAAAAATAACAGTCTGCCGGGCGCGGTGGCTCAAGCCTGTAATCCCAGCACTTTGGGAGGCCAAGATGGGCGGATCACGAGGTCAGGAGATCAAGACCATCCTGGCTAACCCGGTGAAACCCCGTCTCTACTAAAAACTACAAAAAACTAGCTGGGCGAGGTGGCGGGCGCCTGTAGTCCCAGCTACTCGGGAGGCTGAGGCAGGAGAATGGCGTGAACCCAGGAGGCGGAGCTTGCAGTGAGCTGAGATCCGGCCACTGCACTCCAGCCTGGGCGACAGAGTGAGACTCTGTCTCAAAAAAAAAAAAAAAAAAAAAGAAAAAGAAAAACAACAGTCCATGTCGGGTGCAGTGGCTCATGCCTGTAATCCCAGCACTTTGGGAGGCTGAGACCGGTGGATCACAAGGTCAGGAGTTCACTAGCCTGGCCAAGATAGTGAAACCCCATCTCTACTAAAAATACAAAAATTTAGCCAGGCATGGTGGTGGGCACTTGTAATCCCAGCTACTCAGGAGGCTGAGGCAGAGAACTGCTTGAACCCGGGAGGCAGAGGTTGCAGTGAGCCAAGATCGCACCACTGCACTCTAGCCTGGGCCACACAGCGAGACTCCATTTCAAAAAAAAAAAGGAAAAACAACAGTCCGGCTGGGCGCGGTGGCTCACGCCTGTAATCCCAGCACTTTGGGAGGCTGAGGCGGGTGGATCATGAGGTCAGGAGATCAAGACCATCCTGCCCAACATGGTGAAACCCCATCTCTACTAAAATACAAAAAATTAGCCAGGCGTGGTGGCGGGTGCCTGTAATCCCAGCTACTCGGGAGGCTGAGGCAGGAGAATGGCTTGAACCCAGGAGGCAGAGGTTGCAGTGAATTGAGATCATGCCATTGTACTCTAGCCTGGGAGACAGAGCAAGGCTCTGTCTCAAAAAAAAAAAAAAAAAAAAATTAGCCAGTTGTGATGGCGCGTGCCTGTAGTCCCAGTCACTTGGGAAGCTGAGGCAGGAGAATCGCTTGAACCCAAGAGGCAGAGGTTGCCAAGATCGTACCATTGTGTGACCTTGGGCACATTACTCAACCTCTCTGACCTCATGATCCGCCCGCCTCGGCCTCCCAAAGTGCTGGGATCGTACCACTGCACTCCAGCCTGGGTGACACAGCGAGACTCTGTCTCAAAAAAAAAAAAACAAAGAAAACCAATTTGACTGCCACCAGGTACAATTAGGAAGGATTAACAGGGCCAGGGATGGAACTGAAGATGACAACGGTTAGAAGCACCTATATGTGTCCTGTGCACCAGGCACCTTTTACGGACTTCACATGTCAATTTGCTTAGCCCTCGCAGCAATTCTGTGTGATTGGACAATTATTGTCCCTATTTTATTTATTTACTTTTTATTTATTTATTTATTTATTTATTTTGAGACTGAGTTTTGCTCTTGTTGCCCAGGCTGGAGTGCAATGGCGTGATCTTGGCTCACTACAACCTCCACCTCCCAGGTTCAAGCGATTCTCCTGCCTCAGCCTCCTGAGTAGCTGGGATTACAGGCCTGTGCCACCACAATCGGCTTAATTTTGTATTTTTAGTAGAGGCAGGGTTTCACCATGTTGGTCAGGCTAGTCTCGAACTCCCGACCTCAGGTGATGCACTCACCTTGGCCTCCCAAAGTGCTGGGATTACAGGCGTGAGCCACCACGCCCGACTATTATCCCTATTTTATAGATGAGAAACTAAAGCACAGAGAGGTTGAGTAATGTGCCCAAGGTCACACAGCCAATAAAAATAGTGGCACTGGGATTCAAACTCACCCAGACTGACTCCAAAGTCAACTCAGTGATTTGGGGACACAGTCCACTGGTGACTGTCATTTGGCCCAGATAAGCAAGATTCAGTGAGACCCTCAGGGGTCTCAGGCTATGTTGTGAAGCTGGGCCCTGGACCTAAGCCACATGACGACCCCTCAGAGTGCCTGCTACTCACGTGGTTGTGGATGAAAAGTCGCATGTGTTTCCGGGGGTAGTGGAGCTGCAGGAGCCGCTGGAAGAACAGGGACACGAATGGCGTGGGCTGTTCGATGAACATGCCGACCAGGACCGTGGGCAGAGCTTCATCCTGCACCAGGGAGGGCGGCATGAGAGTCCAGCAGTGTCCGGCCGCAGCGCTGCCACTCCACCCCAGGGTGGCCCAAGGAAGCCAGAGCCAGAATCAGAAGCAGGTAGACTTCCCAAGAAAGGTGCCCAGGCTGGGGACCTCCAGGCAGGGGGTGCAGGAGGGCAGGGAAGCAGCAGGAAGGTGCCCTGGGGAGGGAGCAGCAGAAGCCCAGGCCTGGAGCAAGGACCCGGTTGAGGGCCTGCTATCAGGAGACAGTGGCTGGCGTGGTGTTCAAGTTGAGTCATAAATGAGGATGAGGTTCATGGGATGGGGAGGGGGCTGCAGGAGAGCCTGAAGGACCAGGCAGAAGAAACCAGAACCTGGACATTTCGGAGGAAGCTAGAGACATGCAGTCTGAGAGGGCTTCCAGGAGAAGGCACTTGGGTGGCAATCGAGATAGAACCCTAGGCAGGGAGATGACCTCTTCACTTTCCACCAAAGACAATGGAGTCTATTCCAGAATCACCCATCTCGCCATCTCAGGGGACTGAGCCCCCCGTGTCCCTCAGGCACAGGTCTGGGCGCAGCCTCACCCCAATGCCCTTGAGGCTGCGCAGGCCTTCGTCACACACGGTGCAGCCCGTCTCGAACGTCCAGAAGCGCGGGATGTAGTTGCCCAGGTAGTTCAGCTGCAGCTGTTGGGGAAACGTGGGGTCACAGAGAAGCCGGTCAGCCCTACCCGCCACAGCCCTGACTCACATCTCCCTGGGCCCCTGGTGGGTCAGCAGAATCCAGCCTTCTCTCACTCCCTAAGGGGGTCTTGGAGATAATGCTCCATCCCCAGGAGATCACCAAGCCACTCTGAGAGAGGGCGGGGGAGGGCTTGGCACTCCAGTGCTTCTCCTGAGAGCTTGTAAAATGCAGATTCCTGGGTCTAGTGCAAATGTGAAATAAAGGTTTACTGAGTGAGTAAATGACTCTGCCCTGGGGTGACAGAGTACAGATGGCTCTGGTAGCCCAGCCTAGGCCTGGATGGGGACAGCAGCCTCCTATGTGTCCTGTGCCCAGCAAGAATAGATGGAGTACCACTGACCAACACAGCAGGAAGAGAAGGCACCACGCTGAGCTCAGATGTGAGGACAGAAATAGTGAGTTCATAGCAGGCCCCCAGGTAGGTGTTCCTGGCCCCAGGGGGATACTGTGGGGTCACGATGAGAAAGAAATTGGGGCTCTGGCCCCCCTCGCACACTCCCCAGGGGCTGGGGCCCCCCCTACCTTGGTTGGCCCGTTGCCATGGATCAGGACTGGGAGGGTGTCATAGGCCAGGTTCCTCGCTCTCACATGGCCCATTTCAAACTTGAGCACGACCTCATCTGGGGGTCAGAAAGCACAGCCCCACCCAGCATCAGACCCAGAAGTCAGGCTCAGGGTCCAACCAGTGGGCTCAAATCCCAGCTCTGCAGTGGGTAGATTATGTCCTTGGGCAAGTCACTTCTCTCTATGCCTCAGTTTCAGGAATAATCCCTTCTTCATAGGGTGAGGGGGAGGATTTGTGTTGGGCAAGCGTGGGGCACCAAGCCTGGCCCATGATGAGCACAGAATCCATGGCAACCCCTGTACTTGTTGTGGTTACTTACAGCCAGAAGCAGGGACTGGGAGAAGAACAAAGACGTGGAACATCCCAGCTCCAGGCACCTCAGAGAAGCCCCAAGAGAAAGGGTCTGGGAGGCGCCTTCTCTGAGTAGGCAGAGCAGCACTGAGAAAATGCCAGAGCCACACAAAGGGGAGGCCTGGGCATGATCAGGACAGATCTTGTCCCAGTGGAGGAAGCCCCTTTAGCAGGGCCCCAATACCCATGTTGTGTGTGTGTGTGTGTGTGTGTGTGTGTGTGTGTGTGTTTTGAGACAGAGTCTCGCTCTGTCACCCAGGCTGGAGTGCGCAGTGGCACAATCTCGGCTCACTGCAACCTCCACCTCCCAAGTTCAAGTGACTCTCCTGCCTCAGCCTCCCGAGTAGCTGGGATTACAGCTTACAGGCACCCGCCACCATGCCCAGCTAATTTTTGCATTTTTAGTAGAGACGGAGTTTCACTATGTTAGCCAGGATGGTCTTGATCTCCCGACCTTGTGATCCGCCCGCCTCAGCCTCCCAAAGTGCTGGGATTACATGCGTGAGCCACCACACCCGGCCCTTTTTTTTTTTTTTTTTTTTTTTTTTTTTTTTTTGAGACAGAGTCTCATTCTATTGCCCAGTCTGGAGTGTAGTGGCATGATCTTGGCTCACTGCAACCTCCACCTCCCAGGTTCAAGTGATTTTCCTGCCTCAGCCTCCCGAGTAGCTGGGATTACAGGCACATGCCACCATGCCCAGCAAATTTTTGTATTTTTAGGAGAAACAGGGTTTCGCCATGTTGGTCACGCTGGTCTCGAACTCCTGATCTCTGGTGATCCACCCGCCTTGGCCTCCCAAAGTGCTGGGATTACAGGCATGAGCCACTGTGCCCAGCCCCCAATACCCATGTTTGACCCTATTAGTCTACACATAGGAAAATGGGTATTTCAGCTGGGCACGCTGGCTCACACCTGTAATCCCAGTACTTTGGGAGGCGAAGTGGGAGGATCACTTGAGCCCAGGAGTTTGAGACAAGCCTGCGCAACATAGTGACACCCTGTCTCTATTTTAAAAATTAAAACAGGGCTGGGCATGATGGCTCACGCCTGTAATCTCAGCACTTTGGGAAGCCGAGGCAGGCAGATCACCTGAGGTCAGGAGTTCGAGACCAGCCTGGCCAACATGGTGAAACCCCATCTCTACTAAAAAAATACAAAAATTAGTCGGGCATGGTGGCGTGCGCCTGTAATCCCAGCTACTTGGGAGGCTAAGGCAGGAGAATTGCTTGAACCTGGGAGGCTGGGAGGCAGAGGTTGCAGTGAGCTGAGAATTCGCCACTGCATTCCAGCCTGGACGACAGCGCAAGACTCCATCTTAAGACAAAAAAAAAAAAGGAAAACAGATAGCTCCTGACTGGCCTGGATCTGAACTTAGTGCTTCTTAACCCCCAGAAACCACAGGCAAAGGGCACACTGTTTCTGCATCTTTCTGGGAGCAGAGCCGTAGCTTTCATCAGATTCTCAAAAGGGCCATTTAGCCACAAAGTCAGCAATGAGTGGATCTGGTTCACTTCCCTTTTGGAAAGATAAGAAAACTGAGTCCCCTGTGGGGAGGAGGTGTGACTTGCTTGAGATCACTCAGGAAGACCTATGGCAAAGCAATGTCATCACCAGCCACAGACATGAGGCCAGACCCAGGGATGTTTGTGGCATCAAGGGTCAAGTAGCCTTTTGCTTCCCAAGCTGCCTATGCCACCAGCTGGGTTCCTGCCCCCAGCCTAGGACTGCTTCACCTGGAAGGTGGGAGGGCCGGGAAAGCAGGGAAGGAGCGCCCACCTGCAAGGACCTCGTATGCAGGGCAGGGGGTCCAGCACCTGCTGTGCACATCCCCCAACTCCTCCCAGACTGAATGCTCACCTGTCCCAGGCCCCCAAGAGAGACACGGCTCTGCGCCGGGACATCCAAGTGGTCCCTGGGGACCTAGGGATGAACCCAGTGACCTCCCAGCACAATGGCCAGAAAGAAGCAGCCCAGTTCTCTTCCTTGGGCGCAGGCTCTGCCAGGAATCCTTCCTATCACCCCTCTCAGGATCCACCCCTCCCCATGGGGGCTGCTCACCCAAAGCTCCATCCAGGTTCTGGAAGATACGGCAGCGGTGGTCCAGGGTGATATTGATCTGTTCCTGCACGAAAGAGGGTACCAGGCTGCAGCAGGGACAGGCCCTGGGGGGTCTCACCCAGTGGGGGGAATTCCCCTCATAGTCTCACCCAGTGGGGGGAATCTGTCCCCCAGCCTCGGCCCTTTCTCCCCACACCTACTCTGCCATATCACATCAGGGCAGTTGGGTGCCCAGAGAAGGCCAGCAGCCAAGCTCCTGGGGTCTACAGTCTAGTGGCTCCATTCACAGAAAACCAGGGACTCTGAACTGGAAGGAATCTAAGAATGCAGCCGGCTCACCTACAACAACGACGGCCGTAAGAGTAACCAGCGCCTGCCAAGCACATAGCTACTCCAAATATTCTGTTTTTTGAGACAGAGTTTCCCTCTTGTCACCCAGGCTGGAATGCAGTGGCATGACCTTGGCTCACTGCAACCTCTGCCTCCCGGGTTCGAGCAATTCTCCTGCCTCAGCCTCCCGAGTAGCTGGGACTACAGGTGTGCACCACCATGCCTAATTTTTGTTGTTGTTGTATTTTTAGTAGAGATGGGGTTTTGCAATGTTGGGCAGGCTGGTCTCGAACTCCTGTCCTCAGGTGATCCACCCGCCTCGGCCTCCCAAAGTGCTGGGACGACAGGCATGAGCCACTGCGCCTGGCCACTACTCCAAATATTCTACACGTGGGTCGGGTGCGGTGACTCACACCTGTCATTCCAGCACTTTGGGAGGCTGAGGCAGAAGGATCACTTGAACCTAGGAGTTTGAGACCAGCCTGGGTAACACAGCGAAATTTCATCTCTATAAAAAAATTTTAAGGGGGCGCATGCCTATAGTCCCAGCTACTCAGGAGGCTGAGGTGGGAGGATCGCTTGAGTCCGGGAGGCTGAGGCTGCAGTGAGCTATGTTTCTGCCACTGCACATCAGCCTGGGTGACAGTGAGACCCTATCTCAAATAAATAAATAAAATATTCTACATATATTAATCAATTTAATCCTGACAACATCTCTGTGAGAAAGTACTATCATTATTGCATTATTTTAATTTTAATTTTTTTATTTATTTAATTAATTAATTAATTTTTTTTGAGACAGAGTCTTGCTCTTGTTGCCCAGGCTGGAGTGCAATGGCATGATCTCGGCTCACTGCAACCTCCACCTCCCAGGTTCAAGCAGTTCTCCTGCCTCAGCCTCCTGAGTAGCTGGGATTACAGGCACCCGCCACCACACCCGGCTAATTTTTGTATTTTTAGTAGAGACAGGGTTTCATTATGTTAGCCAGGCTGGTCTCAAACTCCTGACCTCAGGTGATCCACCCACCTCGGCCTCCAAAAGTGCTGGGATTACAGGTGTGAGCCACCGCCTCTGGCCCATTATTGCATTTTATAACGGAAAAAACAAGGCACAGAGAAGCTGCCCGATGTCACACAACTAGTAAACAGTGAGCTGGGATTAGAACCCAGGCACCTTGGCCCTGAAGTCCTTATTCTGAACCACTGAACAATGCTGCCTCTAAGACACCAACCCGGAGGTTCAGGCCTGAGAGGAGCTGTTCCCATGCAGCCTGGCCAGTGGATCCCCAGACCCCTCTCCTTTGGCCCACCCCCTGCCTCTTACCCTCTTCTCTGGGTCCAAGAAGATCTTGGTGTAAAACAGCTGGTCGCTGTCGCTGTCCTGGCCCTCCCACTCGGCCACCAGTTTGCTGAGGTTGGGGGCATAACCGATGAAGCCTGAAGGTTGGTGCGTGGGGACACCAAGACAGACCCTTAGCTTCCAGCCTGTAACCCAGGGGCCTCCTCCCACCCTTCCCTCTCATCCACCTCCACTCATATGCTCACAAACCCTGCCACCTCTCAGAAGTCCTGAATTGACAGGAGGTGGGGCTGCATGTTGGAAATGGGCCTGCCAGTGAATGCCACTTGTGAGTTCCTACTGACCCCAAGGATAATGGTGCCCACTAACCTGTACTGTTCGGTGCTGGGCACCACATAGGTGGTGAAGAAACGGATTGGGCGAGGAGCCCCCGGAGAGCAGGGCTGGGAGGATACAGGCCTCGTGCCCCTTCTTACAGTTATCTGGGAAACTTGGCCCAGAGAAGGGCAAGGCTGGGCCAAGCTCACACAGCGCCTTGGGGGCTGAGACCTGGCATGGTGGGAAAGCCCACATGGGCTCCTAGCTACAGTACAGACTGGTGACAGGCAACCACAAGAGTAATGGGACACCCCTACTCCTGGGCCTGCGCCAGGGCAAGGCCATCTGGACTGTGCTTACTCTGGACCAGTGGAAAAAAGTGTCTGTTCAGGGCAGATGGCAGATCCCCATCTGAGGTTGAAAAGAGGCCTGTGGATTTTATTCTCCATGCAGTGGAAAGTCATTAAGTGATGTGTGTGAATTTACATCTTATTTATTTATCTATCTATTTATAAGACGGAATCTCGCTCTGTTGCCCAGGCTGGAGTACAGTGGCACAATCTTGGCTCACTGTAAGCTCCGCCTCCCGGGTTCACGCCATTCTCCTGCCTCAGCCTCCTGAGTAGCTGGGACTACAGGCACCTGCCACCACGCCTGGCTAATTTTTTGTATTTTTAGTAGAGACAGGTTTTCATCATGTTAGCCAGGATGGTCTCGATCTCCTGACCTCGTGATCCGCCCACCTCGGCCTCCCAAATCGCTGAGATTACAGGTGTGAGCCACCACGCCTGGCCTTGGATTTGCATCGTTTAAAGACCCCTCTGGCTGCTGGATGGAGAATGGCCTGGAAGGGCATGAAGGTAGGGATTGGCAGAGCAGTAAGGAGGCTCCTACCGAGAGCCAGGAGCCCAGTGAGAATAGCGGCAGTGAACTGTGGGCCGGAGAGAGCAGATTCCAGAGATCTTTAAGAAGTAGGAGGCAGGTGGCCAGGTGTGGTGACTCACGCCTGTAATCCCAGCACTTTGGGAGGCCGAGGCAGGTAGATCACTTAAGGCCAGGAGTTCAAGACCCACCTGGCCAACATGGCAAAACCCCATCTCTACTAAATATACAAAAATTAGCTGGGCATAGTGGTGCATGCCTGTAATCCCAGCTACTTGGATGGCTGAGGCAGGAGGATTGCTTGAGCCCAAGAGGCGGAGGTTGCAGTGAGCCGAGATTGCACCACTGCACTCCAGCCTGGGCAACAGATTGAGATGCCATCTCAAAATTTAAAAAGTAGCAGACAGGTGACTGGCATTGGACAGTAGACTGGCATTGGAGGAGGGCAAGGGAGGAGTCAGGAGTGACTCCTGGGTCTGTCCGTGGGGCTGCGTGTCTGTTGAATGAGATGAGGAGAACTGCAGGAGAACACATTTGGGGTTGAAAATTCAGGAGCTCTATTCAGGACATTCTGCACTGGAGACCTGTGAGACACCCACATTGCACGTCAAACAAGGGGGGTCCTCACAAAGGCAGGGGATCGACCCCTCTGCTGGGCCAAGCACCCTGTACCCAGGCCTCTCACCTCCAGAGCCCAGGAACCTCTTGCCATCGGAGACCACCGGATACTTGGCCTCCAGCCTGCGGTCTGGGTAGATGAGCTCCTCAGCAGAGAAGACCACCTGGCTCCTGGCCTGCCGGAACTTCTTCAGGAGCTCCCGGGGCCCCGATGCGAACAGCACGTCGTAGCTGTGGCCAGAGCAGCAAGAAGACGGAGCAGGGCAGGGGTGAGCAGGGGCCCAGTGAGGGCACAGACAGGAGGGACCAGGGATCAAGTGCTCCACAAATGGCCCTCTGCCCACGCCAGCCTGGGCCACCATCTGGGAAACGGACCTGTCTCTGTCTGCAGCCCTGCCTGCCATGTTCCCACCCCAACCCTGGGCAGAGAGACGGTCCCCATAGCATGTCATTCTTCTCTTACTTAAAGTGGGCCCATCACACTCATGGGCCACCTCCTCTTTATCTTTTCACCAAGCTTGGGAATGGGCTTCACTAAGACCGGGAATGGACACCCTAAAACTAGGCAATCGTAGCTAGAGTGGTCCCCCTTCTTCCCCGATGTTCTGGGAGGGGCTCATTTTAGAATATTCTATCTTCCTCTGAGGGGCTCGGGCCAGGAAGCCCTGACCCACCTACCTGTCTGTGAAGAGAATGACCAGATCCTCCTTGTCTGCGTGCTTCTCCAGAGCTTTCTTCAGCAGCCGGACCTTCTGCCCTCCACCTGCCGACGTCCCCTTCTCCACATTCCAGTCCTCCCCTAGGCCGAGCGCCTGGAGTGAAACACCCCTTAACATTGACTTTTGGTAAAGAAATATTTTCACAGGGCCGGGCGGGGTGGCTCATGCCGGTAATCCCAGCAGTTTGGGAGGCCGAGACGTGTGGATCAACTGAAGTCAGGAATTAAAGACTAGACTGGCCAACATGGCGAAACCCTGTCTCTACTAAAAACACAAAAATTAGCCAGGTGTGGTGGCACATGCCTCTAATTCCAGCTACTTGGGAGGCTGAGGCAGGAGAATTGCTTGAACCCGGGAGGTGAGGGTTCCAGTGAGCAGAAACCGCACCATTGCACTTCAGCCTGGGAGACAGAGCAAGACTCTGTCTCAAAAAAAGAAAAAAAGAAAGAAATATTTTTTTTGCTTCTGTGGGTCCAGCAACTCTGACCCTCCCCTGTAAGGAAACCATTCTCCACCTGTGTGACGCTTACCTGGCTCCTGGTGGTCATGTGACCATGCCTGTCCAATCAGAATGTCCCACCCTTCCTACCCCTCCCACACCGAGATTTGAGCATGTGACCCCAGCATGGCCTATCAGCATCTTCCCTGGGAGTGTTCTATCAAAAACAGAAAAGTCCGCAGACCTTTCACAAAAAGGAAAGGCTGCCTCCTTCTGCTGAAGTTGAGAAACTGGGGCACATGAATCTGTGGCTGGTGGTCATCTTGCCACCACAATGAAAACAAACAGGGCCTAGAGATGGAAAGACAAGGCCCTCACTTTGCTGCTTGAATCCCTGGATCCAGTCATGCCTGAAGCAACCCTCTCCTGCAACCCTCATTCATGTGAGCTAATACACTTGCTTGCTGACTTAATGCCAGTAGATTGCAAGCTCTGTGTAGGCAATAACATGTTCTGTATTGTCCATCACCCTATTGCCAGTGCCCAACCTTGTGCCTGACATAAGGAAGCACTCAGGATACTCGTCGCCCTGCAGGGCTCAGCCCCATGGACTGTACACAGAGGACACCAAGCCCATGCCAGTGGTCGACTGGGCATTAGCTCATGTTTCTTTTTCCTTTTTTTTTGTGACAGTTTCACTCTGTTGCCCAGGCTGGAGTGCAGTGACACCATCTCGGCTCACTGCAACCTCCACCTCCCGGGTTCAAGTGATTCTCCTGCCTCAGCCTCCCAAGCAGCTGGGATTACCGGTGTGTGCCATCATGCCCAGCTAATTTTTTTGGTATTTTTAGTAGAGACGGGGTTTCGCCATGGTTGGCCAGGCTGGTCTCAAACTCCTGACCTCAGGTGATGATCCAAAGTGGATCATCGGCCTCCCAAAGTGCTGGGAATACAGGTGTGAGCCCCAGCGCCGGACCACTCCTGTTTCTTTAGAGCAGTGTTTATAATACAGGGAAGATGTCTAGAGCACGCCCATCCCCAAATTACCTGGAGGAACTTGTGGAAATGCTGATCCCGAGGCCCTGTCCCCTAAACTACCCTCAGGTGAGACTCCTGCACACTAACATCTGAGCATTTCTCTAGCCAACTCTCCACCTCTCCCTCACCCCGTAGACTCATGCTGTGTCCTCTGCTGTGTCTTCCCATTCCCGACTCATTTTCATCCTTCAGGCTTCCAGAAGCCTCCCCTGTGACCCCACGTCTATCTCAAGAGCTGTGGTAGTTTGGAAACGGCACTAACTCCTAGATCCTCCTGCCTACCCCTCACTATCTCTGCCTCGCCCAGGAAACCCCTTACCTGGATCTTGTAGTTGAAGAACTGAGCTGAGCGCTTGAAGCGACGGAATCCCTCGGTCTCCTTAGTGGCCACCGTGAGGACTAAAAGGTTGTCTGCAGACAGGGGAGGGTATGGTGAATGGGAATGGATGAGGGAGGTCACAGGGAGGTCTTTGTTCCCAGTGACCTGTCAAATTCTTTCAGAAAGTGTCTTCTTGGGCCCATCACAGAACAGGGCCCAGGGAGGAAGGAATGATAGAGCAGGAAATAACCCAGGTTTCCTGAGTCTCCTCCAGGGCTCCCTCCACCCAGTAACTGACTGATATAGTTGGATATTTGTCCCCTTCAAATTGCACGTTGAAATGTGATCCCCAGTGTTGAAGGTGGGGCCCAGTGGGAGGTGTTTGGGTCACAGAGGCAGATCCCTCACAAATGGCTTGGTGCTATCTCCTTGGTAATGAGCGAGTTCTTGCTCTGAGTTCATGTGAGAGGTGGTTGGTTTTTATTTTTTTGAGACAGTCTCACTCTGTCACCCAGGCTGGAGTGCAGTGGCATGATCTTGTCTCACTGCAACCTCCACCTCCTGGGTTCAAGCTATTCTCCTGCCTCAGCCTCCCAAGTAGCTGGGACTACAGGCAGGTGCCACCACACCTGGCTAATTTTTGTATTTTTAGTAGAGATGGTGCTTCACCACGTTGGCCAGGCTGGTCTTGAACCACTGACCTCTGGTGATCTGCTTAGGCCTCCCAAAGTGCTGGGATTACAGGCAAGAGTTACCGTCCTGGCCAAAAGAGCTGTTTTTTTTTTTTGTTTGTTTGTTTGTTTTGTTTGTTTCAGTGCCACGATCTCAACTCACTGCAACCTCTGCCTCCTGAGTAGCTGGGACTACAGGCACTCGCCACCACACCCAGCTAATTTTTGTATTTTTAATAGAGGCGGGGTTTCACCATGTTGGGCCAGGCTGGTCTCAAACTCCTGACCTCAAATGATCTACATGCCTCGGCCTCCCAAAGTGCTGGGATTACAGGCATGAGCCACTGTGCCCAGCGGAGAGCTGGTTGTTTAAAAGAGCCTTGTATTTCTTCCTCTCTCTTGCTCCAGCTCTCACCATATGACATGCCTGCCATGAATCAAAGCTTTCTGAGGCCTCACTGGAAGCAGAACAGATGCTGGTGGTATGCTTGTACAGCCTACAGAACTGTGAGCCAGATAAACCTGTTTTCTTGAGAAATTACCCAGCCATGGGTACTTCTTTACAGCAACATGAAACAGACAAATACACTGACCAACGTGTCATGAAGCATGTGCTGTAGACAGGAGAGGTGTCTACACCCTGAATTATAGGACTGAGTTTCTGGCTTTAGAGGGCATGGAAGGAAGAATTTACTCTGAATGTTGACCACCAGGAAGATCTCTCTGGCCAATGATGCACATTAGCCCAGGGACAGCAAATACATGGCTCACAGGTCCCTGCTCTCCATGCCTAACCCAGGACAGACATTGCTAATCTATCCCAGTCTTTCCTGCTGAGTATCACATGGTTCTAGATTCTCCCAACACCATGCTTGAGGCTGTTACAACCAATGAGTCAGCCCAGAGTGGAAACTCACTTGAAATCCACTGCTCCACTCCCGATCTTTGGCCAGGGCAGCCATTCCTCCATTTTTAACAAGGAACCTCTCTCATGCTCTGCAGTGTGGCCTGCCTCTGCAACAGAACCTTCTGGAAATAACTCCCCAGAGAGCATCTCAGGGAGCCCTGGGGAAGACCCTCCCAGAGCACACTTTGAAGCTGTGTTCTCTGAGAATTGAGGAGTCTGGAGCTAGCCTGCTTGGTTAGAATCCTAGCTCTGCTCCTTCATAGCCATGTGACCTGGGGCAAGTCCCTATCCCTTCTGAGGCTCAGTTTCCCCCTTGGAAAGCAGGGATAATAACAGTACTTCTCAGGGCTGCTGGAGTAATTAAATGAGATCAGGCATGTAAAATCCTTATTGGGATACTCGGCACACATGAAGAGGTATTACTGAAGGCCAGGCACAGTGGCTCACACCCATAATCCCAGCACTTTGGGAGGCTGAGGAGGGCGGATCTCCTGAAATCAGGAGTTCAAGAACAGCCTGGCCATCATGGTGAAACCCCATTTCTACTAAAAATACAAAAATTAGCTGGGCGTGGTGGCATGTGCCTGTAGTCCCAGCTACTCGGGAGGCTGAGACAGGAGAATTGCTTGAACCCAGAAGGTGGAGGTTGCAGTAAGCCAAGATTGCACCACCGCACTCCAGCCTGGGTGACAGAGTGAGACTCTCTTAAAAAAACAACAACAACAAAAAAGAGGTATTACTGGTGCTGATTAACGAGAAGCAAATGCCTTGGCCTGGCATTCAAGGCCCTCTCTGATCTGGCGGGTGATATACTCATCCCTCTCCATCATGGGGGCCCTCCTCCAACTGGGGGGGTCTCTCCTTGCTGGGTTCCTCCCATCCTACCATGGCTCCCTCTGTGTCCTCTTTCTTGTTTTTGTTTTTTGTTTTGGGCAGGGGAACCCAATTTCACTCCTGTTGCCCAGGCTGGAGTGCAGAGGCACAATCATGGCTCACTGCAGCCTCAACTTCCTGCACTCAGGTGATCCTCCCACCTCAGCCTCCCGAGTAGCTAGGAGGGACTACAGGTGCACACCACCATGCCCAGCTAAATTTTTTAGTGGAGACGAGGTTTTGCCATGTTGCTCAGGCTGGTCTGGAACTCCTGGCCTCAACCGATCTGCCCACCTCGGCCTCCCAAAGTGCTGGGATTACAGGCATGAGCCACCACACCCAGCATATGTCTCCTTTCTCTAACCTTCCTCCAGGTCCCAGGGCCAGTGACAATGACGTCCCTTCCACCTCTACAAAGCTTTCTCTGATTTCTCCTTTCCTCTCTGGCCTCCGAGCCACAGAGGCAAGACCCACACCGCGGTGCTCATCGTCTTAGCTCACTTAGGGTGAGTTTTAGCTCCCTGAGGGTCTGCAGCTTACACTTTTCACCTGGTGGCCAGACTGACAGCAGGCAGGTAAGGCCCTCCCCTCCCACCACCTCAGGAAGTCAGGAAGAACCTAGACTGCAGGAACAAAGGGGCCTGGCTTGCCAGAGCCGGTGAGGCAGGGGTAGCCGGGGAAGGGATCTGGCCCCAGGGCAGGGGGCGGGCGCCAGGCGGCCCAGAAGAGATTGGCAGGGATCAGCTGGGGTCCTGGGGGAGGAGGGGGTGGATACACCAGGCACGTGTGGGAAGGAGAGGCCTCACCACCTGAACCTGGGATCCAGAAACAAGGGGTGCTGCTTATACTTGGGGAAGGGCTCCCCCCAACTCCTGCCAGGATGGTGAAGTCTCCCCCAGGAAAAGAGAACCAGAGCCACCAGCTCTGAGGCCCTCTTGTCACCATGGGGCTGCTGGGGACAGGAAGAGTGTCACATTTCATGGATGGAAAAAGCCAGCGTGAGAGCATGTGAGTGAGTGAGCGTGTATCTGTGTGTGTGTGTGTGTGTGTGTGTGTGTGTGTGTGTGTGTGTGTGTGCGCGCGCGCGCATGCGCAATTCAGGATTCTTGATGGAACAGGCTCTTGGAACTCCAGCAGCAGGGGTTGGGGAAGGGGATGGGGCAGCGTAGCTCAAAGCCCCTTTCTCAAGTTCCTGCTTCTCAATAACAGCAACAATAACGGCTTTACCTTCATCAAGCATTTTCTGTGTGCCAGACACATTTTTTTTTTTTCTTTGAGACAGAGTCTCGCTTTGTCACCCAGGCTGGAGTGCAGTGGCTAGATCTTGGCCCACTGCAATCTCTACCTCCTGGGTTCAAGCGTTTCTCATGCCTCAGCCTCCCAAGTAGCTGGGATTACAGGTGCCAGCCACCATGCCCAGTTAATTTTTTGTATTTTTAGTAGAGATGGGGTTTCACCATGTTGGCCAGGCTGGTCTCAAACTCCTCCTGACCTCAAGTGATCAACCTGCCTCGGCCTCGCAAAGTGCTGGGATTAGAGGCATGAGCCACTGTGCCCAACTTTTTTTTTTTTGATACAGACTCTGGCTCTGTCCCTGGGCTGGAGTACAGTGGTGTGATCTTGGCTCACTGCAACCTCCGCCTCCCGAGTTCAAGCAATTCTCCTACCTCAGTCTCCCAAGTAGCTGGGATTACAGGTGCACGCTGCCACACGCCGCTAATTTTTGTATATTTAATAGACACGGGGTTTCACTATGTTGGCCAGACTGGTCTCGAACTCCTGACCTCAGGTGATCTGCCTGCCTCAGCCTCCCAAAGTGCTGGAATTACAGGCATGAGCCACCGTGCCCAGCCAACGCTGTTCGAAGCACTTCACACATACTAACCCCCCACTTTCCAGTTAGGAAACCAAGGCTAGAACTGGCGAGTAATGTGCCCAAGGGAGCTAGGAAGCAGCAGCACCAGGACTTGGACACAAGCCTGAACCCGGAGTCTCCTCTCTTAACCTAAATGCATGCACTGCCCAGCCAGGGACAGTGGCCAGGCCATCTGTTGAGAGGGCCCTGTCCCTCTATCTATGTAAGGGAGCTGTCTAGCTGTGCCCTTCCCACATGCCCACTTTCCTCCGCATAACCTGTCTCTTCCCTGTTTTCCAGGGAAACAGTGCTGCTGAGAGCCCACACTGGGGCCTTAACAATCCCCAGGTTCCGTGGCTGGGCGCAGTGGCTCACGCCTGTAATAGCAGCACTTTGAGAGGTTGAGGCAGGGGGATCACCTGAGGTCAGGAGTTTGAGTGCAGCCTGGTCAACCTGGTGAAACCCTGTCTCTACTAAGAATATAAAAATTAGCCGGGCGTAGTGGCACATGCCTCTAATCCCAACTACTCGTGAGGCTGAGGCAAGAGAATCGTTTGAACCCAGCAGGCAGAGGCTGCAGTGAGCAGAGACTGTGCCATTGCACTCTGGCCTGGGCGACAAGAGCAAAATCCTGTCTCAAAAAAAAAAAGGCTGGGCGCGGTGGCTCACGCCTGTAATCCCAGCACTTTGGGAGGCCGAGGCGGGCGGATCATGAGGTCAGGAGATAGAGATCATCCTAGCTAACACGGTGAAACCCCATCGCTACTAAAAATACAAAAAAAAAAAAAAATTAGCCGGGCATAATGGCGGGCGCCTGTAGTCCCAGCCACTCAGGAGGCTGAGGCAGGAGAATGGCATGAACCTGGGAGGCGGAGCTTGCAGTGAGCCAAGATCATGTCACCACACTCCAGCCTGGACGACAGAGCGAGACTCCGTCTCAGAAAAAAAAAAAAAAAAAAAAAAAAAAGCCAGGCACGGTGGCTCACGCCTATAATACTAGCACTTTGGGAGGCCGAGGCAGGTGGATCACGAGGTCAAGAGTTCAAGACCAGCCTGGCCCAGATGGTGAAACCCTATCTCTACTAAAAATACAAAACTTAGCTGGGCATGGTGGTGGCGGGAGCCTGTAATCCCAGCTACTCGGGAGGCTGAGGCAGAGAACTGCTTGAACCCAGGAGGTAGAGGTTGCAGTGAGCCAAGATCGCGCCACTACACTCCAGCCTGGGCGACAGAGTGAGACTCTGTCTCAAAAACAAAAACAAAAAACAAAACAAACAAAAAAACTCCCGGGTTCCTTGGGCCACGCAGAGCCTGCCTCTCTGGTTGAGGAACCCATGTGATTGTCCAGTTCAGAGGGTCCCAAACCTGCCCACACATCAGCATCACAAGAGAAGTTGTGGAATCCAGGCTTCTAGGCCCTGGGGCTAGGGGTCTGAGATGGGCCCAGGAGTCTGGATTTTTCCTACCTTTCCCAGGTGATTTCTGATATCAAGCCACATTTGGGAATCACTGGTCCAGTCCATCCCCTTGGTCCCCTGACACTAGGCTGCAATGCAGGGGTCTGTCTGGGAGGCGGTTCACAAGAGAACTGAAGACAGTCCCTCCAACAAGAGACCCTGGCATGACGTCCTAACATCCCCAAGAAAACAGCCTCGGTAAACCCAGCCTGCACCCCGTTCCCTTGACCTGTTGGCAACACACATTCCTTCCCCTAAAGAGGCCTCCAGTCTACCTCCTCCTGGAAGCCCTCCTTCATCTCATCCCATGTGGTCACTCCTTTGCACATGCAGTCTTGGTTTGCCCAGTAGTTGACGTATTGGTACAAACCTGCTCCTTCTCCCTCTGCCAGGCCAGAGCCACATCTTTATTTCCTTGGTCTCCCTCTCCCTCACCATGGCTGGGACTGGGCCTGACCAAGACACAGTGTACATTCTGGCCCTAAGCAGCAACGTGAGGCGTGACACCGTGGCTCACATCTGTAATCCCAGCACTTTGGGAAGCTGAGGCAGGCAGATCAGTTGAGATCAGAAATTTGAGACCAGCCTAGCCAACATGGTGAAACCCTGTCTCTATCAAAACTATAAAAATTAGCTAGGCTTGGTGGCAAGAGCCTGTAATCCCAGCTACTAGTAAGGCTGAGGCACGAGAATTGCTTGAACCCAGGAGGCAGAGGTTGCAGTGAGCCAGGGTCACGCCACCGTACTCCAGTCTAGGCAACATGGTGAGGCTCTGTCTCAAAAAAAAAAAAAAAAAAAAAAAAAAAAGGCCAGGCACAGTGGCTCACACCTGTAATCCCAGCACTTTGGGAGGCCAAGGAGGGCGGATCACCTGAGGTCAGGAATTCAAGTCCCACCTGGCCAACATGGCAAAACCCTGTCTCTACTAAAAATATAAAAATTAGCCAGGCAGTGGTGCATTTTACATGGTGCAAGTTATACCATGGTGCCTGTAATCCCAGCTACTTGGGAGGCTAAGGCAGGAGAATCACTTGAACCCAGGAGGCAGAGGTTGCAGTGAGCCAAGATCATGCCACAGCACTCCAGCCCAGGAGACAGAGTGAAACTCTGTCTCAAAAAAAAAAAAAAAAAAAAAAAAGCAGCAACATGGGAAGGTGATTTCAGGAAGAGCCACCACCACTGAACCCCTGTGAGATACTGTGTGCTGTATGTGGCATGTTATATTCATTATCTTATTTAACGGTCAACACTATATGAGGAAGGTGATATTTTTATCCCTGCTTCTTCAGGTGAGGAAACTGAGGCACAGAGAGGCTAAATACCTGGCCCAAAGTCACAGAATCTTTAGGTGAAATGGGAATGAATTGGCATTCTAAATGCCCGTCCTCTTGTCTTCATTTCCCTGTCCAAGAGCCCAACATCCTAAAATGACAGAGACTCCTGGCGGCAGATAGAAGCCAGGGCTTCCAGCCACCTTCCCTCTGGCCTCTGCAGCAGGAGCACTCAACTCCAGTCACATGGTGAGGTCTTTTCCCAGCTCACTGTTAGGCCAGGCCAGAGAAACCCTTAAGGCATGGATGTGGAAGATTCATTTTCAAGCACCAAGGCCCCTCCCACCTGCTTTCTGTCTGGTCCAGCCAGCTGCCTTGGGCTAAGGCCAAGGCCTGGCACCCAGAGCTCTCAGCCCTCCCCACCTTCTTCTGCCCAAAGTCCAGCAATGACTTCCCCAGATGAACCCGTGATCCAGGATCAGCAGAAATCAATGAGAGACAATAGCGGGGGTGCTAAAGACAGATTGCTGGGCAGGGAACTTAGCCTCTCTGTGCCTCAGTTTCCTCATCTGTAAAATGGGAATAATACAGATGATAGTACCTCCCTCCAGAGACTTTCATGAGGATTCAATGAGCTGATGTCGTAAAGCGCTTGGCACAGTGCCTGCCTTGGTAGTTGTGGGGGTTCTGGCGACAGGGTGCCTCCCCTAAAAAGGGGAGCTGTGTCTTGGTAGGTGCTGCCCTGGGGGTCAGGAATAAAGGGGAGCTGCCTTCCTGAGAGCAAGAATGATGCAGAGGGCAGGGTGGCTCATGCCTGTAATGCCAGCACTTAGGGAGACCAAGGCAGAAGGCTTAATTGAGGCCCTGAGTTCAAGACCAACCTGGGCAACAAAGTGAAACCCTGTCTCTATGAAAAATTAAAAAATAAGCCAGGCGTGGTGGCACGCACCTGTAGTCCCAGCTACTCAGGAAGCTAAGGCGGGAGGATTGCTTAAGCCCAGGAGGTGAAGGCTGCAGTGAGCTATAATCATGCCACTGGGCCACAGGAATTAGCCAGGTGCAGTGGCTCACACCTATAATCCCAGCCTTTGGGAGGCCAAGGTGGGTATGATCACTTGAGCCTGAGTGTTCAAGACCAGCCCAGGCAACACAGTGAGACCCTGTCTGTACAAAAAAATAAAATTTAGAAAAACTTTTAAGAAAAGAATGATGTGGGCGGTAGCTCACGCCTGTAATCCTAGCACTTTGGGAGGCCAAGGAGGGTGGATCACCTGAGGTCAGGAGTTTGAGAACAGCCTGGCCAACATGGAGAAACCCTGTCTCTACTGAAAATACAAAAATTAGCCGGGCATGGTGGCGGGCACCTATAATCCCAGCTACTCGGGAGGCTAAGGCAGGAGAATTGCCTGAACCCAGGGGGCAGAGGTTGCAGTGAGCTGAGATGGTACCATTTCACTCCAGCCTGGGTGAGCGAGACTCCGTTTCAAAAAAAAAAAGAGAAAGAAAAAGAAAAGAATATGTGGACTGAGGGTGAGTGCTTGGTTGGGACGTGCCTATGTGATGAGCTCCTGGAAGAATGGGACCTTCTGGGCACCCCTGGTTTGACTGTGCCAGCAGATGCCCCCTCCTCCCCAAGCAGTCCCAGCCCAAGGCGTGGGTGGTCACTGTGTGGCCTGAGTCAAAGCACAGTCATGACACACCCAGTCTGCTCTCTGGGGAGGCGGGAATGAATGAAGACCTTCCGCCCTCCCCCCTCCCCCATCCTTCATCCCCACCCCAGGCTTGAACGGAAGCCAGGAACAGGGTCTGGCAGGAACTAGGGATGCCCAGCACCTGGGAGCCAACCTTGGCCTCCCCCGGGCCAGCTGCCCACTTAGGTCTCCCCAGACCCGGCCCCACCCCCACACCATCCAGTGCAGCCTGCCTGACTCCCGGGACCCTTCCGTTCTCTAGTAGGGAACAGCATGACCTGAACGCCCAGCTGAGCCTCTGATCTCTGCAGCTGTCCTTCCCTCACTGTGGCCAAACCAAGGCCTACAGGGAAAGGCAGGAGCTGGAGATCTGCTAAAAGTTTCTGCAAACGGGAGGAAGGGCCGTGGTACATCTGGCCTCGGCTCTAGGGACATCTGCCTGTTTGGATGTTGCCTTTTATTCCCCCAGTTCCCTGTGATGGAAGATGTTGCTTTGCTGAAGCCTCCTTGTGTCTCCCATCTTGTTCTGGAAGCCTCCACAGGATGGCACAATATCTCTTCCCTCAGACACGGGGTGTCTACTGAGGCGAGGTGCTCTATACCCCCCTCCGACTGGGAGCCCCCTAAAAGTGAAAACAGTCCATGTTTCTCTCCATGCACCAAGGCCATGGGTTTTGGGTGAGGGGACAGACAAGCTGCCGACAGCACCCCACCCACCTCACTCCCCAAGACTCCACAACAAATCCCCTCCCCTACTCTGGCTGAATCCACCTCAGTAGCTGACCCTCCCATCCACCTGCCAGGGAAAGGAAAGAGCTGGCCTCTCTGGGGGGCTGCTGGGGTGCCCCCCACCAAACACATACACTAGTCAGTGGGCTGCTTAGGCAATGCCTGCAGGGAAGATGAGCAATCCACTCTGTCCTGTCCAGCTGGCTGAAGGTCACGCCTCAGCTGGGTCTGGGGGAGCTGAGCAGGCTCCCCCAGGCAGCATTTCCAGGCAATAGCACCCCCTTCCCATCCAGAGGTGCAGAAATGAACAGTAGATCTGAGTTCCAGACAACAACCCCACCCCCAACCAGCTCTGGCAACGAGAGACCAGATGTTTAACCTTCCAGGGCCTCAGTCTTCCCATCTCCAAAATGGGGTTGATGATTCCTTACTCATCAAAGGGATCCTGGCCAGGCATGGTGGCTCACGCCTGTAATCCCAGCACTTTGGGAAGCCGAGGTGGGCAGATTGCTTGAGGTCAGGAGTTTGAGACCAGCCTGGCCAACACTGCAAAACCCGTCTCTACTAAAAATACAAAAATTAGACAGGCATGGTGGCACATGCCTGTGATCCCAGCTACTTGGGAGGCTGAGACAGGAGAATCGCTTGAACCCTGGAGGCGGAGGCTGCAGTGAGCTGAGATCGTGTCATTGCACTCTAGCCTGGGCAACAAAGTGAGACTCTGTCTCAAAAAAAAAGAAAAAAAAAAAGAAGGAAAGAAAATGAAAAATTGAAAAAAAAAAGGAAAACAGGTAAGGATTCAAATGGAGAAGGGAAGCAAAGGCGCAACTCAGACTGGCCTGACATTAGCCCCAGGCCTGGGGATCCGCTCTCTCGTGCATCAGTGAGCACAGATGTGCTTACTATCTACCAGGTGCTCTACCTGGGTTACATCAGCAGCACACTAATCCTGTCCTCCGCCCACAGCAGCACCCTCCGTGAAGGCTTCCTCAGATCTGCTCTGCCCTCCTCCTGTCACTTGCTGGGGATCAGGGTGCCTAACGCCCTGTCATCAGTCTGGTCCCTCTACAATTCAACTTCCCGGGCTTCATCGTGGGCAGCTAAGGTTTCTCTCCTGGGATGGTCTGGGATGCAGGCAGCCCATGTCAGCAGAAGCAGGGGTATCAAAGGCCCAGAAAACAAGGCCACAACAGGGCTCCTGGCCAGTGAGGGGACCCAGGCCGAGAGCCCTTTGCACGGCCCGGTGGTCAGCGTTTCCGTCACTGGACTTTCTGAGCTGTTTTACTGCCCTGCTGTAAGCCAGCAGCCCTGGGCCCGGGAGAGAAAATGCCCTTTGCCGAGGGCCTTTCATGGGCCAGGCATTGAGCTGAACTCTCCCCAGCTTCATCCCCTGAAATCCTTGTTAGAACTCCAGGCGTGAGGTAGTATCACCAGGTCTTGCAGGCTAGAACACCAAACCTCACAGAGAGCAAGCAGCGCCGGCTTTACCACTGGGAGACGTGGGGCCTTGGGCACAACCTGGCCCAAGGGAGGTACTCAAGAAATGGCAGTTCCTGGCCGGGCGCGGTTGCTCACGCCTGTAATCCCAGCACTTTGGGAGGCCGAGGCAGGTGGATCACCTGAGATCAGGAGTTTGAAACCAGCCTGACCAACATGGTAAAACCCCGTCTCTACTAAAGATACAAAAATTAGCTGAGCGTCGTGGTATCTGCCTGTAATACCAACCACTAGGGAGACTGAGGCAGAAGAATCGCTTGAACCTGGGAGGCGGAGGTTGCAGTGAGCCGAGATCGCACCATTGGACTCTAGCCTGGGCAACAAGAGTGAAACTCTGTCTCACAAAAAAAAAAAAAAAAAGAAAGAAATGGTGGTTCCTGGCTGGGTGCAGTGGCTCCCGCCTGTAATCCCAGCACTTTGGGAAGCCGAGGCAGGAGGATCACGTGAGGTCAGGAGTTTGAAACCAGCCTGGCCAACATGGTAAAACCTCGTCTCTTCTAAAAATACAAAAATTAGCTGGGCATGATGGTGCAGGCGTGTAATCCCAAACTAGTCTGGAGGCTGACACACGATAATTGCTTGAACCCAGGAGGCAGAGGTTGCAGTGAGCCGAGGTCACACCACTGTACTCTAGCCTGGGAGACACAGCAAAACTCTGTCTCAAAAAACAAAAAAAAACCAACAACAACAAAAAAAGAAAGAAATGGTGGTTCCCATCCCTGACCCAAAGACCCAAGGGTCCCAGAACCCAGGATCCTTCTAGTGGTACAGTTTCAGGTTCTCCAAGAGGGTAGGCTGAAGGAGGAGAACGCCACGGAAGCTACCGTCAGTTCTGCTTGGCTTTGCTGGGACTGTCTGCAGTCTATGCCCTTCTCGGGACAGCCCTGCAGAGGGCCCATGCCAGGGAGGGCTGGGGAGGAGGGAAGCACCCACTCAGGACAGTGGGACACACACTGCAATCCAATCGGCCTTGAGGAAGTAGAAGGAGTGCTAGACTGGTGCCCAGCTGACCTCGGACCAGCCACCTCTGTCTGGACCACCCTGGACAGTCACTTCATCTGTCTGGGCCTCAGTTTCCTCAAGTATAAACTGCAGAGAGGGCCAGGCGCGGTGACTCACACCTGTAATCCCAGCACTTTGGGAGACCAAGGTGGGCAGATCACCTGAGGTCAAGAGTTCAAGACCAGCCTGGTCAACATGGTGAAACCCCATCTCTACTAAAAATACAAAAATTAGCCGGCATGGTGGCACATGTCTGTGATCCCAGCTACCTGGGAGGCTGAGGTACAGGAATTGCTTGAACCGGCTGGGTGTGATGGCTCACGCCTGTAATCCAAAGACTTTGGGAGGCCAAGGCAGGCGGATCACGAGGTCAGAAGTTCAAGATCAGCCTGGCCAGCATGGTGAAACTCCATTTCAACTAAAAATACAAAAATTAGCTAGGCATGGTGGCGTGTGCCTGTAATCCCAGCTACTTGGGAGGCTGAGGCAGGGGAAACACTTGAACCCGAGAGGTAGAGGTTGCAGTGAGCTGAGATTGCACCACTGCACTCCAGCCTGGGCGACAGAGCAAGACTCCATCTCAAAAAAAAAAAAAAAAAATCGCCTCTACCTGGGAGGCAGAGGTTGCAGTAAGGCGAGATCACACACTGCATTCCAGCCTGGGCGACAGAGCAAGACTCCGTCTCAAAAATAAATAAATTAATTAAATAAAATAAAAAAATAAACTGCAGAGAGGAAGACCACCCTGGCAGGGGCTCAGCAGACCACAGGGGACATGGGTGAAAGCACAAACTGCTCCACAAAGTGAGCCACACCTTCTACCCCCATCCCTCCCCTGTCCCCCTCAAGACCCCTCACTCCCATGGTCATGAGGCCTCCTGGCTCTGGAACCAGACACCTGGGTGGGTGGGGTAAATCCTGGTTCCAAGGCCCACAAGTTGTATGATCTTGGGCAAGTGAATGAACTCTGGAGCCTCAGTTTGCCCAGCTGGAAAACGGGGATAATAGAAGGAAACACTTACCAGGGTAGCAATCATGCCTAACTGATGCCTTGCCCATAGTGAGCACTCCGCAGAATAGCCATTGCCGGTTATTATTATGAGAACTATTATTATTTGAGCCTTTCTGTGCTGAATGGAACTCAGCTGTCACCCTTTCTTTCCCGAAGGAGGAACCGCAGCCCCAAGAGGGGAAGTGATTTGTTCAAGTCACCAGGGAGTAAGTGGACGAGGAACCGGAACCCAGACTCCCTCTCCAGCCCAGGCCTCCCATTCAGGTCGTTCCCAGGGAGGCAGCCCGGGACCAGACCTCCCGCCCGGATCCGCGCTCCCGCCCCCGGCCTTCGCTCCCTCACCCTCCGGCTTGGCGTCGCCCTTCGCTTCAGCCAGCAGCAGCCAGCCCAGCGGGGCCAGGAGCAGCAGGGGCCGCATGGCCGAGGTATGAGGATGATCGGCCGACCCCGGCGGCGCTCGCAGGGCTGGAAACTTTGCGACGGGGCCGCAGGTCCCGCTGCCACGCACTGGGCCCGCCCCGGGGGCGGCAACGCCCCGCCCCTCCACGCCCTCCCCACCGCCTTCCCCGGGGGGAGGGTTTTTCTGCAGATGTGCCCAAGCCCTGGCCTCTCCCTGTCGGGGCAGCTCCCACCGCCTGTCTGTGCAGCTCCCGGGACTTCTGCCAGGCCCTGCCTCCTCCTTCCCTTCTCTGGGGGGTTCACTCCGACTAGGAAGAGGGCGGTGAGAGGAGGGCGAGGCCACGATTTCTAGACCCCAGGTTCTGGGCCGACGCTCCATGGCATCGATAACCGTGAGCCCCTGTTTGCTCGCCTGAAAAGTGGGGCTTATGATAGCGTCTGTTCATTGGGTCCTGCACGGGTTAATGGCGATACCTGTAGCGCACTTAGAGCAACCCCAGGTCAAGCTCCAAGGAAGTCAGTTTTCATGATTTCATTAGACCTTCCCCAAACCCAAGAGGTGAGGGTGGGCAGGGATGCGTTCAGAGACACAGACACTCCTACGTGGCCCACCCAGGCACTGGAAATGCAGGAAGCCCGTCTCCATTCTCACCAAAAGGCTATCACTTGATCTACCTTTGTGTCCCTGGGAGGCAAACCTCTGAGCCAAGGAAAGTCTCGCTTCTGAGGTTTTTTTGTTGTTGTTTTGTTTTGTTCCATTTTTTTCAGGCAAAGTTGCGTTCAGTTGCGCAGGCTGGAGTGCAGTGGCATGATCACCACTCACTGCAGCCTCAACCTCCCGGGCTCAAGTGATCTTCCCATCTCAGCCTCCCGAGTAGATGGGATCACAGGCCTGAGCCACCATCCCTGGCTAATTTTTCTACTTTTTTTTTTTTTTTTTTTTTTTTTGAGACGGAGTTTCACTCTTGTTAGCCCAGGCTGGAGTGCAATGGCGAGATCTCCGCTCACTGCAACCTTTGCCTCCCGGGTTCAAGCGATTCTCCTGCTTCAGCCTCCCGAGTAGCTGGGATTACAGGCATGAGCCACCATGCCCAGCTAATTTTGTATTTTTAGTAGAGGCGGGGTTTCTCTATGTTGATCAGACTGGTCTTGAACTCCCGACCTCAGGTGATCTGCCTGCCTTGACCTCCCAAAGTGCTGGGATTACAGGCATAAACCACTGCACCTGGCCAATTATTCTACTTTTTGTAGAGACAAGGGTCTCCCTATGTTACCCAGGCTGGTCTCGAACTCCTGGACTCAAGGGATCTTCCTGCCTCCCAAAGTGCTGGGTTACAGGCTGAGCCACCACACCCTACAGAGATTAATTGTTAAATGAATAAACGAATCAGTGAAAGTTTTTAGGGCCTCTTCACAGATGCCCAAAGCCCAACAAACAACTCAATAGTCTCTAGAGTAAGGGCTTCTGGACCAGATGTCAGACAGGGGCCGCCACCTCTGAACAAAAATCCTTCCTTCCTTGGAAGAAACCTCAGACAGAGGCCAGGCACGGTGGCTCACGCCTGTAATCCCAGCACTTTGGGAGGCCAAAGCGAGTGGATCACAAGGTCAGGAGTTCAAGACCTGTTTGACCAACATGGTTGAAACCCTGTCTTTACTAAAATACAAAAATTAGCCAGACTGGTGGTGCGTGCCTGTAATCCCAGATACTCAGGAGGCTGAGGCAGTAGAATCGCTTGAACCCAGGAGGCAGAGTTTGCAGTGAGCCAAGATTGCACCACTGCACTCCAGCCTGGGCGATAGAGCAAGACTCTGTCTAAAAAAAAAAAAACCTCAGACAGGGACCCAGGAGCCCTTTTCCCAGCTAATTAGGCTCCAGAGGAGTGGGTGGCAGGTGCAACCCAAGGCTGGCAGGGGGCAAAGGGGTGGGAGAGAAGGAATGTCACGAATGTCAATGGACGACATAGAGCAGGCTATGCATCAGTGCTGGGAAAAGATTTAAATCAACAGCATTCAGATGGGCTGGGTGCGGTGGTTCATGCCTGTAATCCCAGTACTTTGGGAGGCCAAGACAGGTGGATTGCTTGAGCCCAGGAATTCAAGACCAGCCTGGGCAATGTGGTGAAACCCCCTTCTCTACTAAAAATACAAAAATTAGCTGGGCATGGTGGCATGTGCCCATAGTCCCAGCTACTCAGGAGGCTGAGTGGGGAGGATCACTTGAGCCTGGGAGGTGGAGGTTGTAGTGAGCCATGATCGCACCACTGCACTCCAGCCTGGGCAAGTGAGTCAGACCCTGTCTCAAAAAAACAAACAAACCAAAAAATAAAAATAAAAACAAAACAGCATGCAGATACTGCAGCCAGGGAAATACACTACCCGTATGATGTTAAGTGGAAAAGCAGAATATACAGTATGGTTCCACTCAGTAAAAATACATTCTTTTTTTTTTTTTCTTTTTTTTTTGAGATGGAGTCTTGCTCTGTAGCCCAGGCTGGAGTGCAGTGGCGCGATCTCGGCTCACTGCAACCTCTGCTTCCCGGGTTCAAGCAATTCTTTGCCTCAGCCTCCCGAGTAGCTGGGATTACAGGTGCCTGCCACCATGCCCAGCTCATTTTTGTATTTTTAGTTGAGATGGGGTTTCACCATCTTGGCCAGGCTGGTCTGGAACTCCTGACCTCGTGATCCACCCGCCTCGGCCTCTCAAAGTGTTGGGATTATAGGCGTGAGCCATCGTGCCTGGCCAAATATATATTCTTATCAATGTATACATGCATAGAGACAATGCTAGAAGAAAATTATAGCCAAGTGTTTACTGTGATTATTTCCAGGTTGTGGGATTATTTCATATTTATATAATTTTTCATGTTTTATATTATTTCTAGGTAGTTATTTTGTTATTCATATTTTTCATTTTTTTTTCAATAAACATATACTATTTGTAAAATTCAAACAAAATTGGCCGGGCACGGTGGCTTATGCCTGTAATACCAGCACTTTGGGAGGCAGTGGCAGGCAGATCACCTGAGGTTGGGAGTTCGAGACCAGCCTGATCAACATGGAGAAGCCTTGTCTCTACTAAAAATACAAAATTCTCCAGGCATGGTGGTGTGTGCCTGTAATCTCAGCTACTTGGGAGGCTGAGGCAGGAGAATTTCTTTTTTTTTTTTTTTTGAGACGGAGTCTTGCTCTGTCACCCAGGCTGGAGTGCAGTGGCCGGATCTCAGCTCACTGCAAGCTCCGCCTCCCAGGTTTATGCCATTTTCCTGCCTCAGCCTCCCAAGTAGCTGGGACTACAGGCGCCCGCCACCTCCCCCAGCTAGATTTTTTTTTTTTTTTTTTTTTTTTAGTAGAGACGGGGTTTCACCATGTTAGCCAGGATGGTCTCGATCTCCTGACCTCGTGATCTGCCCGTCTTGGCCTCCCAGAGTGCTGGGATTACAGGCTTGAGCCACTGTGCCTGGCCCGGAGAATTTCGTGAACCTGGGAGGCGGAGGTTGTGGTGAGCTGAGATCGCCCCATTGCACTGCACTCTAGCCTGGGCAAGAAGAGCAAAACTACATCTTGAAAAAAAAAACATTCAAACAAAATCAATACATGCTGTTTTTAGAATATAGGTACAGGCCGGCACAGAGACTCATGCCTGTAATCCCAGCACTTTGGGAGGCCAAGGCGGGAGGACTGCTTAGCCCCAGGAGTTCCAGACCAGCCTGGGCAATAGCAAGACCCCTCCCCCATCTCTATTAAAAAAAAAGATAGAGTCAGTCACAGGGAACCGTGGAAATCATCTCATTGTATGGAGATGTGCTCATTGTACAGATAGTACAAGAGATATCCAGACACACCGGGCAGCAAGCTCAAAGTCACAAGGCAAGTAAAAGGAAGAGGCGTGAGCGGAATCCAGGGCCTCTACCTCCCAGCTGGGACCCAGGACTGGGAGTTTCAGCATCTGGAGACAGGACTTGGTGCCAGAATCCACCGGATGTTTTGGATTCAGGAGGATGCAGACTCAGACTCCAGACCCCTGGAGGAAGAGGAAATGCCAGGAGGAGCAGAGGGAGGAGAAGGAGCATGTATTGGCTGGTTCAATTTTCTCTTTTTTTTTTTTTTTGAGACAGGGTCTCACTTTGTTGCCCAGGCTGGAGTGCAGTGATGTGATTATGGCCTGCTGCAGCCTCAACTTCCTGGGCTCAGGTGATTCTCCCACCTTAGCCTCCTGAGTAGCTGGGACTACAGGCGTGCACCTTGCCTGGCTAATTTTTTTTTTTTTTTTGAGGCAAGGTTTCACCATGTTGGCCAGACTGGTCTCAAACTCCTGAGCTTAAGACATCCTCCTTCCTCAGCCTCCCGAAGTGCTGGGATTACACATGTGAGCCAATGCACCTGGCCCTGTTTCCATTTTCAAAACTCTCCCTCATTCCCTGCTCACAGCAGCCTTGCTAATTAAGCAGTATTGTCCCATCTGCAAAATGAGAAAACAGACCCAGAGATGTGAAGCAATCTGCTCGACGCCACACAACTGATGCAGAACTACAGCAAGGGAGGCAGCATTGGAACCCAGCTCTAACTCTCCATTTGCTGTAGTCCAAGGAGAACCTCAATGGTAATGTACTATAAATAGAAAAAAAAAAAAAAAAAACCGCTTGAGGCCGGGTGCCATGACTCACGCCTGTAATCCCAACACTTTGGGAGGCCGAAGTGGGAGGATCCTTTGAGACCAGGAGTTCAAGACCAGTCTGGGCAACATAGTAAGACCCGTTGCCCCACCCCCACCCACCTCCTGTCTCCACGAAAAACATTAGGAGGGCGTGGTGGCATGTGCCTGTAATCTCAGCTTCTCAGGAGGCTGAAGTGGGAGGATCACTTGAGCCTAAGAGGTTGAGGCTGCAGTGAGCCGTGATTGTACCACTGTACTTCTGCCTGAGTTCTGTCTCAAAAAAAAAGGAAAAGAAAAAACCATTGGACAGTGGGAGTCCCACGGCCCAAAGTCATTTTAAGTCAGGAGGGGGAATCAATCTTGGAGGCTGCTGGCCTCTCTGGGCGAAAGGATTCACTCTGGCAAAGCCTGCCCTCCCCTCCTTTGGTATCTATTTCCTGTTCCCTTCACCAAATTGCTGAAACTTGAACCTTTCCCAAGCTTCATGGAGAAAGAGGACCTGTCTCTTTAACCAGTGGTGGCTGCCGTCCAGATGTTACTTCTGGTACGTGCTGCACGTGCTGTGGACAATTAAAGGCGCAGGCCTCAGCTTTCTAGGGAAGGTGTAGAAAGGATAGCTGGCCTGGAGGGCAGCTGCCTGGTGCCATGAGGGGCTTTTCTCATTTTCATCCTTTTCTTTTACTCATTTCCTTTTTTGGCCCCAGGAAGAGCAAGGGCCTCAGTAGGATGGCCATATTCTGTGCTGCTAGATGGGCGATCACCTCTCACTAGCACTTAGCCTCCCTAGTAATAATAATAGTAAAAATAAATAATAATAAAATGTCTTTTTTTTTTTTTTTTGAGACAGTCTCTCACTCTGTCACCCAGGCTGGAGTGCAGTACCTCAAGGCTGGGCACGGTGGCTCACGCCTGTAATCGCAGCACTTTGGAAGCCTGAGGCAGGTGGATCATCTGAGGTCAGGAGTTCGAGACCAGCCTGACCAATATGGAAAAACCCCGTCTCTACTAAAAATACAAAAAAATTAGCCAGGCGTGGTGGCGCATGCCTGTAATCCCAGCTACTCGGGAGGCTGAGGCAGGAGAATCACTTGAACCTGGGAGGCGGAGGTTGTGGTGAACCGAGATCGTGCTATTTCACTCTAGCCTGGGCAACAAGAGCGAAACTCCATCTCAAAAAAAAAAAAAAAAAAAAAAGCCTAAACCTCAGCATCACACAATATCCCCTTGTAATAAACCTGCACATGTACCCCCTGAACCTAAAATAAAAATTGATAAAAAATAAATAAAGAAGGCTGAGTGTGGTGGCCCACACCTGTAATCCCAGCACTCTGGGAGGCCAAGGTGGGAGGATTGCTTGAGTTCAGAAGCTCAAGACCAGCCTGGGCAACATGGCAAAAACCTGCCTCTCCAAAAAATACCAAAAAAAAAAAAAAAAAAAAAAAGTTAGCTGGGCATAATGGTGAGGGCCTATAGTTCTAGCTACTCGGGAGGCTGAGGTGGGAGGATCACGTAAGCCTGGGAGATGGAGGTTGCAGTGAGCTGTGATTGCGCCACTGCACTCCAGCATGGGCAACAGAGTGAGACCCTCTCTCTAAATAAATAAATAAATAAATAAATAAATAGGGCTGGGTGCGGTGGCTCACACCTGTAATCCCGGAACTTTGGGAGGCCACAGTGGGCGGATCACAAGTAAAGAGTTCAAGACCAGCATGGCCAACGTTGTGAAACTCCATCTCTACTAAAAATACAAAAATTAGCCAGGCATAGTGGCACGTGCCTGTAATACCAGCTACTTGGGAGGCTGAGGCATGAGAAATGCTTGAACCTAGGAGGCAGAGGTTGCAGTGAACTGAGATCGCACCACTGCACTCTAGCCGGGGGGACAGAGTGCGACTCTTGTCTCAAAAAAAAAATAAATAAAAATAAATAAAATAAAAATGGTAGGCAGACTGTAGGATCACCTGGACAGCTCCTTCTAAAGGGCACTGGCCTCAGCAAACATTTCTGCGTCTGCTCACAACCCACCAGAGGCCACCTCAAATGACCGTTTAATTTCCAACAACTGGGAAGCACTGTCTGGCTTTGGAATGTACTGAAACCAAAGTGGAAACAATCACCCATTGTCTGCCTCTGTGCTTATGTTGAATTTTTTCCCCAGGATACAAAGCAAAATTTCTCTTTTGCATCGATGATTCACAATTTAAAGGTATTTTCAAAGTATGAGACTTTAGTGTCTTATGTTATTTAATAAGTTAAAACTTAGGGCTGACATCAAGAAGACAATTTGGTGTGGTGGAGACATTGACAGCCCTTGGCTGGATTTGTGTCCGCATATGGTGTACATGCAGCTAGACAGGTCCGTTAACAAAATATTTTTTGGGAAGTCTAGTTTCTAGTGGTGAGGGTTTTTTTGTTGTTTGTTTGGTTTTTGGGGGTTTGTTTTTTGGTGTTTTTTTGAGACTGAGCCTCTCTTAGTTGCCCAGGCTGGAGTGCAGTGGCACGATCTCAGTTCACTGCAACCTCTGCCTCCCTGGTTCAGGCGATTCTCGTGCCTCAGTCTCTCAAGTAGCTGGGATAACAGGTGCCTGCCACCATACCCAGCTAATTTTTGCATTTTTATTTTTTTATTTTTATTTTTAGAGATGGAGTCTCGCTCTGTCGCCCAGGCTGGAGTGCGGTGGCGCGATCTCGGCTCACTGCAAGCTCCACCTCCTGGGTTCAGGCCATTCTCCTGCCTCAGCCTCCCCAGTATCTGGGACTACAGGCTCCTGCCTGTATTTTTAGTAGAGACAGGATTTCATTGTGTTAGCCAGGATGGTCTCGATCTCCTGACCTCGTGATCCTCCTGCCTCAGCCTCCCAAAGTGCTGGGATTACAGGCGTGAGCCACCGCGCCCAGCCTAATTTTTGTATTTTTAGTAGAGACAGGTTTTCACCATGTTGGTCAGGCTGGTTTCGAACTCCTGACCTCTCGGCGTCCGAAAGTGCTCGAATTACAGACGTGAGCCACCACTCCTGGCCTCTGATGGCTCCCCTTCCCCTCCTCCTCTTCATTTCTTCTTCTTCCTCTTCTTTCTTCTCTCTCTCTCTTTTTTTCCCCCACTTTTTCGTATTGTTCCAAGTGTTTTTGCGGCGAGGATAGTCTTTTTTTTTTTGTTAGTTTTAGTTTTTGTTTTTTTTGAGACAGGGTCTTGCTCTGTCACCCAGGCTGGAGTGCAGTGGCCGGATCTCAGCTCACTGCAAGCTCCGCCTCCCGGGTTCACGCCATTCTCCTGCCTCAGCCTCCCGGGTAGCTGGGACTACAGGCGCCCGCCACTTCACCCGGCTAGTTTTTTGTATTTTTTAGTAGAGACGGGGTTTCACCGGGTTCGCCAGGATGGTCTCGATCTCCTGACCTTGTGATCCGCCCGTCTCGGCCTCCCAAAGTGCTGGGATTACAGGCTTGAGCCACCGCGCCCGGCCTTTTTTTTTTTTTTTTTTTTTGAGACGGAGTCTCACTCAGTCGCCCAGGCTGGAGTGCAGTGGCATGATCTCGGCTCACTGCAACCTTGCAACTTCCGCCTTCCGGGTACAAGCAGTTCTCCTACCTCAGCCTCCTGAGGAGCAGGGATTACAGGCATGCGCCACCACCCCCGGCTAGTTTTTGTATTTTTAGTAGAGACGGGGTTTCACCATGTTGGTCAGGCTGGTCTCGAACCCCTGACCTCGTGATCCGCCCGCCTTGGCCTCCCAAAGTGCTGGGATTACAGTAGTGAGTCACTGCGCCCCGCGAGAGAATAGTCATTTTTACAGCAACAAAGTTGTGTGTGTGTTTTTTTAAATCTTGGGGCTGTTGAATCCATCAGTAGCAAAGGGGCCCAACACGTGTTTGGTTTGGCAGGGTCGATGTTTTTTTCACGAGTGAATTGGATGCTTCCAGTCCTCCCCAGACCCCTGCACTTAACTCTACTGGACTTCACTCTTCGGGCCTGGGAACCGGTGGTCCGGCCCCCGGCAGCTTCTGTCCCGCCCCCGCCGTGGCTCCGCCCCCTTCTCTCCGGCCCGCCTCTCTCTCCTCCCTCCGCCCTCCCGTTTTCCATCTGTCGTAAAAGACACGGCGACGCTTGACGGCCGGCGGCGTTTGACGGCTGGAGGCCACCGAGAAGAAGGAGGAAGCAGCGGTGGCGGCTGCTGCGGCGGTTGCAGCGGGGGCCGGGGTGGGCGCCGCGGTCCGGGCCCGGCAGTGAGGCGCGGGCGGCCGGGCCGGTGGGCTGGGCGGCGGGCCCAGCGGCCGCCCCCGCGCCCTTGCCCGCGCCTGGCGGCCCGATGTGGCTGCAGCAGCGGCTCAAGGGGCTGCCGGGACTGCTGTCGAGCAGCTGGGCCCGCCGCCTCCTCTGCCTGCTCGGCCTCCTGCTGCTGCTTTTGTGGTTTGGGGGGTCCGGCGCGCGGCGGGCGGCGGGCGGCCTGCACCTGCTTCCCTGGTCCCGCGGTGAACCGGGCGCCGCCGAGCCGTCTGCCTGCCTGGAGGCGGCCACCCGCGCCTGGCGCGGCCTGCGGGAGCGCGGCGAGGCGGTACCGCTGGGCCCTGGAGTGCCAGCCCTGGTGGCTAACGGCTTCCTGGCTCTGGACGTGGCCGCCAACCGGTTGTGGGTGACCCCCGGGGAGCGAGAGCCCGCCGTGGCGCCGGACTTCGTGCCCTTTGTGCAGCTGCGCCCGCTGAGCGCCCTGGCTGAAGCTGGAGAGGCGGTGCTGCTGTTGCGGGAGGGGCTGCTGCGCCGCGTGCGTTGCCTGCAGCTCGGGTCCCCAGGTCCTGGCCCCGTGGCCGCCGGCCCCGGGCCCGCCTCCGTCTCTGGCCTTGCCGCGGGGTCTGGCCGCGACTGCGTGCTGCTGCAAGAGGACTTTCTGGTGCACCGGGGCCGACCCCACGTCTACCTGCAGCGCATCCAGCTCAACAACCCCACGGAGCGCGTGGCCGCGTTGCAGACTGTGGGGCCCACTGCCGGCCCAGCCCCCAAGGCCTTCACCAGTACCCTAGAGAAGGTCGGAGACCATCAATTCCTCCTCTACTCAGGCCGGTCCCCGCCTACGCCCACTGGGTTGGTGCACCTGGTGGTGGTGGCCGCCAAGAAGCTAGTGGACCGCCTCCAAGTGGCTCCCAAGACGCAGCTGGATGAGACGGTGCTGTGGGTGGTGCACGTCTCTGGCCCCATTAACTCCCAGGTGCTCAAAAGCAAAGCAGCCAAGGAACTCAAGGCACTGCAGGACTTGGCCCGGAAGGAAATGCTGGAGCTCTTGGAGATGCCAGCCGCGGAGCTTCTTCAAGACCACCAGCTCCTCTGGGCTCAGCTCTTCAGCCCAGGTGAGTCCTGGTCAGCACTTGGTCCACCCTAGTTATGTCCCTCCAAAATCTGCAGAGGTAACACTGAAGGTGATGATGGGGTGGTTAAAACTTGGGCTTGGCGTTTCACCAGAGGTTGAATCTCTGCTCAACTGCCTAGTGTCTGTGCGACTTTGGGATTCGTCGCCTAATCTCTCTGGGCCTGTATTTAATAACAATAACGCCTACCTCAGAAGGTTTTTATGAGACTGTAGTGGAAATTTGAGTGTAAAGGTCAGGTCTTTCTGTTATTTGTTCTGGGAGGTGGGGCCTGATTTGAGCAGAGTGAAGTGTTTTAGAGTCAGTTTGCAGAGGTGAAACCAGCAGGTGGATCCCCTGATTCTTTGCTCAGCTCTGCAGTCGGCCTGGTGACAGATGGGGACTTCTTGACATAACCCCTGCTGGGCTGAAGTGCGTCCTGGCATTTGTGGCTGCAACTGGTTCACAGGGAGGTTGGAGAATGCCTTCTTTCAGCAGGTTGAGATGCTCCCGCCCAATGAAAACTCTCCTCTCTGTTGACTGTTAAAGAAAAGAAAATCCTGTTCTGGATGAGAGAGGAGTTCTGGTTTCCAGGGCTCCTATTGTCTGAACCCTTGTGTTTGGTTGCTCAAAGAGTTGAGTTCATTCAGCAAGTATCTACTGAATGCTTCTGCCAGGGCTGTTCTATGCATGGGGGGTGCAGATGGGAACCAGAGTTCCTGTTCTCATGGTGCTTGCTTAAATTCTGGTTGGGAGGAAGGCAGACATTAGAAAAGTGAAAATTAAAATAAGACAGTTTTTTAGGCTAGAACGTGCTGGCTGGGCGCGGTGGCTCACACCTGTAATCCCAGCACTTTGGGAGGCTGAGGCAGGTGGATCACCTGAGGTCAGGAGTTCAAGACCAACCTGGCCAATGTGGCGAAACCTTGTCTCTACTAAAAATACAGAACTTAGCCTGACCTCGCACGATCCGTCCACCTTGGCCTCCCAAAGTGCTGGGATTACAGGTGTGAGCCACTGCTCCGGGCAGGAGGATAGTCATCTTTACAAAACAATGTTTTGTGTGTATATGTTTTTAAATCTTAGGGCTGTTGAATCCATCAGTAGCAAAGGGGCCCAACACATGTTTATTCAGCAAGTATCTATTGAATGCTTCTGCCAGGGCTGTTTTATGCATGGGTGGTGGCCTACACCTGTAGTCCCAGCTACTCAGAGGCTGAGACAGGAGAATCACTTGAACCTGGGAGGCGGAGGCTGTAGTAAGCTGAGATCGTGCCACTGCACTCAAGCCTGGGCGACAGAGTAAGACTCTGTCTCAGTAAATAACTAAATACATACATAAAGCTACAGGACTGGAGAGAGAAAGGACAGAAGGAGAAGTGGCCTGAGACTGGCCTCAGCACTGGTGACTGATCTGGCGCAGGAGGTCTGATCATAGGGTTGGCACCAAGTCCTGGCTAAATCTGTGTTCCTCTGGGCTCTGGCACCAGACCCCACTGCTTTTTTTTTTTTTTTTTTTTTTTTTGAGACGGAGTCTCGCTCTGTCACCCAGGCTGGAGTGCAGTGGCCGGATCTCAGCTCACTGCAAGCTCCGCCTCCCGGGTTCACGCCATTCTCCTGCCTCAGCCTCCCGAGTAGCTGGGACTACAGGCGCCTGCCACCTCGCCCGGCTAAGTTTTTGTATTTTTAGTAGAGACGGGGTTTCACTGTGTTACCCAGGATGGTCTCGATCTCCTGACCTCGTGATCCGCCCGTCTCGGCCTCCCAAAGTGCTGGGATTACAGGCTTGAGCCACCGCGCCCGGCCTGACCCCACTGCTTTTTAACAGGATTCTAGATTTCAGGCCCACAGGCTCAAGTTGGTCATGTAAACAAGACAGGTGACTTTCTCCCATACTTTAGGGAGACAGGCACCGCTGTCTTTATCACTAAGGCACACCTCACTCCTCTGCTGCCCTTGGTCTTTATTTCATATGCTCTGCCTCCCAGCTGTCCTTCCCCCTTAACGTGCAGCTTTCATGGTGTTGCAGGAGTGGAAATGAAGAAGATCACTGATACCCACACGCCGTCTGGCCTGACCGTGAACCTGACACTCTACTACATGCTCTCCTGCTCACCGGCCCCGCTGCTCAGCCCCTCCCTGAGCCACAGGGAGCGAGACCAGATGGAGTCGACGCTCAACTATGAAGATCACTGCTTCAGCGGCCACGCCACCATGCATGCCGAGAACCTGTGGCCGGGACGGCTGTCCTCTGTCCAGCAGATCCTGCAGCTCTCCGACCTGTGGAGGCTGACCCTCCAGAAGCGTGGCTGCAAGGGGCTGGTGAAGGTGGGCGCCCCAGGCATCCTGCAGGGCATGGTGCTCAGCTTTGGGGGGCTGCAGTTCACGGAGAACCACCTCCAGTTCCAGGCCGACCCCGACGTGCTGCACAACAGCTATGCATTGCATGGCATCCGCTACAAGAACGACCATATCAACCTGGCCGTACTGGCGGACGCCGAGGGCAAGCCCTACCTACATGTGTCCGTGGAGTCCCGCGGCCAGCCTGTCAAGATCTATGCCTGCGAGGCAGGCTGCCTGGACGAGCCAGTGGAGCTGACCTCGGCGCCCACGGGCCACACCTTCTCGGTCATGGTGACACAGCCCATCACGCCGCTGCTCTACATCTCCACCGACCTCACACACCTGCAGGACCTGCGGCACACGCTGCACCTCAAGGCCATTCTGGCCCATGATGAGCACATGGCCCAGCAGGACCCCGGGCTGCCCTTCCTCTTCTGGTTCAGCGTGGCCTCCCTCATCACCCTCTTCCACCTCTTCCTCTTCAAGCTCATCTACAACGAGTACTGTGGGCCTGGAGCCAAGCCCCTCTTCAGGAGTAAGGTAGGAAGCCGCTGTCTGGTCGAAACCCGAGACCTCGGCCTTGCTCTCAGCCCTGTGTCTCGGAAGGGGCTGGCCTGGCGAGGGGGGGTGAGGCCTGGGCAGGAATGGGTGTCCTGATGCCCTCAGCCTTTGACACCAGAGAGAGAGTGCAAGTGTTTTGAGAGGAGACGACAAGGAAGGGAAAGCTGTGGAAATCCAGGTGTGAATTGATGGTCTTCTGGCTTCCCAGGGCAGCCCTCCCCTCCTCCCCCATCATAAATGTCAGCATTTAAAAATAACTGCAAGCCGGGTGTGGTGGCTTGTGCCTGTAGTCCCAGCTACTTGGGAGGCTGAGATGGGAGGATCACTTGAGCCCAGGAGTTTGAGGCTGCAGTGAACTGTGATTGTGCCACTGCACTCTAGCTTGGGCAACAAAGCAAGACCCTGTCTCAAAAAAGCAAAAAACAAAACAAAAAAGCAAATAAAAGTAAAAAAAAAAATTAAGAGGCAGGGCCTGGTGGCTCATGCCTGTAATTTCAACACTTTGGGAGGCCAAGGTGGGAGGATCCTTTGAGCCCAGGAGTTTGAGACCAGCCTGGGCAGGAAAACGAGGACTTGTCTCTACAAAAAATTTAAACATTAGCCAGGTGTGGTGGTGCACACTTGTAGTCTCAGCTACTCAGGAGGCTGAGGTGGGAGGATCACTTGAGCCCTGGAGTTTGAGGCTGCAGTGAGCTGTGATTACACCATTGCACTCCATCCCAGGTGACAGAGTGAGACCCCATGTAAAAATAATAACGAGGCTGGGTGCAGTGGCTCATGCCTATAATCCCAGTACTTGGGGAGGCTGAGGCAGGCGGATCACCTGAGGTCAGGAGTTCAAGCCTGGCCAACATGTTGAAACCCTGTCTGTACTAAAAATAACAAAAATTAGCCAGGCATGGTGGTGCACGCCTGTAATTCCAGCTACTCGGGAGGCTGAGGCAGGAGAATTTCTTGAACCCAGGAGGCAGAGGTTGCAGTGACCCGAGATCATGCCAGTGCACTCCAACCTGGGCGACAGAGTGAGACTCTGTCTCAAAAAAAATAAAATAATAATAGTAATAATAAAATAAAAATAACTGCAACAGGCCCCTAGATTGACTTGAAACCTCTGTCTGAACTGCTGGCGGGATCCCCAGCTTCCCCCCATGTGCCTGTTCATGGCATGCAGAGGTCAGCCCCTTGTTCCAGGCCTTGGACCAGAGTGGCCATCTCCTTAGCATAGGACACAGGACAGAAGCATTCCCCTCCAGTTTCCTGAGACATGTTTGCCCCTGGAAGCGGTGATTTTGGCTGTCATTGCTGCAAGACTGTCATCGGGGCAGCATCTTGGGATCAGCATTGCTGTCACGGGGTGAGGCTGCTTACTGTGCCCTGCCGCCCGGCCTTCGGTGCTTTCTCCGGAGAAAGACCAGCAGGGATTCTAGGGGGAGGCCTTTGTTAGCAGTTGTAGAAGAAAATGTTTCCCAAAGAGCTGAGCTTTTTCCCTTCCTCTTCTCTCCTCCCTCATCCCCCTGTCTCCTCCCCTCTACTCTTCCTCCCCTCCCCTCTCTTCTCTTCTTTGCTCCATTGTCTTCTCTTTTTAAACTGTAGTGATAGTAGAGAGGTATATTAGGCTCTGCATCTATGTTCCCAAGTAGTCAAAGAGCCCAGATCCCACCCTGGAGAAATGGGAAGTGCCCCCTCACATCCACAGGGATGCCTGCGGCTTCTAGTTTCTGGCCCAAGACCAGGACTTGGAAAAGGAAGCAGAACTTGACCTGAAAGAGCAGAAGAGTGGGAGACAGGGCTGAGTTCCTCAAGTTCGAAGAACAGATCAAAAGTCAGATCAAAAAGGACCGCACAGAGGCCTTCCTTGTGAGCTGCCTCTGGACTAGCTGCACTAGGACAGGCGCCAAATGTGCATCGTGTGGGTTTTGCTGTCTGTTTGGCAGGCGGCTGCTTTTCCCTGCTGCTCGGTGGCTTCTCTGCCCTCACTCTTGAGGGCACCTTCGGTTCCCCCCACAGTTGGGGAAATGAGCCAGACTACCTTCGTGGGGTACTGAGCGATCTCTCAACAGACGCAGGCTCAAGCTGGGCCATGCCAGAGCGGAGCCAGTGAACACTCAGCTCCAGAAGGCCCCAGGCCACTGAGTCCATGGTCATTCTGCAAGGCTGGGTCAGAGCCAGGGTGTGGTGCCACTAGGGTTGTCTCCGTAGGCTATTTCTGTAGCTGGCCACTGGGGTTGGCAGTGAACAATAATCACACTTGTTTTGTGAATTGAACAGGAAGATCCCAGTGTCTGAGTGAACTAACAGTCCTGCTTTCAGCCACCATTTGCACAAGACACCCAGCACTGAAAGTCCTGCTGCCAGGGATCCTTTGGAAGCACCCGCCCTTTGTGCCTTGTTGGGGGAAACCAGTGACGCAGAAGCGAATGTGGATACACCAGAGTTTGCATTGGAAGGAACGAGTGTCACGTGGGGAGGGAAGGGGCCAGTGGACCTTTTGTAAGCTTTCCACTCAATAAAACGAACCTGTATGGCAAATACTTGAAATGGAACTCACTCCTTCCACTTTCCCCCTTTGTTCTGTCCCAGGAAATAGACCGTCTTTTGAAAAGACTCTTGTCTAGGGAACGTTCTGTCCTTTTCCGAATTTATCGTGTTCTTTCTTGATGAAGTTTTAATTTATTTTTGTTGAGATTTTGCTAGATGGCTTTTGCATCCCCTGTAGATGGTGAGTGCTGGCAGTGATATCCATCTCAGCCTTTGGAGGCCCCACGGTCCCGAGGCTGGGCTGGGGTCCCCAGGGTGGCTGTGCTGCTGCCTGTAGGAGGGTGCGGGTTGCGCTGTCATCCTCGGGTTTGCACGCCCTTTCTTATGAGCCTGTGGACACCTGTGGTTTTGTACTTTGGGGCTTCAGGGGAGGTGTTTAACTTTCTAGTGATTGATGATTGTCAGGTTTTGAAATACCAAAGCTTTTTTGTTCTGTTTTTAAATAAATATCTTTCAAATTTCCATGACCGGTTTGTGTGTGGTTAAAACCTGGAGACATGCACCACGTCTGCCCTCAGCACTAGATCTGTCAGAAGCAGGACGCCCACCCAGCCCCGCTGCCAAAACGCCGTTCCTTTCCCTCATGTTCTACGTCTCTTCAAAGGAGTCCGCCCGGAAGGTGTGTTGGGGGCCGCCTTTCTGCTCGCCAGGGGGTTGCTTCTCGCATTACCCTGGCTCCTTCCCTGCTCAGGTGCCCTCTCCCCCACCTGCCCTAAAGAGCCAGGGTTCTCCTGCCCTGGTTTTGCTGGCTATAGGATGTCAGCAAGACAAACCCTGAGTGGTCCTTCTCCAGATTGTCTGCTGAAGCCACCATCAGATGCCTCCCCTCTGTGGGGAGAAGGGAACTGTCCACTCCGGGGACCAAAAAGGGGCTGAGCCGGGCGTGGCAGTCCACCTGCGGGGCTGTCCTCAGCGTCTCGGCGTTTAGACTGTTTCTCTGCGTTCCCAGACAGCATTTTAAGCGGCATGACTCACCGGGAAGCCTGGTCTGCCTGCAAAGGAGCCAAATGTCTGGCCCACAGCCGATGGTTATGAGAGTAAACAGGGGGCTCAAGCTCTGCTCTTAGTGGCACTGGTTCCCCAGTTCGTTCTGTCCATGCAGCACCTTCTCCCCTGGATCGTGCAGAGCTATGACATGTGATCTTCTCCCCTGGATCGTGCAGAGCTATGACATGTGATCTTCCAGCCGTGGGCCACGGCTGGCTCACATATTGCAGAGTGGGAGCCTCTTGGGGTGCAATTGGTGTCATTTACAGTGTGACATTAAATGGAAAACTGTTGGACCACAAGAACTGCAGCTCTCATTCCTTCTTGAACTTGGAACTGGGCATGTTGTAGGCTCCCATAAATGTAAAACAAGGCCGGGCGTGGTGGCTCACGCCTGTAATCCCAGCACTTTGGGAGGCTGAGGCAGGTGGATCACCTGAGGTTGGGAGTTCGAGACCAGCTTGACCAACATGGAGAAACACCGTCTCTACTAAAAATACAAAATTAGCTGGGCGTGGTGGTGCATGCCTGTAATCCCAGCTACTCGGGAGGCTGAGGCAGGAGAATCGCTTGAACCTGGGAGGCGGAGGTTGTGGTGAGCCGAGATCATGCCATTGCACTCCAGCCTGGGCAACAAGAGCGAAACTCTGTCTCAAATAAATGGTAAAACCTATGTATGTGGTGCCTAAGAAATACCAATTGAATGATTAGAATGTCGATAAACTGAGGTTTGTAAAGTACAGCTCTGATTAAGTGCTCACCATACATGTTAGATATTTCACATCAGCACAGCCTTTTGGGGTGAAGAGGTTGCTGGGGGTTAAGATCCCAGTTTGAGAGATGTGGAACCTGGACCTCACACAGTGAATCATTTGTCCAAGGCCACGTGACCATCAAGTGACTGGAGTGCAAACTCTGCCTCGATGCTGGTGCAGGCTTGCTCGGAGTCCCCACCCTGCCATTTCTCCCCATGGCATGCGTCTGATGGCTTCTGTGGCATGGCTCAGTATCCACAGGGCTTCCAGTTGGCCACCATGGTAGAGAGGAGATGCTGGTGGTCCACAGTGGAGCAGGCCAAGCAGTAACCCTAGAGGGTCCCATCTGCGTGGTCCAGTGAAGGCTGGCTGCACACAGAGAGCCTTTTTCTTTTTTTTTTTTTTTTTTTTTTGAGACGGAGTCTCGCTCTGTCACCCAGGCTGGAGTGCAGTGGCCGGATCTCAGCTCACTGCAAGCTCCGCCTCCCGGGTTCACGCCATTCTCCGGCCTCAGCCTCCCGAGTAGCTGGGACTACAGGCGCCCGCCACCTCGCCCGGCTAGTTTTTTGTATTTCTTAATAGAGACGGGGTTTCACCGTGTTAGCCAGGATGGTTTCGATCTCCTGACCTCGTGATCCGCCCGTCTCGGCCTCCCAAAGTGCTGGGATTACAGGCTTGAGCCACCGCGCCCGGCCGAGAGCCTTTTTCTTTTTCTTTTTTTTTTTGAGACAGAGTCTCGCTGTTGCCCAGGCTGCAGTGCAGTGGTACGATCTCAGCTCACTGCAAGCTCCACCTCCCGGGTTCACGCCATTCTCCTGCCTCAGCCTCCCAAGTAGCTGGGACTACAGGCGCCCGCTACCACGCCCAGCTAATTTTTTTTGTATTTTTAGTAGAGATGGGGTTTCACCGTGTTAGCCAGGATGGTCTTGATCTCCTGACCTTGTGATCCACCCGCCTCAGCCTCCCAAAGCACTGGGATTACAGGCGTGAGCCACCACGCCCGGCCACAGAGAGCCTTTTTAAAGTTGCTTTTTCAGGGCCTGAAATCTGGTGTGGAAAATTTAATTGCATACTATCTGAAACTTCCCAACAGCTGAAACATTGGTTTGGAAATGTGTTCACTCCCTGAAAATCTACTTGCACCCCATATATCTGTCCCATCTCACATATTCTCAGCCACGTTTTTTTTTTTTTTTTTGAGACGGGGTCTCATTCTGTTGCCCAGGCTGGAGTGCCGTATGGTAATCTCAGCTCACTGCAGCTTCCTCAGGTTCAAGCGATTCTCCTGCCTCACTCAGCCTCCTGAGCAGCAGGGATTACAGGCATGTGCCACCACACCTGGCTAATTTTTGTATTTTTGGAAGAGATGGGGGTTTTACCACGTTGGCCAGGCTGGTCTCGAACTCCTGACCTCAGGTGATCCACCTTTCTCTGCCTCCCAAAGTGCTGGGATTACAGGCTCGAGCCACCGCACCCGGCCTCTCTCAGCCACCTTGACTCCTGCCATTGTGGCGGCAGCCAGCTCTGCACAGGTATGAGTGTCCTGGCAGCACCCAGCATCAGCCTCTGTCATCTTTAGGAAGCTGCGAGGCACTCAGGCATATGTAGCCTTGAAGCATGTGAATGGTAACACCATTTGGGGCCACGCTTCACCCGTGGGACATGGAGCCAGTAGACACAAGCTGTCCTCTTCTGTCCCTGGCGTGGACAGTTCTGAGGCATACTTTATTTGGCTTCTCAGAAGGTGCTACGGTTTGGATATGGTTTGTTGACATTTGGCCCTCAGTGTGGCAGTGTTGGGAGGCGGGGCTTTGTGGGAGGTGTTTGGGTCACACGAGTGGATCCCTCCCGGAGGGCTTGGCACCTCTCTCCGGAGTGAGTGAGTTCTTCCTCTTGTGGGAATGGATTAGTTCCCAGGAGAGCAGGTTGTTATAAAACCAGGAAGCCCCTCGGGTTTGCTTCTTTACATGTGTCTGCTTCCCCTTCAACCTTCTCCACCATGCTATGAGGCAGCAAAGAAGCCAGGCAGATGCTGGCACCATGCCCTCGAACTTCTCAGCCTGCAGAGCCCTGAGCTACATAAACTCTTTTCTTGACTGGCGCAGTGGCTCACGCCTGTAATCCCAGGACTTTGGGAGGCGAAGGCAGGTGGATCACGAGATCAGGAGATTGAGACCATCCTGGCCAACATGGTGAAACCCTGTCTCTACTGAAAATACAAAAATTGGCCGAGTGCAGTGGCTCATGCCTGTAATCCCAGCACTTTGGGAGGCCGAGGCGGGCAGATCATGAGGTCAGGAGATCGAGACCATCCTGGCTAACTCAGTGAAACCCTGTCTCTACTAAAAATACAAAAAAAGGCCGGGCGCAGTGGCTCAAGCCTGTAATCCCAGCACTTTGGGAGGCCGAGACGGGCGGATCACGAGGTCAGGAGATCGAGACCATCCTGGCTAACAGTGAAAACCCATCTCTACTAAAAAATACAAAAAAAAACTGGCTGGGCATGGTGGCGGGCACCTGTAGTCCCAGCTACTCAGGAGGCTGAGGCAGGAGAATGGCATAAACCCGGGAGGTGGAGCTTGCAGTGAGTTGAGATCCGGCCACTGCACTCCAGCCTGGGTGACACAGTGAGACTCTGTCTCAAAAAAAAAAAAAAAAAAAAAAATTAGCCGGGCGTGGTGGCGGCCACCTGTAGTCCCAGCTACTTGGGAGGCTGAGGCAGGAGAATGGCGTGAACCCAGGAGGCAGAGCTTGCAGTGAGCTGAGATTGCGCCACTGCACTCCAGCCTGGGCAACAGAGCGAGACTCCGTCTCAAAAAAAAAAAAAAAAATTGGCCGGGCGTGGTGGCTCAAGCCTGTAATCCCAGCACTTTGGGAGGCCGAGGCGGGCGGATCACAAGGTCAGGAGATCGAGACCACAGTGAAACCCCGTCTCTACTAAAAATACAAAAAAATTAGCCGGGCGCGGTGGCGGGCGCCTGTAGTCCTAGCTACTCAGGAGGCTGAGGCAGGAGAATGGCGTGAACCCAGGAGGCGGAGCTTGCAGTGAGCCGAGATCGCGCCACTGCACTCCAGCCTGGGCAACAGCGTGAGACTCCGTCTCAAAAAAAAAAAAAAAAAAAAAAAAATTAGCTGGGTATGGTGGTGCGTGCCTGTAATCCCAGCTACATGGGAGACGGAGGCAGGAGAATTGCTTGAACCAGGGAGTCGAAGGTTGCAGTGAGCCAAGATCATGCCACTGTACTCCAGCCTGGCAACAGAACGACACTCCGTCTCAAAAAACAAAAACAAAACCAAAAAAACCTATTTTCTTTATAAATTACCCAGCCCTAAGTATTCTGTTATAACAACATGACATGGACTAAAACAGAAGGTCCCCACAAGATCAAGCCCTGGGTAAGAGACCCAGGCTAAGGCACTAATCAAGAAGCCTGTGGCTCCTCTGGACGATTTTTCCAGGAGGATGTGGGATTCTCCATGTCCACTGACATGGGCTGAATTGTGTCCCCTCCTTAAATGTCTATGTTGAAATCTTTTTTTTTTTTTGAGAACTGTGAGTGCACCCAGGCGGGATTGCAGTGTCGTGAACATGGCTCACTGCAGCCTCAACCTCCTGGGCCCAGGCAATCCTCCTATCTCAGCTCCCCCAAGTACCTGGGACTACAGGTGTGCACCACCACACCTGGCCAGTTTTTGTATTTTTTTGTAGAGATGGGGCTTTGCCATGTTGCCCAGGCTGGTTTCAAACTCCTGAGCTCAAATGATCCACCTGCCTCAGCCTCCCAGAGTGCTGGGATGACAGACATGAGCCACCATACCAGGCCCCTGCATTGATGTTCTAACTTCCAATGTGATAGGATTAGGAGGCAGCACTTTCGGAGGGGTTCTTAGTTCATGAGGGTAGAGTCCTCATGAATGGCATTAGGACCCTTCTAAGGGGGCCTCACAGAGCTGCCTCACCCTCTTTCTGCCATGTGAGAATGCAACGAGAAGACAGCAGTCTGCAACCGGAAAGAGGGGCCTCACTAGAACCCAACCATGCTGGCACTGTGATTTCGAACTTCAGTCTCTGGAACTGGGAGAAATCAATTTCTGCTGTTTTGAAGCTGCCCAGACTATGGTATATTGTTAGAGCAGCCGGAATAGACCAATACGGGCATATCTTTCCAGCGGAGAAATGGAACTCTTCTCTGGTGATAACAAACCAAGAATACAGAGAGTCATAGGACCGCAGATGCTTTTTTTTTTTTCTTTAGTCAAGGTCTCGCTCTGTCACCCAGGCTGGAGTGCAGTGGTGTAATCACAGCTCACTGCGGCCTCAACCTCATGGGCTCAAGAAACCCTCCCACCTCAGCCTCCTGAGCAGTTGGGACTATAGGCACAAGCCACCACGCCTGGCTAATTTTTTTATGTATATTTTGTAGAGACAGGGTTTCACCATGTTGCCCAGGCTGGTCTCAAACTCCTGAGCTCAAGCGATCCGCCCACCTCAGCCTCCCAAAGTGCTGGGATTACAGGCATGAGCCACCGTGCCTGGCCAAATAAATCTTAGGGTATTTCTGGTGAGGAGTAACCAGCTTCTGACCGAGCACAGTGGCTCACATCTATAATCCCAGCACTTCGGGAGGCCGAGACAGGAGGATCTCTTGAGCCCAAAACTTCCAGACCAGCCTGAGTGATATAGTGAGACCTTGTCTCTACAGAAAATTTTAAAAATTAGCTGAGCATGATGGTGGCGAGCACCTGTGATTCCAGTTACTTGGGAGGCTAAGGTGGGAGGATCACTTGAGTCCAGGAGGTGGAGGTTGCAGTGAGTCAAGATCACACCACTGTACTCCAGCCTTTGTGACAGAGTAAGATCCTATATCAAAACAAAACAAAACAAAAACAGAAAAAACACAAAACCTCAGCTTTCCTACCCAAAGAGCTGAGGCTTACCTCTCCAGAAGCAGCATCAATTTCTGCCAGGCAGGGACAATTTTTCCTTTTCATCCCAGAATCTCTCTGGGCAGGGACGGCTTGAGGAGCATCCGAAGAGCAGGTGGGACATTGGTGGACGGCACTTACTTCCAGGCTCGTTAAACTGGTGTGGGGAGCTTAGCCTTGGTGTGAGAGCAAATCCTCTCTAGGAATCTTTTTTGACTGGAACACAAAGGGGAGCAACACAGACACACCTCAGCGAATGCAGCCTGCAGGAGAGACAGACGAGTGTCGACGGAGGATTACCCAGGTGCCGAGGCAAGAGACTGAAGGCACAAACTGTTTCAGGATAGTAAAGAAAATAGTTAGACTAAGAATAGTTATAATACAAATTAGATATAGAGATGATCATGGACATTATAAATCATTAGTATGAACAATATTAATCATTAGCTTTTAATATTACTCTTTGTTGTATAACCAAGGAATAACCGGTGGGTATAGGGTCAGGTGCTGAAGGGACATCGTGAGAAGTGACCAAGAAGGCAAGAGGTGAGCCCTCTGTCACGCCCGCATAAGGGCCGCTTGAGGGCTCCTTGGTCAAGCAGTAACGCCAGTGTCTGGGAAGACACCCGTTACTTAGCAGACCGGGAAAGGGAGTCTCCTTTCCTTGGAGGAGTCAGGGAACACTCTGCTCCACCAGCTTCTTGTGGGAGGCTGGATATTATCCAGGCCCGCCCGCAGTCATCCGGAGGCCTAAACCCCTCCCTGTGGTGCTGTGCTTCAATGGTCGTGCTCCTTGTCCACTTCCATGTTCCTCCCGTACTCCTGGTTCCTCTTTGAAGTTCTTAGAAGATAGCGGTAGAAGAAATAGTGAAAGTCTTAAAGTCTTTGATCTTTCTGGTAAGTGCATAGAAGAAAACGCTGACATATGCTGCCTTCCCTTTCTGCTTCGGCTATCTAAAAGGGAAGGGCCCACTGCCCCATGATCACGTGACTTGCTTGACCTTATCAATCACTTGGACGACTCACCCTCCTTACCCTGCCTGCCCCTTGTCTTGTATACAATAAATATCAGCGCGCCCAGCCATTCGGGGCCACTACCGGTCTCCCTGTCTTAGTGGCAGTGGTCTCCCGGGCCCAGCTGTTTTCTATTTATTTCTTTGTCTTGTGTCTTTATTTCTTACGATCTCTCGTCTCTGCACACGGGGAGAACACCCGCCAAGCCCCGTAGGGCTGGACCCTACAGATGAGAAATTGAATGATGATACTGCAGTCAGGGCTGTGGGACTGTGGGGCAGGGACATCTAACCTGTCCTTGAAAGTCAGGGAGGTCTTCCTGAAGGAAAGTGAAACCTCCAATCTGGAAACTGAAAGATGATGGGAGTCAGCCAAGCTAAGCAGTGGAGAGCCTGAGTGAATGCATGCACAGAGGTGGGTGGGTGTAGGGAAGCCAGGGAGCCTTTATTTTGAAACAGGGTCTCCCTTTGTCTCCCAGGCTGGAGTGCAGTGGTACAATCATGGCTCACTGCAGCCTCGAGCTCTTGGGCTCAAGTCATCCTCCCACCTCAGCCTCCTGAGTAGCTGGGACCACAAGTGCATGCTACCACACCCAGCTAATTTTAAAAAAATGTTCTGTAGAGATGGGGCCTCGCCATGTTGCCCGGGCTGGCCTCAAACTCCTGGGCTCAAGCAATCCTCCCGCCTTGGCCTCCCAAAGTGTTGGATTATAGGTGTAAGCCACTGCACCCACCCAAGAATTGGATTTCTTTGCCCACATCACTGACTTCTAGGGACAAAGGGTGGGCTCCGGCCCTAATTCACGGCAACAGTGACATTAGAGATCATCATTCCTTCCATGGACGTATCCCTTCTCCTTATTACGTCCTAATTTTAGCCAGTCTACAGTTACGCTGAAAACCGAAGAACGGTTTTATCACCATGTTTTACAAAGTGCAAATTGAGACCTGGTGAAAAACAGTGACTGGCTAAAGGTCAAAGAGAGGTCATTCATGGAGTTGGGTGGTGGCACCCTTGCAGGATGTACCCCCAGCCACTGGTGGGTTAATCATTACCTCTGCTAACAGCTTGTGATGGTTAACATTAAGTGTCAACTTGGTCAGGTGCAGTAGCCCACGCCTGTAATCCCAGCACTTTGGGAAGCCGAGGCAGGTGGATCCCTTGAGGTCAGGAGCCTGAGACTGGCCTGGCCAACATGGTGAACCCCGTCTCTACTAAAAATACAAAACATTAGCCGGGTGTGGTGGCAGGCGCCTGTAATCCCAGCTACTTGGGAAGCTGAGGCAAGAGAATCGCTTGAACCTAGGAGACAGAGGTTGCAGTGAGCTGAGATCGTGCCATTGCACTGCGGCCTGGGGTGACAGAAAGAAACTTCATCTCAAAAAAAAAAAAAAAGTGTCAACTTGATTGCATGGAAGGATGCAAAGTATTGTTTCTGGGTGTATCTGGGTGTTTCTGAGTGTGGCCAGAATAGATTAACATTTGAGTCAGTGGACTGGGACAGGAAGACCCACTCACAGTGTGGGGGACACCATCCAGTCAGCTGCCAGCACAGCTAGAAAAAGCAGGCAGAAGAAGGTGGAAAAAGCCGATTCACTGGGTCCTCTGGGCTTTATCTTTCTCCCGTGCTGGAGGCTTCCTGCCCTTGAACATCAGACTCCTCAAGTTCTTTGGCTTTTGGACTCTTGGACTTACACCAGTGGTTTGCTGGGGGCTCTCAGGCCTTCGGCCACAGATTGAAGCCTGCACTGTCAGCTCCCTACTTTTAAGGTTTTGGGACTGAACTGAGCCACTGCTGGCTTCCTTGCTCCTCAGCTTGCAGACGGCCTATCATGGGACTTGACCTTGTGATCACGTGAGTCAATTCTCCTTAATAAAGCCCCTCTCATATATACGTAGATCCTATTAGTCCTGTCCCTCTAGAGAACCCTGACTAACACACACGTGGAGGAGAGCTCTGAAAACCCGGGCCAGGGACCAGCGTGACTGCTCTGTGGCTGTCCCAAGAGACAGCAACGCTGGGCAAGTTTGCTCGTGAGAAAGGCTGAGGCTTCTCTCAGAATAAAACCTTGGGAAGAGACAACTATACAGCATTCCCAGGGGCCGGCGCAGTGGCTCACGCCTGTAATCCCAGCACTTTGGGAGGCCAAGGCGGGCGGATCACCTGAGGTCAGGAGTTTGAGGCCAGCCTGGCCATCATGGCGAAACCCCATCTCTACTAAAAATACAAAAATTAGCCAGGCGTGGTGGCGGGTGCCTCTAATCCCAGCTACTTGGAAGGCTGAGACAGGAGAATTGCTTGAACCGGGAAGGCAGAGGTTGCAGTGAGCCAAGATCATACCACAGCACTCCAGCCTGGGCGACAAGAGCAAGACTCCATCTCAAAACAAACAAACAAAACCTTTCTCTTGTCATGTAACCCATACATACACATACTATGTACCCACAAACATTAAAAATCAAAAATTTAAGACAAAACGAAAACAACGGAAAACCTTTTTTTGAGGAGTCCCTAGGCTTCACCAGTTTGTCAAAACTGGAGCTTGATTGCTGAGACTTTATTTGCATACCCACAATGCATTGTGCACCAAATAATTTTCATCTTTAAAATTACTAGATCCCTTTTTTCCTTCAATCTATCTTTCCCGAAACTGAGACTGCTGTTCCAGAATTGTCTGAAGAAAAAGGCAGAAGTCAATAGCTCTTTTGGGCAGAAAGAAAGTTACCATTAGCCCGTTGGGAGTAGTCCTTACATGAGAAGTGAGTGCTGCCTATCACAGATATGCACTAGTTTTCATTCAAATTGCATGAATCTTTTGCCTTTTACTAAAGATATCTGTGGAGAGGAAACAACTGTGAGTTTTAAGCTAATTTTTTTTTTAACACTCTGCATTTCTTAACGCGGCTTCTTTGAGCAGTCTTAAAAGTAGACACACTAGAAAAGCTGTTATGACGGTTTTTCTATATTCTGAAACATAAAACAAACTCAAAACTCCAGTGTTTAATTTTGGAGGACCAGAGCTAGCTTTTGGAGGAGCAGCTGATGTTGGGGGAAAAGGACAATTACCCTCCTATGTAGCTTGAATGGGGCTTGGAGCCAGTGGGGAGGCGTGGGGAGGCGTGGGGAGGCGTGGGGAGGCGTGGGGAGGCGTGGGAGGCGTGGGGGGCGTGGGGGGCGTGGGGGGGCGTGGGGGGGGCTGTGGGCGGTTGCTTAAGGGCCTGAGCCTGGGGTCAGAATTTGTTTTGTTTTTTTGAGACAGAGTCTCGCTCTGTCGCTCAGGCAATGGCGCGACTTCGGTTCACTGCAACCTCCGCCTTCCAGGTTCAAGCGATTCTCAGCCTCCCGAGTAGCTGGGATTACAGCTAATTTCCCGGCTAATTTTTGTATTTTTAGTAGAGACGGGGTTTCTCCATGTTGGCCGGGCCAGTCTCGAACTCCTGACCTCAGGTGATCCGCCTGCCTCGGCCTCCCAAAATGCAGGGATTACAGGCGTGAGCCACCGCTCCCGGCCTGGGGACCAGGATTTTTTGCGATGGATTTCCTCCCTCCTTTACTGGGACAGACCCTGCTAGTTTTCCCTCCCCAGTACTCAACCTCTCCCTAGAATCTCCCATCACTAGCAGGGCTCACGGCTACCTGGAGGCATGACTACATTTCCCAGCCTCCCTTGCGGTTGAGATGAATTCTGGCCAATGGGACTGGCTGGAAAATTCACTTTCTCTTGCGTTTCATCAAACCGATTGGGTCTCGGGAGGACTAGCTGCGCGCTAGGCACCGCTCCTTAGGCGGGGATACTGGGTAGAAGAGTTCGGGGCTGCCTTCTTCTACACGGAGACGCCGGTGGGAGCAGCGGGGGAGCTCGCCCAGAGCCCCTGCTTCATTTAATTGGATAGTCCATTGGTCCCCAACCTTTCTGGCACAAAGGACCCGGTTCGTGGAAGACAGTTTTTCCAAGGGCGGGGGAAGGGTGGGTACGGGATGTGGACAGTTTCAGGTTGAAACTGTCCCCCTCAAGTCATCAGCCATTAGATTCTCATAAGGAGTACTTACCTAGATCCCTCGTATGCGCAGTTCGCAGTAGGGTTCCTGCTCCTAGGAGAATCTGATGCCCTACTGACCTGACACGATGGGGAGGTCAGGCGGTAGTGCTCGCTTGCCAGCCGGTAACCCTCTGTCGGTCAGTGGCCGGGGTTTTACCCCTGGTGTAATTAAACAAGCCAATCCCCGTTCCTTGGTCAAAAGCAGTAAGCCACCCCAACGTGTCACGGTAGCAACTCCCCAGAGATGCAGTAGAACTAACGCCTACCATAAAAAGGTGAACCTCTAGAAAAGCCCAAAAATTCGCGTTTGTATTAAACGCACTTCCAATGGCTGATGAACCCACGTTTCAGAGCTTACAGATTTATGAGCATACGTCTGTTTTTGGTACCACTCAAATAAGCCCTGCTGAAAAAGCAAGGCCTCAAAAAATTGGTTTAAAACTCAGAGTTGTTCCTCTCCACGGAAATCTTTAGTAAAAGGCGAAAGATTTATACGATCTGAAGAGAAACCAGAGTATAATCGCAAGTGGCGGCACTCAGTTCTCACGTAACGACTACTCCCAACTGGCTAATGGTAACTTTCTCTCCGTCCAAAAGAGCTATTGACTTCTCCCTTTTTCTTCAGACAATTCTGAACAGCAATCTAGGTGTCGGGAAAGATAGGTTGAAGGAAAAAGGGGATAGTAATTTTAAAGACGAACATTATTTGGTGCACAATGCATTGTGGGTATGCAAATAAAGCCTCTCCAATCACGCTCCAGTTTCAGGAAATACCTTAAATGGTTCATGCGTTTTAGCGCTGCGCCTGAGGCCACCACGCGGGGGCAGAGCAGAGTCTGGTCCCAGAAGACAAAGGCTGACTTTATCTGCTTTACTTACAGCGGCCGAGCTATTAGGTCGGTGCAAAAGTAATTGCGGTTTTTGCAATTTAATTGCAAAATTAACCTAAGTAAACAATTTTTTTGAACGTAAAAAAAAAAAGTAAAAAAAAAATTATCTTGGCTGGACTCCGTGGCTCACTCTTGTAATCCCAGCACTTTGGGTGGCTGAGGCGGGCTGATCGACTGAACTAGGGGTTTGAGACCAGCCTGGGCAACATAAGGAGAGCCTGTCTCCAAAAGAAAAAAAAAAAAAAATTCTTACACTTATAGCCACTCCAGGCCTACTGAAGCCCTGGGGATTGGGCCCAGCCCCCTGAGTCTGAACTCATCCTCCGTGTGATTCTGACGGAGGCTACATTGAGAACCTCTGTTGGGCAACTGTTCTGCCTGAAATACGGAGAGTGAGGAGTTTGGGAGACACATTACTGACTGAGCAGGGGAAGGCCTGGGAAAGGCTGTGAAATGAGGAGAGAAAAGGCCAGGGAAGGCAGCCTTTTCCCACCACCTTCCCACCTGGGGGATGGTGGCATAAAAGGAGGGGGCAGTGCAGGAGCCTGTGAAAGGGACTAGAGAAATTCAGGGAGGAAGAAGGAAAACCTGGACTGGGAGCCGTAGAGAAACCGAGGGCAGAGAAGAAGTTCCCTGGCTGGGCGCGGCGGCCCACGCCTGTAATCCCAACACTTTGGGAGAGAGGAAGGAAACAGTAGGTGAGGAGGGGCAGGAGATGGGGAGGGGGCGGTAGGTGGCTCCTGGTTGCAGAAGGGAAGGAGGAGCGGTGCAGGGGTCTCCCTGCAGTGATCCTGGTCCATGGAGCCCGGGCCCACCCCCAACCCCCATTCTCTCACTCCCCTGCAGCCCCTCCTTTGCTGGCCCCTATTTCCCTCCATCTTCTCACCTGGGAAGATCCCAGCACCCCATCTTTCCAGCCTCTGCTCTGTAGCAACTGAACTGCTGGAAAAATCCCACAGCAAGGGAACCTCGGATACAGGCCTCCACTTCACCTGTTTCTCTCATTGGCTCCACTTCCCCACTCAAGATGTCCCTTTTAGGCTGAGTGCGGTGGCTCATGCCTGTAATCCCAGCACTTTGGGAGGCGGAGGCGGGCGGATCACCTGAGGTCAGGAGTTCGAGACCAGCCTGGCCAACATGGCAAAACCCTGTCTCTACTAAACATACAAAAATTAGCTTGATGTGTTGGTGTGTGCCTGTAATCCCAGCTACTTGGGAGGCTGAGGCACAAGAATCACTTGAACCCAGGAGGCGGAGGTTGCAGTGAGCCGAGATCGCACCATTGCACTCAAGCCTGGGGGACAAGAGCAAAACTCCGTCTCAAAAAACAAACAAAAAAACAAACACACAAACACCCCTTTTAACTCTTCTCTCCCCTTATCTTCCTGCTCTGCAACTCACTGTGTCAGCCCACAACATCCCAGGGGCTTCCTTGAGAGGCCAGACACCCTCATCTTCCCAGCCCGCAGCAGCCGCATCTGCCTCATCTTCTGCCTCCTCCTGGGCTTTGAACCCCAACTCCACAAAGATGGTGCCCCTTCCATGCAGTCCCCCAGCAGCACCCTCCGTGTCCCTCCCGCTGTGGTCGTCTGAATGTTGTGGCCCCTCACACATCCACAGGCTGAAATGTAATCTCCAAGATGATGGTATTGATATGTGGGGCCTCTGGGAGGTGATTGGGTCATGGATGGGATCAGTGTCCTTATAAAAGGGTTTGAGGGAGCAAGTTTGTGCCTTTTACCCTCCCATCAAATGGGGACACAGGGAAGGTGCCATCCATGAGGAACAGGCCTTCACTAGACCACAAATCTGCTGGTGCCTTTGATATTGGACTTCCCAGCCTCCAGAACTGTGAGCAACAAATAAATTTCTGCTGTTTATAAATTACCCAGTTTAAGGTATTTTGTCATAGCACCTGAACTAGGACACCCCCCCACTGGCTCATCTTCTAGACAGATAAGTAGGCTTCCTTATCTCCTAACCTGAGAGAGAGAGAGAGAGAGAGGGGTGAAGGAGGAAGTGGGGAAGGAAGAAAGACTTCCTAAACCTCATCACCATCAGCCACAACAAAGCAAAGCACTTTTACTTTGTATTTCTATTAAAAAAAAAAAATCTGGTGGAAATCTCTTTAGTAAAAAGAAACTTGGGGCTGGGCGCAGTGGCTCAGACCTGTAATCCCAGCACTTTGGGAGGCCAAGGCGGGCGGATCCCCTGAGGTCAGGAGTTTGAGACCAGCCTGGCCAACATGGTGAAACCCCGTCTCTACTAAAAACACAAAAATTACCTGGGCATGGTGGGCGCCTATAGTCCCGGTTACTTGGGAGGCTGAGGCAGAAGAATCGCTTGAACCCAGGAGGCAGAGGTTGCAATGAGCCGAGATTGTGCCACTGCATTCCAGCCTGGGGGACAGAGCAAGACTCCGTCTCAAAAAAAAAAAAAAAAAAAAAAAAAAAAGATTTCCAAACAGGGACTCAAACAGATGCCTCTACATGAGCATTGTTCATAACAGCCCAAAGATGATAACAATCCCAGTGTCTATCAGCTGATTAGTGGATAAACGAAATGTGGTTTATCCATACAATGGAATACTATTCAGCTGTAAAACAGAGGGAAATTCTGGTACACACTACATTGTAGATCAACTGAGGATGTATGCTAAATGAAAGAAGCCAGCCACAAAAAGGCATAGATTGTATGACTGTACTTCGGTGAAATATCCAGAAGAGGGGATAATAGGAGTTCTTGGGTATTGCATAGAGTTTCTGTTTGGGGTGATGAAAAATTTTGGAAATGGATGGCAGTGATGGTATTATGACATTGTGAATGTTTAATTTATTTTTAGTTTTTAGAGATGAGGTCTTGCTCTGTTGCCCAGTTAATTTTTATTTTTTATTTTTTATAGAAACAAGATCTCACTATATTGACCAGGCTTAATTTGTTTATTTTTATTTTTTGTGGACCTGGAATCTTGCTATGTTGCTCAAGCTGGTCTCAAACTTCTGGCCTCAAGTGATCCTCCTGTCTCAGCCACCCAAGGTGTTGGGATTACAGGTGTGAGCCACCACGCCTGGTCCATTTTCCCTGATCAGGGACAATGCGTTGTTATGTGTGATATTTTGTGTGATTTGTTTGTTTGTTTGTTTGTTTGTTTTAGGTGGAGTCTCGCTCTGTCGCCAGACTCTGGAGTGCAGTGGTGTGGTCTCAGCTCACTGCAACTTCCAACTCCCTGGTTCAAGTGATTATCCTGTCTCAGTCTCCCAAGTAGTTGGAATTACAGGCACACGCCACCATGCTCAGCTAATTTTTGTTGTTGTTGTTGTTGAGACGGAGTCTCGCTCTGTCACCCAGGCTGGAGTGCAGTGGCCGGATCTCAGCTCACTGCAAGCTCCGCCTCCCAGGTTTACGCCATTCTCCTGCCTCAGCCTCCCGAGTAGCTGGGACTACAGGCGCCCGCCACCTTGCCCGGCTAGTTTTTTTGTATTTTTTTTAGTAGAGACGGGGTTTCACCATGTTGGCCAGGATGGTCTCGATCTCCTGACCTCATGATCTGCCTGCCTTAGCCTCCCAAAGTGCTGGGATTACAGGCATGAGTCACTGCGCCTGGCCTGGTGTAAGATTTTAGCATATAGCCTGTATTAGTTATGTTAGGGAAATTTCCTTCTATCATCAGTTTTCTCTGTGCTGAGTTTTTTTTATCAAATGCTTTTCAGAATCTATTGAGATAGTTGTATACATTTTCTCCTTTGAATTCAGCGATATGGTGAATTACCTTGCTAGACTTTTGTTCTGTTCTGTTTTGTTTTGTTTGAGACAGAGTCTCACTCTGTTGCCCAGGATGTAGTATAGTGGCAGGATCTCGGCTCACTATAACCTCTGCCTCCCAGGTTCATGCAATTCTTGTGCCTCAGCTTCCTAAGTAGCTGGGATTACAGGTGTGCACCACCATGCCTGGCTAGTTTTTCTGTTTTTAGTAGAGATGGGGTTTCGTCATGTTGGTCAGGCTGGTTTCAAACTCCTGACCTCAGATGATCCACCCACCTTGGCCTCCCAAAGTGCTGGGATTACAGGCGTGAGCCACTGCTCCTGGGCCATTGCTAGATTTTTGAATTTTAATTACTTTTGCATTCCTGAGATAAGGCCCATTTAAGTCATAACACATTTTTCCTTATAATTTGATTCTTTCTTTTTCTTTTTTTGAGACAGTGTCTTGTTCCATCGCCAAGGCCGGAGTGCAGTGACTCAATCTCAGCTCACTGCAGCCTCAACCTCCCAGACTCAAGCAATCCTTCCCCCTCAGCCCCCCAAGTCACTGGGAATACAGGCTAAGATTTTTTCTTTTTGAAAATGAAAAATGCAAGACTCAAAGATCAAAACTATGTAAAAACATATACTCAGAGAAGTCCACTCTTGTCCCTAGCCCCTTCACCCAGTTTCCACTCATCCCCATTGTCAATAGTTTCTTTAAGAAAATTTGTTTACATTTTGTTATTTGTAATAGAGATGGGGTCTCACTATGTTGCCCAGGCTGATCTCTAACTCCTGGGCTTAAGTGATCCTCCGAACTCCCAAAGTGCTGGGATTTCAGACATGAACCACTGCACCCAGCCCATTTTCAATAGTTTCTAGTTTAAATTTTCGTGTGTGTGTGTGTGTGTGTGTGTGTTTTGTAACAATAACCACACACACACAGTTTGTTTCCTCTTCTTTTTTTTTTTTTTTTTTTTTTAGATAGAGTCTCACTCTGTTGCCCAGGCAGGAGTACAGTGGTGTGATCTCGGCTCACTGCAACCTCCGCCTCCTGGGTTCAAGCATTTCTCCTGCCTCAGCCTCCTGAGTAGCTGGGATTATAGGCACCCGCCACCACACGTGGCTAATTTTTGTATTTTTAGTAGAGGCAGGGTTTTGCCATGTTGGCCAGACTGGTCTCGAGCTCCTGACCTCAGGTGATCCACCTGCCTCGGCCTCCCAGAGTGCTGGGATTACAGGCGTGAGCCACCACGCCAGGCCCACACTTTTTTTTTTTGAGATGGAGTCTCACTCTGTTCCCCAGGCTGGGGTGCATTGGCAAGATCTTGGGTTACTGCAACCTCCAACACCCTAGGTTCAAGTGATTCTCCTGCCTCAGCCTGCTGAGTAGCTAGGATTACAGGTGTGTGCCATCACGCCTGGAGAATTTTTTTTTTTTTTTTTTTTTTTTGAGATGGAGTCTCGCTCTGTCACCCAGCCTGGAGTGCAGGGGCGCGATCTCGGCTCACTGCAAGCTCCACCTCCCGGGTTTACGCCATTCTCCTGCCTCAGCCTCCGGAGTAGCTGGGACTACAGGCGCCCGCCACCCCGCCGGCTAGTTTTTCGTATTTTTTAGTAGAGACGGTGTTTCACCGTGTTAGCCAGGATGATTTCGATCTCCTGACCTCATGATCTGCCCGTCTCGGCCTACCAAAGTGCTGGGATTACAGGCTTGAGCCACCGCGCCCGGCCGAATTTTTGTATTTTTAGGAGAGACAGGGTTTCACCATGTTGGCCAGGCTATTCTCAAACTCCTGACCACAAGTGATCTGCCTGCCTCAGCCTCCCAAAGTGCTGGGTTTATAGGCATAAGCCACCGTGCCTGGCCTGAAACTTCTACTTTTAAAAGTAGACCTTCAATTCTAGCTCCATAGAGCATGGAATTGTGGAATCAGGGTACTTGAGTAAAGTCTGAATCTCAACCAAAGCCAGGGAGATCTGAAACCCAAGAGAAAATGCCAGGAAGCCCCGCCAGCTCTGATGAGGTCGGATGAGTGAAATCTGTTCCTGTGGGTACCAAAGCTCAGAATGTCAGCAAAGCAGCATGGATTGTGGGAGGCTTGCCTCGGGTCCCATCTGTGGGTTGCCAAAATGTCAACCTAAAATCATCAAAAGGGTTAGAATCTAATGTAAAGAGTGTTTATTCAAGCACAAAGCATGAGGATGGACAACCTGGAAATACCAACTCCAAAGGAATGGTCAGTCTTCCACAGTAGACAGAGACAGGGGAGTTTTTTGCAGGATTATAGCATTTTTCTTTTCCTTTTTCTTTTTTTTTTTTTGAGATGGAGTCTTGCTCTGTCGCCCAGGCTGAAGTGCAGTGGTGTGATCTCGGCTCACTGCAACTTCCGCCTCCCAGGTTCAAGTGATTCTCCTGCCTTACCCTCCCAAGTAGCTCGGACTACAGGCACCCGCCACTACGTCTGGCTAATTTTTGTATTTTTAATAGAGGTGGGGTTTCACCATATTAACCAGGCTGGTCTCAAACTCCTAACCTTGTGATCTGCCCACCTCGGCCTCCCAAAGTACTGGGATTACAGGTGTGAGCCGTTGTGCCCAGCCCTTTTTTTTTTTTTTTCAGACGGAGTCTCACTCTATTGCCCAGGTTGGAGTGCAGTGGTGTGATCTCGGCTCACTGCAACCTCCATCTCCCGGGTTCAAGAGATTCTCCTGCCTCAGCCTCTTGAGTAGCCACCACGCCCGGCTCAGTTTTGTATTTTTAGTAGAGATGGGGTTTCACCATGTTGGCCAGGCTGGTCTCGAATTCCTGATCCCCGGTGATCCTCCCGCCTTGGCCTTCCAGTACAATTATAGGCATGAGTCACTGTGGCCAGCCTTTTTTTTTTTTTTTTTTTTTTTCAGATGGAGTCTTGCTCTGTCACCCAGGCTGGAGTGCAGTGGTGTGATCACAGCGCACTGGAGCCTCAACTTCGCTGGCTCAGGTGATTCTCCCACCACAGCCTCCTGAGTAGCTGGGACTACAGGCACTCATGCCACCACACTGGCTAATTTTTTGTATTTTTTGCAGAGACAGGGTTTTTCCATGTTGCTCAGGCTGGTCTTGAACTCCTGGGCTCAAGCCATCCGCTAGCCTCGGCCTCCTAAAGTGCTGGGATTACAGGTATGAGCCACCCTGCCGAGCCTTTAAAAAGTTACTGTAAATATATTTGACATTTTGAAATTCTGTGTGTCAAAAATAATCAAGCAAAAAGGTGAGCCTCCCACCAGAATAATACTTGCAATACACCAAAGGGTTAACAATTATACTATCTCAAAAGGCCTTACAAGTTAATGAGATAAAGCTGGGTGCGATGGCTCATGCTTGTAATCCTAGAATTTTGGGAGGCTGAGGAGGGCAGATAACTTGAGCCCAGGAGTTTTTTGAGATGAAGTCTTGCTCTGTTGCCCAGACTAGAGTGCAGTGGCGCCATCTCGGCTCAGTGCAACCTCCACCTCCCGGGTTCAAGCGATTCTCTTGCCTCAGCCTCCTGAGTAGCTGGGACTACAAGCGCAAGGAACCGTGCCCAGCTCATTTTTTTGTATTTTTAGTAGAGACGGGGTTTCACTGTGTTAGCCAGTATGGTCTTGATCTCCTGACCCCATGATCCGCCCACCTCGGCCTCCCAAAGTGCTGGGATTATAGGTGTGAACCACAGCGCCCGGCCAACAGTAATTTTTATAATCAGAAGAGTAAAAAGAACAATGATATTGAAAAGGGAGGAAAAGAGAGAGAGGGAAGGGGAGAGATGCGGAGATCAGAAAGAGCTCACAAACAAGGGCATCCGACTGGGGAGGGGTCAGGAGCTGAGAGGGGAAGGTAAGGGCCCAGAAGTGGAAGGGGGTCTTGCTAAGGTCCCTTCATGACGTCACCTGAGTCTTTGGGGCTGCAGTTTGCAGCATGCTTCAACCCTGGGGCTCCACCCCTATTCTCCCAGCTCTCTTCTCTCTTGTGCCATCTCTTCCCATTTCCAAGGAAGGTGGCTGCCCCTGCCAGATGCAGACGCGTTGCACCGACCTCATTGTCTAGCTTTAACTAACTTGAAAGCAAGGGGTAGGAGGGAGGAAAGGAACAGAGTCCCCTAGGAATGTTAGAGGCAGGGGGATAGGAAATTCTGCAGCCCAGCTGAGATCGGGAACCTGTTGGGTTGGAGGGGATAAAGCATAAGACCAAAGTACAAATAGTGATTAGATGGGTCCGCCTGTGATGCCTGCTCAGAGGCACTAGAGTGGTCCTAGAGAAAGTGCTAGAGACATTTTTAGGAGACAGAAAGCAGGATTTGATCACCCAAGGACAGAGACTGAGGGAAGGAAGAGCTCGGGGGCTCTGTGCCGATCTGAGCCCTTGAAACAAATCCTACGTAGGGGATTGTTGCGGGGCTGGAAGTCTCAGGGAGTCCATGGCTGAATCCTGGCCGTGAACCCCGCGGGCGCCCGCGTTTCAGCACAGGGGACAGGGGCCAACCTCGGATCCAGGTGGGTCCTCAGATCACTGGCGGTTCCACGGCCCCGCTAGTCCCTGGCCCCCTCCCTGGCCAATCTCAGCCCCGGCGGTTCCCTTGAAGACCTCCGTGGCCCCTCCATCCTGGACCCCCTGGTGCCCGTGCTGCAGCTCCCGTGCACTTGGCGGGTGATGCGACCGGGGGAGCCAACCTAGAGCGCCCTCAGGTCCCGGCAGCCAAGAAGGGGTCTGCGCTCTGGGTTAGGGGCAGGAGAGTATCCAGTCTCCCCCCAGGTCCCCCCGCTTGGCTCAGCTTGGACAGAGTGTTGCCCTCTGGGGATGGTGCAAAGAGGAAAATGCCGAGGTGAGAGCAGGGAGGAGGCCAGAGGCACCCTAAGGAGAAGCCGGGGCCAGCACAGGTGCGGGACGTTGTCCCTGCGCGCCCGCTAAGCGCACGGCCGGCCCTTCCGGAGACAACCCCCTTCTCAAGCGCAGCCCGGACCAGCCTCTCTCCACCCCTCCCCACGCCCCGAACCGACCAGCTTCCATCGCCCCAGGGCGCTGGGAGCCAGAACATGAGCCAGGGCAGCCTAGATCCCCGAGTCAGCCCTCCCATGGCCCAGCGGCTCCAGAAAATTCGATACAGCCCCCCACCCCAGGCGACCTCTAAATCGCCGGCAGAATTCGTCTCTGGCCTGAACTGTGCCCGGCTGGGACTCGGCCCTCCCGCCGCTCCATGGAAGCTTCTGCATGATTTACATCATTTTCCCCTTGGCTTGGGAGTGCACATGTGACTCCGCGATAGATTTACGTTCCTTTTTTCTTTCTTTTTTTCCTTTTTTTTTTTTTTTTTTTTTTTGAGACAGGGTCTGGCTCTGTCACTCAGGCTGGAGTGTACTGGAGGGATCATGACTCACTGCGACCTCCGCTGCCTGGGCTCAAGGGATCTTAGCTTCCTGAATAGCTGCACCATGGTGCCCTGCTAAGTTTTGTGTTTTTAGTAGACAGGAGGTTTCACCATGTTGCCCAGGCTGGTCTTGAACTCCTGGGCTCAAGTGATCCTCCTGCCTCACCTCCCAAAGTGCTGTGATTGCCGGCATGAACCACCATGCCCTGCACTTTCCTATTTATATTTGGTTTAGCCATAGAAAACTAGTCTGCATTTCTCAGAAGACGCTTCAAGAGAGGGAAAGGTTGACAAAAACATGGCATGTGGAAAAAAAAAAAAAAAGAGGTGCTTATGGGGAGGCCTTGTGCTACTGGTAGCCACCCCCAGATCAAAAGCGAATGAAAAAGGCTGGGCACAGTGGCTCACGCCTGTGATCCCAGCACTTTGGGAGGCTGAGGTGGGCGGATCACCTGAGGTCAGGAGTTTGAGACCAACCTGGCCAACATGGTGAAACCCTGTCTCTACAAAAATACAAAAATTAGCCAGGCATGATGGCGGGCACCTGTAATCCCAGCTACTCAAGGCTGAGGCAGGAGAATTGTTTGAACCTCGGAGGCAGAGGTTGCAGTGAGCTGAGATTGTGTCATTGCCTGGGTGACAGAGCGAGACTCCATCTTAAAAAAAAGAAAAAAAAAAAGCTAATACTGGGATTACTACATCAATGTTAACTATTTTTTACTCCTTTTAATCCTCAAAAAGACCCTAGGAGTTAGGCTCTATTATTACCATCCCACTTTACAGACAAAGAAATGAGGCACAGATTGGTGAAGACACACAGTTAGTAAATGCCAGAATCTAGATTTGAACCCAGGAAGTCTCTCTCCAGAGTTCATGCCCTTAACCATGACATTACCCTCCATTATTCATAATCTAAAGATTCCCATTTACTGAGGTCCTCCCATGGGCCAAGGGCTTTTGATATGATTTGGCTCTGTGTCCCCACCCACATCTCATATTGTAGCTCCCCCAATTCCCACATGTTGTGGGAGGGACCTGGTGGGAGATGATTGAATTATGGGGGTGCATCTTTCCCCTGTTGTCCTTGTGACAGTGAACGGTTCTCACGAGACCTGATGGTTTTAAAAAGAGGAGTTTCGTTTGAGACCAGCCTGGCCAACATGGTGAAACCCCGTCTCTACTAAAAATACAAAAATTAACAGGGTGTGATAGCACGGACCTGTAGTCCCAGCTACTTGGGAGGCTGAGGCAGGGGAATTGCTTGAACACTGGAGGCAGAGGCTGCAGTGAGCTGAGATCATGCCACTGCATTCCAGCCTGGGCGACAGAGCAAGACTCTGTCTCCAAAACAACCACCACCACCCCTGCCCCGCCCCGCCAAAAAAAAAATGAGAGTTTCTCTCCACAAGCTTTTTTTTTTTTTTTTTTTTTGCCTGCTGTCGTCTTATGTGGGTAAGATGTGGCTTGCTCCTCCTTCTGCCATGATTGTGAGGCCTCCCAGCCATGTGGAACTGTAAGTCCAATAAACTCTTTCTTTTGTAGATTGCCTAGTCTCAGGTATGTCTTTATCAGCAGAGTGAAAATGGACTAATACAGTAAATTGGTACCAATAGAGTGGGGGCTGTGCTGAAAAGATGCCCGAAAATGTGGAAGCGACTTTGGAACTAGGTGACAGGCAGAGATTGGAACAGTTTGGAGGGCTCAGAAGGAGACAGGACGATGTGGGAAAGTTGGGAACTTCCTAGAGACTTGCTGATGGCTTTGATTAAAATGGTGTTAATGAAATGGACAATGAAATCCAGGCTGAGGTGGTCTTAGATGGAGATGAGGAACGAACTTATTGGGAACTAGAGCAAAGGTGACTCTTGTTATGTTTCAGCAAAGAGACTGGTGGCATTTTGCCTCTGCCCTAGAAATTTGTGGAACTTTGAACTTGACAGAGATGATTTAGGGCATCTGGCAGAAGAAATTTCTAAGCAGCAAAGAATTCAAGAGGTGACTTGGGTGCTGTTAAAGTGTTAAGGGCATTCAGTTTACTGGCTTTTTTTTTTTTGAGATGGAGTCTTGCTCTGTCACCCAGGCAGGAGTACAGTGGTATGATCTCGGCTCACTGCAACCTCTGCTTCCCGGGTTCAAGTGATTCTCCTGCCTCAGCCTCCCAAGTTGCTGGGATTATAGGCATGCACCACCACCCCCAGCTAATTTTGTATTTTTAGTGGAGATGGGATTTCACCATGTTGGTCAGGCTGATCTCTAACTTCTGACCTCAGGTGATCTATCCCCCTTGGGATCCCAAAGTGCTGGGATTATACGTGTGAGCCACTGCATCTGGCCAAGGTATTCAGTTTTATAAGGGAGAAGGAGCATAAGAGTTCAGAAAATTTGTTGCCTGATAACATGATAGAAAATAAAATCCCATTTTCTGAGGAGAAATTCAAGCTGGCTGCAGAAATGTGTATAAGTAACGAGGAGCAGAATGTTAATCCCCAAGACGATGGGGAAAATGTCTCCAGGGCATGTCAGAGGTCTTCATGGCAGCGTCTCCCATTACAGGCCCGGAGGCCTAGAAGAAAAAAGTGGTTTTGTGGGCTGGGCCCAGGGTCCCTGTGCTGTGTGCAGCCTAGAGATTTGGTGCCCTGTGTCCCTGCTGCTCCAGCCATGATTGAAAGGGGCCAACATAGAGCTTGGGCTGTGGCTTCAGAGGGTGCAACCCTCAAGCCTTGGTAGCTTCCATGTGGCATTGAGCCTGGGAGTGCACAGAAGTCAAGAATTGAGGTTTGGGAACCTCTGCCTAGATTTCAGAAGATGTGTGGAAATGCCTGGATGCCCAGGCAGAAGTTTGCTGTAGGGGTGGGGTCCTCATGGAGAATCTCTGCTAGGGCAGTGTGGTAGGGAAATGTGGGGTGGGAGCCCCTACACAGAGTCCCCACTGTGGCACTGCCTAGGGGAGCTGTGAGAAGAGGGCCACCGTCCTCCAGACCCCAGAATGGTAGATCCACCAACAGCTTGCACAGTGCACCTGGAAAAGCCACAGATACTGAATGCCAGCCCATAAGTCCCAGTGAAAGCAGCCACCAGGGAGGCTGTGCCCTGCAAAGTCCCAGGGGAGGAGCTGCCCAAGACTATGGGAACCTACCTGTTGCATCACTGTGACCTGAATGTGAGACATAGAGTCAAAGGAGATCATTTTGGAGCTTTAAGATTTGACTGACTTGCTGGATTTCAAACTTGCTTGGGGCCTTTAGCCCCTTCATTTTGGCCAGTTTCTCCCATTTGGAACAGCTGTATTTATCCAATGCCCATACCCCCATTGTATCTAGGAAGTAACTAACTTGCTTTTGATTTTACAGGCTTATAGGTGGAAGGGACTTGCCTCATCTCAGATGAGACTTTGGACTGTTGACTTTTGAGTTAATGCTGAAACGAGTTGAAACTTTGGGGGACTGTGGGGAAGGCATGATTGGTTTTGAAATGTGAAGATAAGAGATTTGGGAGGGGCCAGGAGCCGAATGATATGGTTTGGCTCTGTGTCCCCACCCAAATCTCATCTTGTAGCTCCCATAATTCCCACATGTTGTGGGAGGGACCTGCTGGGAGATGATTGAATCATGGAAGCATGTCTTTCCCGTGCTGTCCTTGTGATAGTGAATAGGTCTCACGAGATCTGATGGTCTTAAAAACGGGAGTTTCTCTGCGCAAGCTTTTTTTTGTTTGTTTTTTTGGCTGCTGCCATCCACATAAGATGTGACTTGCTCCTCCTTGCCTCCCACCCAGATTGTGAGACCTCCCCAGTCATGTGGAACTGTAAGCCCAATAAACATCTTTCTCTTGTAAATTGCCAAGTCTCGGGTATGTCTTTATCAGCTTTATACACACTATTTCATTAAACGCTCACAATGTGATAAAGGCTGTCATCACTTGGCATTGCAGATGAAGAAATATAACTTGGCCAGGGCCAGCATGGTAGATATAGTACCAGGTCATGACCCCTGCTGACTCCCATTGTATGGATAGGAGCTGTGACTTTCCCATGAATCCTTGCCCCTCCTGGAAACTAATGTAAAGTTCTCACTTCTGTTGCCCCCAGCCCCACCCCAGAACCCCTGGTGTCCAGCTGCCCATCCCTGGGGATCTCAAAGGTGTTCTCTCTACCCCGCTGGGGCCTCCTGCTCTCCATCCCTAGAGCCAACCAACCTCTGTGGCAGATTCTGGCCACCTGTGTAGTTTCTCTGGATCTTGGTGGGAGCTGTCCTCCTGGACCTGAGGAATACCCTGGGTCAAGGGAAGGCCATGAAATGGTCCCTCGGGGCTCTGTCCTGCAGGTACACCCTCCTGGCCTTGCTAATCCTCTTTCTCCAGGTGGAGTGGGCCCTCTGCGGCTCAGTGCGTGGTGTGACGTATCACCAGTCCTGGCTGTTTTTATTGAGACGGAGTCTTACTCTGTTGCCCAGGGTGGAGTGCAGTGGTGTCATCTTGGCTCACTGCAACCTCCCACTCCTGGGTTCAAGGGATTCTCATGCCTCAGCCTCCCAAGTAGGTGGGATTACAGGCATGCACCATCACACCTGGCTAATTTTTTGTATTTTTAGTAGAAACGATGTTTCACTATATTGGCCAAGCTGGTCTCAAACTCCTGACCTCAGGTGATCTGCCCACTTTGGCCTTCCAAAGTGTTAGAATTACAGGCACGAGCCATCATGCCCAGCCAAGGCATTCAGTTTTATAAGGAAGGAGGGGCATAAAAGTTCAGAAAATTTGGCTCTTTGGACCTACTGCTGCCCAGCAGGATGAAGGTCCTCTGTCAGGCAGGGCTGTGCAGGGTGCATGCCCACCATGCCTGGTGTTGGAAGAAACTGGGCTCAGTCTGTAAGCTCTTCATGGAGAAGGCAACACTGAGCCTTAAGGTGCCCTTGGAGACAGGCTCTGGGCCCAGCTCACTGCTCTCAGGAGCTATCTCTGGGCTGCTTCAGGAATCCTCTGGCCTTAGCCTCCCAAATTGTTGGGATTACAGGTGTGAGCCACCACACCCAGCCTGTTTTTTGTTTGTTTGTTTGTTTTCGTTTTTTTGTTTTTTGAGTCAGGGTCTCACTTTTTTTTTTTTTTTTTTTTTTTTTTGAGACGGAGTCTCGCTCTGTCACCCAGGCTGGAGTGCAGTGGCCGGATCTCAGCTCACTGCAAGCTCCGCCTCCCGGGTTCACGCCATTCTCCTGCCTCAGCCTCCCGAGTAGCTGGGACTACAGGCGCCTGCCACCTCGCCCGGCTAAGTTTTTGTATTTTTAGTAGAGACGGGGTTTCACTGTGTTAGCCAGGATGGTCTCGATCTCCTGACCTCATGATCCACCCGTCTCGGCCTCCCAAAGTGCTGGGATTACAGACTTGAGCCACCGCGCCCGGCCAGGGTCTCACTTTTTCACCCAGGCTACAGTGCAGTGGCTCCATCATGGCTCACTGCAGCCTCAAACTCCTGGACTCAAGAGATCCTCCTGCCTCAGCCTCCCAATATTTTTGTTTCAAACAGTTGTCTTTTAAAGAAATTAAGAAAAGTTTACAAATTTACCAGGTGGTCAAGGTATTTGAAAGAAAAAAAAAATAGTCTTTTCTACTTAGCCATGTGCTTACCCTTTCTGGGCTCTCAATTACTTCACAAACATGTTTCCATCTTACACCATTTCCTTTCGGCTGGAAGTACGTCCTTTAGCATATCTAGTCATGCAGTTCTGCTAGAGACATTTTCTTTTTCTTTTTTTTTTTTTTTTTTAGATGGAGTCTCGCTCTTTCGCCAGGCTGGAGTGCAGTGGTGTGATCTTGGCTCACTGCAACCTCCGCCTCCCGGGTTCAAGTGATTCTCCTGCCTCAGCCTCCCGAGTAGCTGGGACTACAGGTGCATGCCACCACGCCCAGCTAATTTTTGTATTTTTGGTAGAGACGGGGTTTCACCATGTTGGCCAGGATGGTCTCGATCTCTTGACCTTGTGATCCGCCCACCTTGGCCTCCCAAAGTGCTGGGATTACAGGTGTGAGCCACTGTGCCCAGCCTGAGACAATTTTTTTTTTTTTTTTTAAGGCTAGTGAAGGAAAGCAGGGAAGCAGGGAATGGAGAGGGAACAAATAAATCTGCAACTGCTTGTGATAGAGACAAACGCTCTTGCTCTTTTTTTGTCTACAATCATCTATTTTACCTATATTTAAAGGAAATTTTAGCTGGATATAGAATTCTTCATTCACAGGGTTTTTATTCCTTTGGCACTTTAAAGTAAGTGGATATTCAATTATCTTCTAGTCTGTTATTTCTGATAAAGTCAGACATCAATCTATATTCAAATTTCCCTAGTTGTCTATGAAATGACCTGTTAGAATCGATTAATTCAAATCAGCGTACTAAAAGGATCCTCATAGTGCATTTGGTAATTATATCATTTTAGCCTCCTTTAATCTTAACGACTCTTGTTCCCCAGCACTGTGTGTGTGTGTGTGTGTGTGTGTGTGTGTGTGTGTGTGTATTTGTGTGGCATTGAAGACTTTTGAAGGACTGCGTCAGTTATCTATCCTATGGAATATCCCTCATCCTGAATTTGATCTGATTTGCAGAATTTCTTCCTGCAAGTTTAATTTCTTCCTATGCCCTCTGAACTTCTTTTAAACTAGATGTCAGAGATCGGCGGCAACCCTGATTAGATTCCATTTGTCATTTTAAAATTTTATTTGTCTGACATTAAATATCTCAAACAACAGTGCTTCATCTACCTTATAGGGCTGGCAAAGCATTAGATGATCACGAAGCATTTCTCAGCAACTGGCTTTTTTTTTTTTTTTTTTTGAGATGGAGTCTTGCTCTGTCGCCCAGGTGTAGTGGCCGGATCTCAGCTCACTGCAAGCTCTGCCTCCAGGTTTTACGCCATTCTCCTGCCTCAGCCTCCTGAGTAGCTGGGACTATAGGCGCTCACCACCTTACCCGGCTAGTTTTTTGTATTTTTTTTTTTTAGTAGAGACGGGGTTTCACCGTGTTAGCCAGGATGGTCTTGATCTCCTGACCTCGTGATCCACCCGTCTCGGCCTCCCAAAGTGCTGAGATTACAGGCTTGAGCCACCGCGCCTGGTCGTCCTGAAATTTTTATTTTTACAGATATATATATATATATATATATTTTTTTTTTTTTTAACTGTAACAAGCATATGTCCCAGCCACCAGTCAGAATTCACACATGCTGTTATTCTGCCTGTGCCCTGGGGAAACTGAGGCTCAGAGAAGGAGAGTAAGTTACTCGAGATCACATTGCTGATCAGTGACCACTAGGCCAGGCAGTCTGGCTCTGGAAGTGGCTTCGTCAGCCCCTGATGCTTCTCCCTTCGTGGCCTACACAGGAGAAGGTGTCAGCGGGACTGGGTCCTGGGGACTTCTATGCACACAGAGGACTGGGAGACACTGATGTATCACTCCGGGTATAAACTTCCCTCCCTTCCTCCCTCATAGGTCACGGCCAGAGACCATGTCTGCAGTGTGCTGGGCAGAGGATTCAGTATATAGCACACACTTGATCTATGTGAGCTGTGGGGACAGCCCTGGATTGCCTCTTTTCCTCTTCAGAGCTGAACTGCCTGCCTCTGCCAGGTTCCTGGGGTCAGGGTGAGCCCTGTCCCCGTCTCCCCATCACTGGAGGCTGTGCCAGCAGCAAGGCTGGGAGAAGGAAGATGGGGAGGTTTATCGTTGCAACGCTCGCTAATAGTAATGATTGATATGAAAATTTCAGGCTGATGGAAAATAGGGATGACGTGAGGCCCCAGATGGCTCCTCTGCTCTTCTTCCTCTCTGAACTCAAACAGCCAGGACATTGCGCAGAAAACTGCCTTGTTTCCATGCACGGCAACTAGCTAGACTTTCTCCTGGTCTGGCCCTTAGCAGAAGACATGCCTTTATCCATGCTTTCATCCATCCATCCATTCATCCGCTCACCCACCCACCCATCCATCCATCCATTCATCCATCCATCCATCCATCCACTCATCCGCTCACCCACCCACCCATCCATCCATCCATTCATCCATCCATCCATCCATCCTCTCACCCACCCATTCATCCATCCACCCACTCACCCATCCACCCATACACCCACCCACCCATACACCCACCCACCCATCCACCCACCCACCCACCCATCCACCCACCCATGCACCCACCCACCCATGCACCCACCCACCCATCCACCCATCCACCCATGCACCCATCCACCCATGCACCCACCCACCCACACACCCATCCAATCACCCATCCGTCCTTGCAAGATCAGTTCCCTGCTTTAAGCCTTCCAGCTGCAACTTTCTGAGGTTCTAGAAGGAATACTCACACCTGTTCATGGGGTCAAGTATAGGAGCTAATCGCCTGCGAGACGCACTGACCCCCTCCCTGTCCCCCATTACATCTCACCCCAGTCTCCCCAGACCTACTCTGGGGATTCAGGGTCCCCGGAGGGCGCTGCTACCGCATCTCCAGCAGGTGGCGCCAGAGGCTCTCTCCTTACCTGGGCGACGCTGCATGCTTGTTTTGGGAAGGCGCAGGCTGACCGGGTGTGGGAAGACAGGGCGGTGGCCCAGCCCAAGGCCAGGCTGGGTTCTTCCCCACTCCACACTCCAGGCCAGTGGGTGAGACAGAACTCTCGGAAGAAATCTTGGTCCTTGGGTGGGTGCTCCTGGCTGTGCAGGAGGCCTGTCCCCCATTTGGTCTGGGACCAGTACATGGTGGTTTGAGTCAACTCAGTCTGTCTCTCCTGAGAGTTTTGCTCTGGTCATAGATTTTGCAATTACACAGACCTCTGTTCAAATCTCAGCTCTGCCTCTTCAAGGCTGTGTGATCTTGGCCAAGTTGCTCTGTCTCTCTGGGCCTCAGGTTGCTTACCAGTAAAATGGGGTAATAATGCCTATTGTCAGGTCAACATAAGGGTTAAACGGGTCAGCACCAAATCATGACAGGTGGTCGGTGAGTGCAGGCTCCCTCCACCATCCACGGGCCTCATTTTGGTGGTCCTGTCAGCTGTCAGAGCCCAGCATGGGGCTGTATTCATGCTACACTGTTCCCCAACAAGGACAGAATTGGGCTTCTAATAAGACAGGACTGAAGGGTGGGATGAGGAAAGTTCTAGAAACTGCTTCTCAGGCCCACAGACAGCTGCACTAATGGCTGCCCCCTCCTTCTGGGGACTTGGGCAATCACTCCAACTTTCCAGTAACTTCTGCTTCTTTCACAATAGGCTGGAGGCATCATTCTACCTAAAAAATAATTGCTTTGCTAGGAAAAGCCTGGCAAGTAAAAACCTCATCATGTTACCATGCGTCAGGCATTTAAAAAACAAAACAGTAGAGCCAGGCACAGTGACACATATCTGTAACCCTAGCTACTTGGGAGGCTGAGGCTGGAGGATTGCTTGAGCCCAGGAGTTCAAGAGCAGCCTGGGCAATATAGTGAGACCCCTGCTTCTTAAAAAAAGCTAAAGAAAAGAAAAGAACAAAACTGAGTCCTGGCCGGGCTCAGTGGCTCACACTTGTAATCCCAGCACTTTGGGAGACTGAGGCAGGTGGATCACCTGAGGTCAGGAGTTTGAGACCAGGCTGGCCAACATGGCAAAACCCTGTCTCTAATAAAAATACAAATATTAGCTGGTATGGTGGCAGGTGTCTGTAATTCCAGATACTTGGGAGGCTGAGGCCAGAGAATTGCATGAACCCGGGAGGTGGAGGTTGCAGTGAGCGGAGAAAGTGCCATTGCACTCCAGCCTGGGTGACAGAGTGAGACTTCATCTTAAAAACCAACACAAACTCAGTCCTAGAGGTGGGTGATTTCTGTTTACTTCCCTTAGAAAGGCTGGATCTGTCCCCACAAAGTGGTGCTTGGGGCACCTGTTTCTGGGCAGTGAGTGATTAAGCCCCGGGAGTGGGTTGGTAGTAAAGCCGGGAGTCCTGTGCCAGAGGCGACACTAAACAGGTGTTTCCAATGTGTGTTTGCATCCTGGGTGTTCAGAAGCTGGAGATGAGCTGGGGAGGTTTGTCTTTAGTCCCACATAGCTTCTCCTAGGCCTCTTTTAGGGGACCAGGAACGCCAGGTGGTCTTGAAGGCAGGGTCCACAGCAAACTGGCTTGCTCCTGTCCTGTGGATGGGACGGGTAGGATGGGAGGCATCTGGGCTACGCTTCCCCCACTGGAGGTTTGAGATCTCGGAGCTGTGGGACCCCAAGAAGCAGACAAGCTCCAGTGACATGAGGACCCTTTGGAGGGTGAGGAACCAGACTGAGTGACACACAGGAAACCCATGGATGGGGAAGGGGGCCTCTGAGGTGGGGCAGGTCTCAGTCTGGAGCTCCTGGGAGTGACACTGGAATCCATTTATCACCGACGTCTGGCGGACTCTTCTTTTCTGCATTCCACTGGCCAGCCCCGGAGAGGTGGGGGCCATCTTTGGAGCTGCAGAAATCTTCGTGTCACATGTCCCATCAGCACCTCAGCAACCTTATCTCCACCCTTAGCTTTTCTCTAGGTGCTGAGAGTTCAGGTGACAGGGGGTGGCTCAGCTCTCCTGGTGAAAAGTGCAGAGTGGCTTCCAGTCCCACGAGCTGCCCACCTCTTCTCTCACTCACTACACAGCCTTGACATAGCAGAGCAGAAAGGGCAACCTTTGGAATCAGAGACACCTGAGTTTATTTATTTTTATTTATTTATTTTGAGACAGGATCTTGTTCTGTTGCCCAGGCTGGAGTGCAATAGCGCGATCCTAGTTTGCTGTAGCCTCCATCTCCTGGGCTCAAGTGATCCTCCCACCTCGGCCTCTCGAGTAGCTGGGACTACAGTTACACACCACCATAGCTTGGCAAATTTTTTCTTATTTTTGTACAGATAGGATCTTGCTTTGTCGCCCAAGCTGGTTTTGAATTCCTGGCCTCAAGCAGTACTCCCACCTTGGCCTCCCTGGGATTACAGGCATGAGCCACCCCGTCTGGCAGTACCTGAGTTTAAATCCATGCTCTGCCACTGCTGTGTGACACCTGCAAAGTGCGTCACTCATCTGGGCCTTACTTTTCCTAATCTATCAGATGGGCACGGCCGACCTGCCCAGTCTGCCTCACAGAGTTAGGGTGACAATTATACAAGACACTGTGCGTTGCAAAAAAGAAAAGCATAATCTCACAGCACATGCTACCTCTCCATCTCTCTCCACAGCTGAATACAGGTCGCAGGCACATTTTATTTGAAACTCTCAACAGTAAAAAAAATTCTAAAACTGTTGCCCACATTAAAAAAATCAGATAGTTATATAAGATTTTAAAGATATCGCTCTGTCTCTGACAATACAGGTGCATTCCCACAAGACAGTACTCAGGCTTACTGAGCTGCTCCCTTCTCCAGTCCCCATAGCCCCTCAAATGCCCGGTATGTCCCCAACACCTAGGCCAAGGGTCAGGTGCTATTTGTTGAAGGGGGCCTGCCCCTCCACGCCTGTGGGTATTTCTCACAAGGTGGAGACGAGAGAGTGAGAAAAGACACAGAGACAAAGTATAGAGGAAGAAAAGTGGGCCCAGGGGACCGGCGCTTAGTAAGTGAGGACCTGCACCGGCCGTGTCTCCGAGTTCCCTCAGTATTTATTGATCACTATCTTTACCATCTTGGCCGGGGGAATGTGGTGTGAGTATAGGGTGATGGTGGGGAGAGGGTCAGTAGGAAAACGTGAGCAAAGGAATCTGTGTCATAATAAGTTTAAGGAAAGGTGCTGTGCCTGGTTGTGCACGTAGGCTAGATTTATGTTTAACTTTACGTAAACATCTCAGTGCAGTAAAGAGTAACAGAGCGGCCGGGTGTGGTGGCTCACGCCTGTAATCCCAGCGCTTTGGGAGGCCGAGGCGGGTGGATCACGAGATCAGGAGATCGAGACCATCCCGGCTAACACAGTGAAACCCCGTCTCTACTAAAAATACAAAAAAAATTAGCCAGGCGTGGTGGTGGGCATCTGTAGTCCCAGCTACTCGGGAGGCTGAGGCAGGAGAATGGCGTAAACCTGGGAGGCGGAGTATCACGCCACTGCACTCCAGCCGCCTGGGCGACAGAGCAAGACTCCGTCTCAGAAAAAAAAAAAAAGAAAGAAAAAAAAGAATAACAGAGCAGTATTGCTGCCATCATGTCTTACCTCCAACCATATGGCGGTTTTCTCCTACCTCAGAATAGAATGTATGGTCGGTTTTATACTGCGCCATTCCATTCCCAGGGACGTGCAGGAGACAGATGCCTTCCTCTTATCTCAACCTCACAGAGGCCTTCCTCTTTCACTAATCCTCAGGCACACCCTTTACAGGGGTTGGGCTGGGGGGCTGTAAGGTCTTTCCCTTCCCACGAGGCCACATCTCAGGCTGTCTCAGTGCGGGGAAACCCGGAGAATACCCAGGCTTTCTTGGGCAGGAGTCCCTGCGGCCTCCTGCAGTGCATTGTGTCTGGTTAATAGAGAATGGAGAATGGTGATGACTTTCACCAAGCATACTGCCTGCAAAAAGTTTTTTTTTTTTTTTTTTGAGATGGAGTCTCACTCTGTCACCCAGGCTGGAGTGCAGTGGCATGATCTTGGCTCACTGCAAGCTCCACCTCCTGGGTTCATGCCATTCTCTGGCCTCAGCCTCCTGAGTAGCTGGGACTACAGGCGCCCACCACCATGCCCAGCTAATTTTTTGTATTTTTAGTAGAGATGGGGTTTCACCGTGTTAGCCAGGATGGTCTCGATCTCCCGACCTCGTGATCCACCCGCCTCAGCCTCTCAAAGTGTTGGGATTACAGGTGTGAGCCACCGCGCCTGGCCTGAAAACATTTTTAACAAAATACATCTCTTGCACAGCCCTAAATCCCTTAAACCTTCAGTCAATACAGCACATGTTTTTGTGAGCACAGGGCTAGGGCAAGAGTTACGGATTAACAGCATCTCAAAGCAGAACAATTTTTCTTAGTAGAGTTGAAAATGGAGTTTCTGATGTCTTCCTTTTTCTACATAGACACAGTAACAATCTGATCTCTCTTTCTTTTCCCCACGATTTGTCACCTGGCTGGCTTCATTCACTACACCACCCACCTGGCCCCTGTAGGTGTTTGGGTTGGCAACCCCAGCTTGCTTTATTTATTTTTCTTTGAGACAGAGTCTAGCTCTGTTGCCCAGGCTGGAGTGCAATGGCACAATCTCGGCTCATTGCAACCTCCATCCCCTGGGTTCAAGCGATTCTCATGCCTCAGCCTTCCGTGTAGTTGGGATTACCAATGTGTGCCACCACGCCTGGCTAATTTTTGTTTTTTTAATAGTAGAGATAGGGTTTCACCATGTTGGCCAGGCTGGTCTTGGACTCCTGACCTCAAGTGATCCACCCACTTCGGCCTCCCAAAGTGCTGGGATTACAGGTGAGAACCACTGCTCCTGGCCCTCAGCATAATTTAAATGGGAAGTCCAGTGTTATCATGACTGTCTCCGGTCATTCCAAGCCTGGGCACCTGCTTCTGGCTGAGTCATGACCCCTCTCTTCTTCTTTTTTTTTTTTTTTTTTTTTTGAGACGGAGTCTCGCTCTGTCGCCCAGGCTGGAGTGCAGTGGCCGGATCTCAGCTCACTGCAAGCTCTGCCTCCCGGGTTCACGCCATTCTCCTGCCTCAGCCTCCCGAGTAGCTGGGACTACAGGCGCCCGCCACCTCGCCCGGCTAGTTTTTTGTATTTTTTAGTAGAGATGGGGTTTCACCGTGTTAGCCAGGATAGTCTCGATCTCCTGACCTCGTGATCCACCCGTCTCGGCCTCCCAAAGTGCTGGGATTACAGGCTTGAGCCACCGCGCCCGGCCCCTCTCTTCTTCTTGATGCACCCTCCAGCCCTGCGTGTGTACCCACCCACTTGGCACTTTCAGAAGAGTGGCTGTGACTCACTTAGACAAAAACTGCATTTTACTGTCCTGATAGCTGAAAACTGCTTGGATGAGCCTCGACAATTTAGGGATTTGAAGGAGTTTCCCAAGCCCCTAATGTGTTCTTCCCTGACTGAGTGGAGTGAGCCAGCCCCATGGGACTCAGTGCCCTGGCCTCCCACCATCACCTGCACCAGCCCATCTCTGTCTTCCCCCTCTCCACCCCATTGTGATCAATGGGACAGGCCCTCAGGTTGCAGGGCATGAACCCATCAGAGGAGCCAGACCTCGGGCCCTGAAGGGACCTCTGGCCACTCACAGTCCCTCCAGGGAGCCCCTGGGTGTGGAGTTTGGGCTCTGACTGCAGCAGGAGGAGGCCCAGGAAGGCCCCACCCTGGCTTTTCTCCTTTGCGATGTGTCTCTTTCCCGGCAAAATATGGGTCCTAGTGGCCAGTGTCCCTGGGAGCTTTCGAATCAAGTTTTCTAGATACCTGCCACTCAGCCAGCTGGTGGCACCTCTAGAAAGCTTTTCTGTTGCTGAGAACATGAGTCTGTTGGGGAAAAGGCTGCGAGATGAGCCCTCCCAGGTCTGACACACTGCCTGGCTGTTGCCTGGGACCACTGTCTTTGCCCACCTCTTGGCTAAGCTTCAGCCTCCTTCCAGGAATGCTTCCTGGATCTCAGCCCTCTGGAGCTGTGTGTTTTCATCTTCCCCTAGTTTGCTGTGTGACTTCAGGCAAGTGGCACAACCTCTCTGCTCTACTTGCTTAGGATGCCTAGAAGAATCTGAGCAGAGCACTCTGTGGAAGGGTCAGCGACAGGCGCAGTGGAGGGAGGGCTGGTGCCAGGAGAATGTTTATGTGGTAGCACCGTGAGTACCATGAGGCCGAGGACGGGAGCCAGATTTCCTGTGTTCGAATTCCAGTTCTAGGCCAGGCACGGTGGCTTACACCTGTCATCCCAGCACTTTGGGAGGCCGAGGAGGATGGATCACCTGAGTTCAGGAGTTTGAGACCAGCCTGGCCAACATGGTGAAACCCCATCTCTACTGAAAATATAAAAATTAGGCAGGCATGTTGGTGTATGCCTGTAATCCCAGCTACTCGGGAGGCTGAGGCAGGAGAATCAATCTCTTGAACCTGGGAGGTGGAGGTTGCAGTGAGCCGAGATCGTGCCACTGCACTGCATCCTGGGTGACAGAGCAAGATCCCGTCTCAAAAAAACAAACAAACAAACAAAAACAAACAAAAAACCCACCAAATTCTGTTTCCATCACTTGGTAGCTCCATGACCTTGGGGACAATTATAGCACCCACTGCATAGGGTGGCTGAGAGGATTAAACAAAATCACATGAGAGACGCACTTGGCACCATTGAGATGTTCAGGAAAAGCCATTGTTAGGATTGGCACCTGAACAGCACAGAACCTGCCACAGGAAGAGAGAAGCTCCCAGGGCACAGATGTCAGCTCACCCACGGTTCCTACAGGTGGAGCTGCGGCTATGAAGCCTTGATTGCCAGGGGTTAGGGACCTGGATTTGGGTCACTTTCATTTCTGCCACGCCTGAGCATGGCAGACCCCCAGGGAGGAGACGGGATAAGCTCTCGCAGGACCCCTGCCATGGTGGGTGCTGTGAGCTGCCCTCTCAGAGGTGAGTTTCCTGGGTGCTGCCACACAAAGCACATGGCAGGGGCTCGGATCCCTCCACCCAAACCCATACAAGGCCTTGGGCCTGTGCTCACCAAATCGGATCACGGGGATGCAGGGGGTTCACCTTCTCCAAGGAAGGGCCTGGGACACAAGAGAAAACAGGGAACTATTTCGAGAAGGTGTCGAGGCTGGGACACTAAAATTAGAGGCTTGGTTCCTAAAAAGACATTGGCGCCAACCGAGGCCTTGAAGAGGGGCTCTTCAGCACGGAATGTGACCCCAGGAAGCACGCTCACAGTTCTGGACAATGAGGTCAGCCTGCAGGGCGCATGGGACCGCCCAGTGGCCGGTGGTCATGGGCACCTCTCCCCGCCGCCAGCCCCACCTGCAGAATGCTGGAGCTGGCTCCAACCGCTTCCCGTCTGCACTGAGCCAGCGCAAGGGCGAGCGGACAGAGCCTCACGTTCCCGGCGCTGCTGCCCTTCCAGGCTGCTTTCCTTTTTTGACTGTCCTTTTGGCTTCTTATGCTTTCGGCTCCATGCTGGATGTGCGTCAGCGGGTGGGATGCAGAAGAAGCAGCTAGCTTGGAGGCTGGTGTTCCTGGAGGCTGGGAGCGGGGTGGGGGGAAGTATGAACCAGGGAGGGGCCTGGTATCCCCAGCCCAGATGGGCCTAGGCTGCTGTCCCCCAGGGACAGGGAAGCTCAAGACTTTCTTTTCTTCCTTCCTTCCTTCCTCTTTCTTTCCTTCTTTCTTTCTCTCTTTCTCTCTTTTCTTCCTTCTCTCCCTCCCGCCCGCCCGCCCGCCCTTCTTCCTTCCTTCCTTCTGTCCTTCCTTCCTTCCTTCCTTCCTTCCTTCCTTCCTTCCTTCCTTCCTTCCTTCCTTCCTTCCTTCTTTTTTGAGGCAGAGTCTTGTTGTGTCTCCCAGGCTGGAATGCAGTGGCACGATCTCAGCTCACTGTAACCTCCATCTCCCAGGTTCAAGCGATTCCCTGCCTCAGCCTCCTGAGTAGCTAGTATTACAGGCATGCGCCACCACACCCCACTAATTTTTTGTATTTTTTTTTTTTTTTTTTTTTTTTGAGACGGAGTCTCGCTCTGTCGCCCAGGCTGGAGTGCAGTGGCGCGATCTCGGCTCACTGCAAGCTCCGCCTCCCGGGTTAACGCCATTCTCCTGCCTCAGCCTCCCGAGTAGCTGGGACTACAGGCGCCCACAACCGCGCCCGGCTAATTTTTTGTATTTTTAGTAGAGACGGGGTTTCACCGTGGTCTCGATCTCCTGACCTTGTGATCCGCCCGCCTCGGCCTCCCAAAGTGCTGGGATTACAGGCGTGAGCCACCGCGCCCGGCTAATTTTTTGTATTTTTTAGTAGAGACAGGGTTTCATCATGTTGGCCAGACTGGTCTCGAACTCCTGACCCCAAGCGATCCACCTGCCTCGGCCTCCCAAAGTACTGGGATTACAAGTGTGAGCCACTGTGCCTAGCCCAAGACTTTCTTTCTTTGTCTCCTCCTCTGGCCTCAGAGGAAGCTGGGGAAGTCCTTACAGAGCCAACTTCCTGGGGTGAGGCGCCAAAGGGGTCTTAGTCCCGCTGCTCGGAGATGGAGGCGGCTCCTCTCCCTCCTCTCAGGGCTCCGGCCTAGAGTCCAAGGCTTCATCATTTGCCTTTTCTCTTAGCCCAAGGTGTTTTCCCACAGGAGGGAGTGTGGCAAATTTGATCCTGTCCCCATACTCCTCTTTAAATTCCCTTAGCAACTGCTCATGGCCCTAGGATGGGGTCTGAATTTACCACCATCTAGAAGGCCCCGCAAAGTCCAGCCCTGCCCAGCTCTCACTCCAAGTCCTAGACCCGTGACCATCTCTCCTGTTTTCCAACACACCAAGTTCACTGTCCCTCTCCTCCTCGCCCAGCTGAGTCCCACTTACTCAATGTAACGTGAGACAATGTAACTGTCCCTCCCCTAGAGAGGCCTGGCCAGGCCGGGACATTAGGTTCAGTCTCATTGCCATCTGTTCTCGTAGGACCCTTTTTGCTGTGTGCTGGTGCTCCCCATCGGAACATCAGCTCCGTGGCACCTGCCCGCTATTGTAACTCCAGTGCTTGGCACAAAGCAGGGACTCAGAGACCCATGTGGCCTTCGTTGAGGTGGAAACCAAGAGGGAAGTGCCCTGGTCACTCTTGGACAATGGGGGCCTAGAAATGCAGGGAGGTGGCTGTGCCCTGTCACAGACAGGCTGCCTGGGCAAAGGAGACTTGGTCTACCAAAGGAGGCCAGAAGGATGACACCTTGGGAGAGTGCATGGCTGGAATGGAGCTTGGGGACAATGTCCACCGGTCTCACCCACAGGGCTGCCCGTAGCTCAGTGGTCAGCCCCAGCGGGTCCCCTGCTCTTTAGCCTGACTCCGTGACACCTCTCCAAGACCAAAGCCGACAAGCAGATGGGCCTTGAATCAGGCTCGGAGGGTGAGCTGGGGTTTCCGTAGCAAAGGTAGAGGGAAGTGCTCAGGAAAATGATAAACATGTCTCCCCAAAACCTGGCATAGTTGTTCCCCTCTGAACCCCCATACTGTCTCCTGGATATGAGGAGAGATGGCTCAGTGGCTGTGGGGGCTCAGAGCCTGACCCTCCCTACCCCAGGTCCCCCGTCACATGCTTAGGTTTGTTAAACAGTCAGACAGGCGCGGTGGATCATGCCTGTAATCCCAGCACTGTGGGAGGCCAAGGCGGGAGGATTGCTTGAGTCCAGGAGTTTGAGACCAGCCTGGGCAGCATGGCAAGACGTCATTTCTATTTTTTTTTAATTAAAAAATAAAAAACAAACACACACACACTCAGAAAAGCTGTGTTGAGTTGAATGGAGCTGCATCAGCTTTGCTTGGCTGGCTCTCTCCCAGCTCCTGCTAAAACACATTTGTCCAGGGCAGTTCTGGTTTATGTCCATCCATTGCCTGGCTTTTAATACAACCCACGTCATACCAAAGCTCCCTGGTTTGGAATTTGTGTTACATGGTTATGCTATTAGGTCTAAATATGATCATATGGAATTATCTCTAAGACAATTTAGTAATTAAATAGCTTACTAATTTAAGCAGTACAAATATGCAAAAAATTGCATGTGCTTGTGCTATAGAGAAAAATTTGTGAAGGAGGCATAAGAAAACGATCAGTGATGCCTGGGAGGGGAGTAGGTGGGAGCTGAAGGACTTGGAGTTCGATGGGAGGGAGTTACCTTTAATTGTGCATCCTTTTCTATATATACAGGATATACAGAACCATATATATATATATATATATATGGTTTTGTTGGGTTTTTGTTTTTGAGACAGAGTCTCACTCTGTTGCCCAGACTGGAATGCAATGGCACGATCTCAGTTCATTACAACATCTGCCTCACAGGTTCAAGTGATTCTCATGCCTCAGCCTCCTAACAGCTGGGACCACAAGTGCCACCATGTCCGGCTAATTTTTTGTCTTTTTGTTAGAGATGGGGTTTCATACATTGCTCAGGCTGGTCTCAAACTCCTGGCCTCATGCGATCCTCTGGCCTCGGTTTCCCAAAGTGCTGGGATTACAGGTGTGAGCCACCATGTCTGGCATGATTTCTACTACTTTTTGAGAAAAGCAAACTTGAGTTACTTTTTCTGAAGAGGAGCCCAGCACAGTGGCTCATGCCTGTAATCCTAGCGCTTTGGGAGGCCGATGCAGGTGGATCACAAGGTCAGGAGATCGAGATCATCCTGGCTAACACGGTGAAACCTCGCCTCTACTAAAAATATAAAAATTAGCCAGTCGTGGCGGTGGGCGCCTATAGTCCCAGCTACTCAGAAGGCTGAGGCAAGAGAATGGCGTGAACCCAGGAGGCGGAGCTTGCAGTGAGCCGAGATCGCGCCACTGCACTCCAGCCTGGGCGAAAGAGCAAGACTCAGTCTCAAACAACAACAACAACAACAAAACAAAAACAAACAAACAAACCAACCCCGCCGTCCACCTCTCACCCTCTAATCTGAACCCCCAGGTTTGTATTTTATGGCTTGGGGCTTTTTACTTTGTTATTTTTCTACCCACTGATTTCTGAGGTTTGGTGTGAAAATTGGTGAGATCTGGGGTTTGTAATTAATAAAATACAAAGCAAAAAACTCGACAAAACATGCTTGGTCTTTCTCTGTTTTGACTACACATTCCTCGAGGGCAGGGACATTTGGGGGTCGCCTTTGTCCAACAGTGGTGAGTTCATGGTAGGTGTGAACGGGTGTTTGCTAAACTAAGCGCAGGGCGGTGAGAAGGGCGAGCAGGTCACTCACCGGCAAGAGCCCTGGCTGCCTGCCCACCTTTTCCAAGAGGCCTTTCTAACTCTCCTACCAGGGCCGGCAGACTCGGTCCATCCTGGAGCCCACTTGGTGGGCTGTGGTGAGTGGAGGCTTTCCATGCCACGGGAAGTAGCCCAGGCTTGATGAACGATGCCTTCCCGGGCGAGGGATGGAGAACAATGTACCCACTTATGTGCAGGCACAGGTGATCCTGGCTGGGGCAAAGACTCTCGTAGTTTACTTCCTGCTTGGCCATGACAATGACCCAAGCTCTCAGGCCCCAGGCACACTTGCACACGTGCCTCAGGGCCACACGGGGTGGGTTGGAGAATCCCAGGAATGTGTTGGAACTGCTGACAGCACTTCATGCTGTGCGTGTGATCGGCCCATGTGACTTCCGCAGGGAACCGTGTGCCTGGTGGGCTCCAGCGCCCCTATCTTGAGCCTCCCAGGTCTTCTGAGCCCCAGCGCTGGTGCTGAAGAGCAGGATGGCGTTGCAGGGGATGCAGAGATGAAATTTAATGGGCAAATCTGCTTGCCCATGGCCACTCCACTTAGTTCTTCATCCAGGGAGGGGTGGCCTAGGCACGGTGGCCAGGGATTGGCTGTGCACAGGGAACAGGAAGCCCTGAGCGGGAATGGCCAGGGGAGGCGGGTGGCGCTCACTGCCTACAGCAGGTGTGGCCGTGGTGCTGACAGGCCCAGCTTCTCAGGGCTGGAGGCCCAGGCTCCAGAAGTGCAGGCTATGGGGCTTTATCAGCCATTAGAGCGACAGTTTGTGGCAATCCTGCCAGCCATGGGTGCTGACAGCCAGGAGCTAGGCGGAGTACAGCTTCCTCCCTTGGCCTCCCTGCTCCCAGCCTCGAGGCCGGGGTGCACATTGCAGGGACATTTGAGGAGAGGAGAGATGGCAGGGAGGAGAGGAAGGAAGAGATGGGCCCAGAAGTTTGTTTCTCCTTAGAGATTTTATTTTTCTTTATTTTATTTTTAAAGGAAAGTCTCTGAGAGATATATGTATATATATATTTGTTTCGTTTGTTTGGTTTTGTTTTTAAAGACAGGGTCTTGCTCTGTTGCCCAGGCTGGAGTGCAGTAGTGCAATCACAGCTCACTGCAGCCTCGACCTTCTGCAAGATTTTGAAACGTGTTTTTACCTTCACAAAAGCTGACACCTGCTTACTGCTACAAGTTAATTATTTTAAAAGGGCTGAGGCGCTTTGAGGGGAGAAAGGAGGAGGTGAATGAGAGGGAGATGGAGAAGCACTAAGAACAAAATCCAGCCCCTTCCCCCTTTCTCCAGCTGCCTCCTAAACTGTCTCGGAGCTCTCCTCCGAGCTGCCCTCCATGTGAGTTTCCTAAGCTGTCTCAAAGCTCTCCTCCTGCCTCTGTGTGAGTTTCCTGCAGCTGCTGTGTCAAATTGCCAGCAACTTGGTGGCATAAAACAAGACAGATGTATTATCTTATAGCTCCAGAGGTCAGAAGTCTAAAATCAGTATCACTGAGCTGAAGTCAAGGTGTGGCGGGGCCGCCCCCTCTGGAGGCTCTCAGGGGAATCCTTCCTGGCCTCTGCCAGCCTCTGGTGACTCCAGGTGTTCCTTGGCTTGTGGCCGCATCACCCCAGTCCCTGCCTCCGTGGTCACACTGCCTTCCCTGCTTCTGTGTGTGGTGGGGTCTCCCTCTGCCTCCTTCTTGTATAATAAGAACACTTGTGATCATATTTAGGGTCCATTGCATAATCCAGGATGATCTCCCCATCTCCAGAACCTAATTTAGTCACTGCTGCAAAAGTTTAGTCACCTCTGCAAAGTCTGTTTATTGCCATAGAAAGTGAGATTCGCAGGTTGCAGGGGTTAGGGAGTGGATGTCTTTGCAAGGACATTAATTAGCCCACCGTATCCTCCCTGCTCCAGCCCCACCAGCCTGCCAGGGCTCCTGAAACCACCTACATCCCTTCCACCCCTGCCTCCTCAAGCCCTGGCTTTGGCTCTGTCCTCTGCTGAGATGCTTTTCCCGAACTCCGGCTCTTCCTTATTCCCCCGAGCTCAGTTTAAACATCACCTCCTTGAAGACAACCTCTGGCCTATTCCAAGAAAAGAGCTGTGCCCAGTTACCCTTTGTGCCTGGCACATAGTAGTTGCTCAGTGCAAAAGTGTTGGTGACTGAGAGGCATAGAAACCCTCTGAGCACTTGACAGCCCCAAAGGGGAAGCCGGGCTTCCTGATGCCTGGAACATTCCTTGAGCCCTTCTTGCCTTTGTTCTCCCACATCTGGGCAGAGGATTTGTTGACAGCCCCTGCCCCTTCAGACACCAGTAACAGCCATCCGTGTTGGGCAGAGTTTGAGGTCTATGTCCGCACTGGCGTAGGCCTCAGGAGATGGGGCCTTGGTTTTTTTCCCATCAAAGCTCATAGAGTAGGATGGGATGGGGAGGGGAGGGGAAGGGAGTGGCAGCACACATGTTTAGCTTTCGCTGCGGGCCCTGGACAGGAAAGGTCACTGAAGGGACAGCGTCTCAGGGCCCAGCTCAGCAACATCTGGCTTACAGCCTGCCTTCCCAGCATGTCCCAGAGGCCCTTGAGGACAGAGTGGCAGGTGACAGCACTGACATTAGTGCCAAACTTCCTGGGCCACTGCCACCCACCGGGAGGGGCTTTGGGGAAGGCATCTGGCCTTTCTATGTCCAGTATAATAAAAATAAGAGCCGACTTTTATGGAGCACTGACTCAGCTCCAGGCTGTGCTCATTCAGTCCTCGCAGTCACTGAGATAATGGCCTTCAGTGTGTAGAACCATTCATGGCAGCTGAAGAAACACCGACTTATTTCCCGGGCGAAATTCTTTGAAGGTTCTTGGTGTCCATCTGAACACAGAAGATGGAAGGGGGGAAAGATGGAGGCGGGGGGAGGGAGAGAGCGACCAGGCTACAGGGTCCAGTATCCTGGAATAAGTGCTTCACTTCCCTGGAGGTGATTTCTGGATGATTTGTCTTGCTCCGGATGATTTATTCATTTGTTGATTTATTTGGCGTTAGCATCCTGTTTATATAGACTCTGGATCCAGAAACAACTCGCCGGCAGCCGGCTGGCTGGACCAGCACACGCTGACCGGGCTGGACCATTGACAGGCCCATTGTGGGCTGTACCTTGGCCACCTCCAGTGACAGTGCTCAGCTGTGACCCCAAAATAAGTTAGGGCCAGCTGGGCGGGGCGGGGTGGGGCAGGGATGGGGTCTGTATGCGCCATGTGCTGGGGGCTCGGGGCCTCAATATTGTCCAGGGCTGGGGCAGTAAAGATGGCTGAGGCGGCCCTGCCCGCCCCTAGTGGTCAGTAACAACTAGAATCAGAGCAGCTGGGCAAGGCCGGGAGGCTCAGGCGTCCGACAGGCAGCTCTGGATCCGGTCCACCCACTGCTGGGCCGAGGGCCTATCCTGGGTACAGAAGTTGTAAACGCAAAGTGTTGTCTTCACATCAAAGAAGGCTTTGTCCCACAAAGACCTGCGCAGCAGCTGGCCCCTGCATTCCCCCTTCTCCTCGTACAGCATCCCCAGTTCAATGTGCTCAGTGTCAGAGTCAAGCAGGAAGGTCCAGAACGGCGGGACATATGGTGGCAGCTGAGGAAACTACGGTAGAACTGGCTGAACTCAAACTCTAGGGGAAACTGCAGATGGGCCCGGTATTACGCAGTCCAGGAACTGCAGGAAGGTGGGTGTGAAGCTGCTGCTCTGCCCAGTCAGGGTGTGGGCCCCGCAGTGGCTGAAGTGATGACCGAAGGACAACTACTCCTTCTCCACCAGCAGGCGGAAGCCCTCCAGCGTGCAGTAGAAGGGGTCTGAGAGCAGCTGTACCAAGGATACCACCTGGCTGGTTATGTCCCAGCCATCCTCTAGGCCCACCAGCATGGAGGAGTCTGAATCCAGGGCTTCCACCACCAGCACTGACACCTGCAGCAGCTTGCGGATTGGGGTCAGCCACTCTGAGTCCTCCAGCGAGCGCAGGGAGGAGTCTGGGCTTATTAGCGGGGCAGCCCAGGACACATGCCTTCAGCAGCTTCTTGAAGTTGGCCTTCACCTGCTGTGCCTCGAATACCTCAACAGGCACCAGCTCCCACTGCCGCAGGGGGTCTGGCTGCACACCCTTGAGCTGGGCTTTGTTCCCGAGGATGCAGAGGGCTGCTCACTGCAGCCACAGGAAGCCCGGGTGGGCGAGGGGGCCCTGTTGCGTGGGGTGGGGCCAGTGCATCTCTGCCAGCTAGCCAGGAGCCCATTATCGGCGCCAAGCCCACTGCTGCGCCCACTGGTCTAGATACTGCCCCACTTACTTCAGGGTGCAGTCTGTCTGGAGGGCAAGGTCTCCATGGGGTTGGATAGTGTGATGACCCTGACTCTGGGGCTGGGACCGTGACTGCCCATGTGGGCTGAGGAGAAGCCGCTAAGCACGTTGCATCCCGATGCGTTGGCATAGCGGGGCATGGAACTGATCAGAGCTTGCAGGTGCTTCTCCTGCTCCAGGCTGCTCGAGTCCACCTGGGGCTGGCCTGGAGAAGGTGCGTTCTGGGTCTTGAAGAGGCCGAGGACACCTCTGCCCTGCAGGCCCCCAGAGTGCAGCAGCACTGCCTTGGACCGCCCACTGCACCAGCAGACCATGGGGAAGCGGTTCTGGCGGTAGCAGCGGGACACCCACTGCAGGGCGTTGTCCTGGACACCCTGGGGCATGACCAGCAGCCCCGGGTAGCTGTAGCAGATGGTGGTCAACATTGACCAGAGAAATGCGAAAGGGCTTTGGCCCAGCTCAGGCTGCTGCTCAGGGTGCCAGCCCGAGGTGCTGGTAGTCGCGGCAGCAAGCCTCTTCCACCAGGATGCTGACGGTCATGAGGTCTGAGGGTTTCAGAACTGAGGACGGGGTCAGCATGCTGGGCTCCAGCTCCTCTGACACTGAGATCTCGTCCCCCGGTCCTCAGGGGGCGGCTGGCCCTGGTGCTCCCAGCTTGGGGGGTTGTACGTCTTGCGAGTGACATGCTGGCGCCCGATGGTCATCTTGGCATTCTTGAACAGGTTGCGGGACAGGGTTCTGAGGGAAGGACCCTTGTCCTTGGTGACTCGGGGTGGCCGGCCGAGTGTATGGACAGAGCCCAGAGTGAATGCCAAGGTGGCTCTGACGTCCGGTGGGTCCCGCAGCTTATGCAGCTGCCTGTGGAAGTTGCTCTGGATGATTTTTAAAGCTCCCTTTGGCTGGGCGCAGTGGCTTATACCTGTTATCCCAGCACATTGGGAGGCTGAGGCAGGAGGATCCCTTGAGCCCAGGAGTTCAAGACCAGCCTGGGCAACATAGGGAGACCTCCATCTTTACAAAAAAATTAAAAAGTTATCTGGCTGTGGTGCTGCACGCCTGTAGTCCTGACTACTCAGGAGGCTGAGGTGGAAGGATCACTTGAGCCCAGGAGTTTGAGGCTGCAGTGAGCTGTGATCATGCCACTGCCCTCCAGCCTGGGTGACAGAACAAAATGCTATCTCTGAAATAAATAAATAAATAAATAAGTAGTCCTCTTCATTCTTGTTTGTTTTGGAGGCTGAGAACGGCTGACCTGTCTTGGTGACAGGGACCAGCCTGCGGGCATGAAACTTAAAAACTCACCCAGACAGAAGGAACCACTCACTCTCAGAGCACAGCAGACAGCTCTGCTGGAACTGGGATCTAAGTCAAGCAGGGAGTTGCGTGGCTCTTGAAGAAATGGCTTGAGTATGACCCTCACCCCAGAGTCAGAGACAAAAAACAGACTGATGGACTCCCAAGAACAGGAGTCATCTGTCACTTATGATGAACAAATTATGTATATATATAAAATATATATGTGTGTGTATGTGTATATATATATATGTGTGTGTGTGTGTGTGTGTGTGTGTGTATTTGAGACAGAGTTTTGCTCTGTCGCCCAGGCTGGAGTGCAGTGGTGCGATCTTGGCTCACTGCAACCTCTGCCTCCTGGGTTCCAGGCATTCTCCTGCCTCAGCCTCCCGAGTAGCTGGGACTACAGGCGTGTGCCACCACACCTGGCTAATTTTTGTAGTTTTAGTAGAGATGTTGGCCCGGCTGCTCTTGAACTCCTGACCTCAAGTGATCTACCTGCCTTGGCCTCCCAAAGTGCTGGCATCACGGGCGTGAGCCACCATGTCCAGCCCGAACGGCATTTTTTTTTTTTTTTTTTTTTTTTTTTTTGAGACGGAGTCTAGCTCTGTTGCCCAGGCTGGAGTGCAGTGGCCGGATCTCAGCTCACTGCAAGCCCCGCCTCCCGGGTTCACGCCATTCTCCTGCCTCAGCCTCCCGAGTAGCTGGGAGTACAGGCGCCCGCCACCTCGCCCGGCTAATTTTTTTTGTATTTTAGTAGAGACGGGGTTTCACCGTGTTAGCCAGGATGGTCTCGATCTCCTGAACTCGTGATCCGCCCGTCTCGGCCTCCCAAAGTGCTGGGATTACAGGCTTGAGCCACCGCGCCCGGCCCCGAATGGCATTTTTAAATGATCTCTATAAGGGTTGAAGTTCTATCTGAAGCTACTTCACGTCATGCTAGAAAAGTGACCCCATTAAGATAAGCACGGTAGGTGCTGGGGTGGGAAGCAGAAGCTCTTGGTCGGCTTTTGTTCCCCAAGTGCTCACACCCTGGGGCATTCCCGCCACTCTCCTCCCTCCTCAAAGCTTCCTCTGGGAGCCCAAGTGCTAAACCCCAACAATGAGGGCAACGTGGGGCGGAAAACACTGTGTGTCTTCTTCGCCCCGCGAATGGAGCTGAACTTCCAATGGGAAGGGTTCGGTTCTCTCTCTCACCTGCACTGGAGGAAGAAGCTGGGGTGAGAGACAAGAATTCAGCCTCAGAGGACTTTCTTTGTAGGGTGAGAAAGCCCTGGGTGTTAGGATCACAAAAGTAGAGATTAGATTAGATTAAAGTTCAACCATTACTAAGCCTGTCTGTATCCCGTGCTCCATGAATGAGGGGTCCTGTATTCCTTGTTTCTGCTGCGGTCCCAGTGCTCAGACAGTGCTTGGCATACAGCAAGCACTCACTAAATAGTTGAATGGATGAATGGATGCCTCACTTTCCTCATTTATACAACAGAAGTCATGGTACCCCCCTGTATTCACTATCAGTTGCTACGTAACAAATTAGGCCCAAATTACTTGGTGGCTTAAAACAACAGTCACTTTATTCCCTCTCATAATTTCCATGGGTCAGGAATTTGGGACTTTTTTTTTTTTTTTTTTTTTTTTTTAGGCGGAGTCTCACTCTGTTGCCCAGGCTGGAGTGCAGTGGCTCGATCTCGGCTCACTGCAAGCTCCGCCTCCCGGGTTCCCGCCATTCTCCTGCCTCAGCCTCCTGAGTAGCTGGGACTACAGGCGCCGCCACCACGCCCAGCTAATTTTTTTTTTTGTATTTTTAGTAGAGACGGGGTTTCATTGTGTTAGCCAGGATGGTCTCGATCTCCTGACCTCGTGATCCGCCCGTCTCGGCCTCCCAAAGTGCTGGGATTACAGGCTTGAGCCACTGCGCCCGGCCGATTTTTTTTTTTAAGACGGAGTTTTGCTCTATCGCCCAGGCTGGAGTGCAGTGGTGCGATCTTGGGTCACTGCAACCTCTGCCTCCCCGGGTTCTAGCAATTCTCCTGCCTCAGCCTCCCCGGTAGCTGAGAATACAGGTGTGTGCCACACCACCCAGCTAATTTTTTGTATTTTTAGTAGAGACAGCGTTTTGCCATGTTGGCCAGGCTGGTCTCAAATTCCTGATCTCAAGTGATCTGCCCGCCTTGGCCTCCCAAAATACTGGGATTACAAGCGTAAGCTGCCGCACCTGGGATTTTGTGTGGCTCTGTCTCAGGGTCTTTCATGCCACTGCAGTCAGACAGTGGCTGGAGTCAGAACAGGAGGGGACTGGCCAGGCATTTCTCTCTCTTCGTGGAGTCTCGGGGTTTCTCCAGAGGGTGACTTTGGGCTTCCTCACACCATGGTTGCCCCAGAGCTCCCAGGCAAGTGCTCTGGTGGGGAAAGTGGAAGCTACTTCACTGCTATAACCTACTCTGAGAAGTCACAGAGCGTCACTTCTGCCACAGGCCCAGGCCCGTCTGGATTCAAGAGGAGGGAACGTGGACTCTGCTTCCAATGGGAGGAGTGTCGGTGTCCCATAGTAGGAGCACGTGGGGTGGGGGAGCTCGTGGCCATCTTTGGAGATTCAATCTGCCGCTGCTAGGAGGAGGCCAGACTGACATTCGAACCCAGGCAGGCTGAATGCAGGCCCTGACCTCTGCATCACCGCTGCATGGGGCTGCCCCAGGAGAGGCCAAGTCTCTCAAAGACCTGAAGGAGAACTACGCGTCCTACGCAGTGAGGCCCACAGCAAATACCCTTTGCAAATACAAGATGCCTGGGTTCGTTTACTGTGGCTGTCCTAACAAAGCACCACAAAGTGGGTGGCTTCAAGCAACAGAAATGGTCTCCTTACAGTTCCAGAGTCCAAAAGGCTGAGACCACAGTGGGGACCTGGCCATGCCTTCTCTAAGGGCTCCAGGGAGGGGCCGTCCTTGCCTCTCCCAGCCTCCAGGGTTGCTGGGAATCGGGGGTGTTGCTTGGCTTGTACATGCACCACTGCAGCCTCTGCCTCGGCTTTTACTCGGCCTCCCTGCTGCCTGTCTGTGTCTGCGTCTCTCCTCTTCTTACAAGGACATCAGCCGTATTGGACCAGGACCTACCCTAATCCAGTATGATCTCATCCTAACAAATGACATCTGCACAGATCCTCTTTCCAAACAAGGTCACACACTGAGGCTCTGGGTGGACATGAATTCTGGGGACATGATTCAACTCACAATGGCCCTGTCTGATTTCCCAGTCATGCCCTGCCCAAGTTCCCGGCCCCTCATGAGGCTCCACACAGCCCTTTAAATGGGGGCACATGGCTCCTGGGTCACTGAGCACATCCAGGAGGATGCAACCAGCCTCGGAGGGCCTAAAACGCTGAGCCTGAGCGGCAGTGGCCACCTTCACTGGGGAGTAAGGTCGGGGAGGGGAGGCAGCCAGAGGGCCTTTGGTGGCCTGCCAGCGCCTCCCTCACTTCCCACCTGTCACAGGACTTCTTCCGGTCCAGCCGGCTCTGCTCCTTGGTTGACCCTCCCAAGCACAGTGCGTCCTCTCCTGGGATGGCTCTATTAATAACCCTCATGTGGATGTTCTGGGAAGGCCATTCATGCTTCCTGTCCTCACGTGTGGCCCCCACTCTACGCCATTCATGAGAGTGACCCCCAGGCGTGACTGGCTCCCTCCCTTTCTCCACCGCCAGCACGTCTGCAGGATCCAAGGTGTTTGCTGTTCACAGCGACCCATGAGTGAGAGGCGGCCGTGTTCACACCATAGTTTAAGTTAACGATGCCCGGCTGGGACGTGCGCTGTGTGGCCCTCCTCAGGGACTACAGTGTGGCAGAAACAAACACCCTGAGCTTCCTCTCTTCTCTTTCTCCTGCTGATATTTTGCTGCCCCCCCAACAATTGTTGAATCCAATGTAAGCTGTAAAAGGCAGCCTCACGAGTGCTAAGCGGGGTGGGGGGGAAGGATGGAGAGGGGTCTGCAGGGGCAACTAAAGATTCCTAGCATGAAAGGCAACCACTATCTATCAAGGATATTCATCCATCTAATGGGGATCATAATTTATCCTAGGGCTGTTGCTAAGGCTGAGTAAATACATCTAAAGTGTACTAGCCAGGTTAATGGCACCCACCTGAGTTCAAATCTTTGCACACGTCCTCACCTAAATGTAAAAACTCAACAAAGAATGCAAATGATGCCTTGACTCACTCCTTCAACATTACTAGGAGACAGAACCCAAAAAACTTCAAATAATCTGCAGGTAGGAAAAAGACCAAATACCAGCAGACCTCCCACTGCCACTATAGGTCAAAAGCAGCGTCAACAGGGCAAGGGAGGCTTAAAGGACTCAATACAGGCCAGGCATGGGGGCTCACACCGGTAATCCCAACCCTTTGGGAGGCAAAGGTGGGAGGATCACTTGAACTCAGGAGTTCGAGACCAACCTGGGCAACATGGTGAAATCCCGTCTCTACAAAAGAAAAAAAAAAAGAAACAAAAAAATCCCTCCCAAAATTAGCCAGACATAGTGGTGCATGCCTGTAGTCCCAGCTACTTGAGAGCCTGAGCAGGGAGGATCACTTGAGTGCAGGAGGTCAAGGCTGCAGTGAGCTGTGATCATGCCACTGGACTCCAGCCTGGGTGACAGAACAAGACCCTGTCTCAAAAAGCACAAAACCAAAAAACCTGTACATGGATTTTAAAAATATAGATTAAAACATGTAAACACAAAATAAGTAAATGTAGTAAACATTGCTCAGGCAACACACCTTTGGTGAGGCTCCTTCCATGTGTCCAGTCCTGCACCAGCCATTCCAAGTACAAAATGGCTCATGTCCTGTGCAGCTTCCATCCCAGGGGGTGAAACAGACAAGGCACTGAAGAATGTACTGAACAGTGGCCTCCAAAAAGGTGTATTCATTTCCCAGCTCTTGGAACTTGTGAGTGTGACCTTATTTGGAATAAAAAGCCATTGCAGATGTCATGAAATTAAAGATCTCGAGAAGAGATCATCCTGGATATAGGGTGGGTCCTAAGCCCAATGACAGGGGTCCTTATAAAAGAAAGGGAGAGAGACACTTGAGACACAGAGATGCAGAGAAGGTCATGTGAGGACAGAGTCAGAGATGGGAGTGGTGCATGGACGAGCTGAGGAACACCTGGAGCTGTCAGGAGCTGGAGGGGCCAGGAAAGATCTCCCGTATAGTCCCAGAAGCAGCTTGGCCTGGACGGCATCTTGATTTTGGATTTCTGGCTTCCTGAATGATGAAAGATGCTTTTCTGTTGTTTGAAGCTGCTGAGTTGGTGGCCATTTGTTATAGCAGCCCTGGGAAACAAATGCAGGGAAGGCATTTTCCTTGCAACCAACTTCAAGATCATTGCTTGAGGCCAGCACGATGGCTCACACCTGTAATCCCAGCAATTTGGGAGGCTGAGGTGGGAGGATCATTTGAGGCCAGGAGTTTGAGACCAGCCTCAGCCATATAGTGAGGCCCCATCTCTACCAGCCCCCACCCAAAAAGCAAAAAAACAAAAAAAAAAAAAAACAGAAATTAGCCAGACGTGGTGGCACCTACCTGTAGTCCCAGCTGCTAGGGAGGCTGAGGTGGGAGAATGGCATAATCCCAGGGTTTGAAGCTGCAGTGGGATTCCAAAGTGCTGGGATTACAGGCATGAGCCACCGAGCCTGGCCTGTTCCCTTACGAATATCTTTTAAGTCTTTGTTCCAACATCACCTCAGTAGTGAGCTCTTTCCTGCTAAAAACCCAACTCCCAGCAGCCCCTTCCTTCTCTCGGCTTCATTTTCCTCCTTAGCAAGCATGGGCACCTTCTATATATATATATATATATATATATTTTTTTTTTTAGTCTTGCTCCATCCCCGAGGTTGGAGTGCAGTGGTGCCATCTTGGCTCACTGTAACCTCCGCCTCCCAGGTTAAAGGATTCTCCTGCCTCAGCCTCCCTAGTAGCTGGGATTACAGGCACCCACCACCATGCCCAGCTAATTTTTGTATTTTTAGTAGAGATGGGGTTTCGCCGTGATGGCCAGGCTGTTCTCAAACTCCTGACTTCAGGTGATCCACCTGCCTCAGTCTCCCAAAGTGTTGGGATTACAGGCGTGAGCCACTGCACCTGGCCAGCATGGTCACCTTCTAAGACACAAAATACTCTAGTGATTTGGGTTATTGTTCATCTTGCCTCCACTAGAACAGAAGCTCCCCCAAGACAAGGATTTTATCTCTTTTGTTTGTTGCTGTATCCTCAGTATCTAGCACAGAGTAGGCATTCAGTAAATCTTGGTGGAATGAATGAGTGAATTAGGGCCTTTCCCAGGTTAAATGCAGCGACTAGGGAAAGAGAACTTGTTGGGTGCTACCTCTGAGTGGCCCTGCCTGCCCTCCCTGTCCCTGTCAGGACACAGGTCATGGGGGCTGTTCTGTCCTGGAGAGAACTGGAGGCTGGCCAGCTGCTCCCTGATCCATGGCCATCTGGAGCCTCTGAGCCCACTCCAGGCCCTCCAGCAGGAAGAAGATGTGAGCTTCTGATGGCCCAGCTCCAGTGCTGTGGGCCAGAGCAGCCAGGCAGGGAAGGAGAGCTCGGTGGAAAGGTAAGTATGAGTCACCCTCACTCCCCCAGACTGCATGTCCTGGGAGCCTTGAGGGAGATAGTGGCTGAGGGTGGGTGACAGGCGCCCAAGAGCTACCTCAAAATAAGTCCCTAGCAGAGCCATCCTGTGGCCACCCTGGCTTCCTCCTGCCCCATTTTCAGGCCTAGGACACTCCCTTCTCCCCCACCCACAGGGCTCAGCTCAACCAGCCCTGCCCCCAACAAACTATGAGAATTGTCCAAATGGCAGGCACAGCAGGTGTAACTGGGAGGAACAGCCACCGAGCTCAAGCTCGAAAACATGTGGTGGAGGTCATGTTGATGGCCATGATGATGATGATGATGATGATGACAAAGGTATCAGTGAGAGTCCTAGTCGAAAACCAATAGCACACTCACATTAGAACAATTCAAGAAACATTAATAAAGGCTGTTTACAAAGATGTAGGCATAGCGTATAAAGGTATTCAGAGGCCAGGTGAAGTGACTCATGCTTGCTATCCTAGCACTTTGGGAGGCTGAGATGGGAGGATACCTTGAGCCTGGTAGTTTGAAACTAGCCTGGGCGACACAGTGAGACCCCATCTCTAAAAAAAATAAAAAATTAGTCAGGTAGGGTGGTGCATGCCTGTGGTCCTAACTACTTGAGAGGCTGAGGCAGGAGGATCACCTGAGCCCAGGAAATTGGAGGCTGCAATGAGCCATGATCACACCACTGCATTCCAAGCTGGGTGATAGAGTGAGACCCTGTCTAAAAAAATACCAAAAATAAAAATAAATAAAGGCACACAGATAGAGAAACCACTAGACATTGTGCACAGGGAGGCTGGGTGCGGTGGCTCACACCTGTAATCCCAGCACTTTGGGAGGCCGAGATGGGCGGATCATGAGGTCAAGAGATCGAGACCATTCTGGCCAACATGGTAAAACCCCGTCTCTGCTAAAAGTACAAAAATTAGCTGGGCGTGGTGGCGCTCACCTGTAGTCCCAGCTACTCGGGAGGCTGAGGCAGGAGAACTGCTTGAACCCAGGAGGCGGAGGTTGCAGTGAGCCGAGATTGTGCCACTGCACTCCAGCCTGGCTTCAGAGCGAGACTCCGTCTCAAAAAAAAAAAAATTGTGCCCGGGGAAAACATCAACAGCCCAATTGCCACCCCTAAGTATGCAGGATCCTGACACAGAGAGAGCTGGGGAAGTGGTAGGTGCCAATGCTAAGTGGCATGGCAAGTCAGAGCTGGCAGAAAAAAAATACCCTGAGCTCCATCTCTTCTCTTTCTCCTGCTGATATTCTGCTGCTCACCAGCATTCATTGAATCCAATGTAAGCCATAAAAGTCAGCCTCATGAGTGGTGAGCAGGGGAGGGAAGGAGGGAGAGGGGTCTGCATGGGCGACTAAAGATTCCCAGCGTGAAAGACAACCACCATCTATCAAGGATGTTCATCCATCCAAAGGGGATAATAATTTATCCCAGGGATGCTCTGAAGGCTGAGCTAATACAGCTAAAGTGTACTAGCAAGGTTAATGGTGCTCAACTGAGTTAAAATCTTTGAACGCGTCCTCACCTAAACGTATAAGGTCAACAAAGAATGCAAATGAAGCCATGATTCAGTCCTTCAACATTACTAGGAGACAGAACACAACAAACTTCAGATAACCTGTAAGTAGAAAAAAGCCACCAAATTCCAGCAGACTTCCCGCTGCCACTGTAGGTATTGAGCAGGGTCAACAGGTCAAGGGAGGCTTAGAAGACTCAACACAGGCCAGGTGCGGGGGCTTACGCCTGTAATCGCAGCACTTTGGAAGGCTGAGATGGGAGGATCGCCTGAGCTCAGGAGTTCGAGACCAACCTGGACAACCTGGTGAAACCGTGTCACTACAAAAAAATACCAAAAAATTAGCTGGGTGTGGTGGCACAGGCCTGTGGTCCCAGCTACTTGGGAGGCTGAGGCGGGAGAATCACTTGAGGCCAAGAAATGGAGGCTGCAGTGTGCAGATAATTGATCCATTGCCCTCCAGCCTGGGGGACATAGCAAGACCCTGTGTCAAAAAAGAAAAAGAAAAAAAAAAAGGCACAGTATCAAGAGGAAGGAGAGGGGAGCAGAGTTAATAAACAAAGCACACACAGAGTCATCTTCAGAAAGGGTAAGTCCAGCACTGAGTGTCCAGATACCAAACACGGGTTTGGGACTCAGTGGCTCACAACGCCAGCTACAAGAAAGAAACTTGGAAGTGAATGGCTCAAAGCCAGCAGCCTCAATAACGCATTGCCTCTGGGAGAGAATCTGATTAATGGAAGAGGTCGCTCATCTTCAGGATGGTCACCACCAATTCTCTCCTTTTCTATAGATGCATGTAGTTCCCAATGGAGAGGCGGAATCCATTCCTCTGCTCTCTTATATCTGGATTTCCCTGTGACTATTTTTGTTTTGTTTTGTTACGGGGTCTGACTATTGCCCAGGCTGGAGTGCAGGTGATCCTCCCATCTCCGTCTTCCAAGTAGCTGGGACCAGCTAGTATTTTTGTTTTTATTTTTAGTAGAGATCGTGTCTGGCTATGTTAGCCAGGGTGGTCTCAAACTCAAGCAATCTTGCCTTGGTTTCCCAAAAGTACTGGGACTATAGGCATGAGCCATGGCGCCCGGAACCCGTGACTGTTTTGTTTTGTCTTGTTTTGAGATGGAGCTTTGCTCTTGTTGCCTAGGCTGGAGTGCAATGGTGCGATCTCGGCTCACCGCAACCTCCGTCTGCTGGGTTCAAGCGATTCTCCTGCACCTCCGCCTCCCAAGTAGCTGGGATTACAGTCATGCACCACCACACCCGGCTAATTTTGTATTTTTAGTAGAGATGGGGTTTCTCTATGTTGTTCAGGTTGATCTTGAACTCCCGACCTCAGGTGATCTGGCCGTCTCAGCCTCCCAAAGTGCTGGGATTAGAGGCATGAGCTGCTGCGTCTGGCCACCCGTGACTATTTTAACCAATAGAAAATGATGAAAGAGATGCTGGGCCAGTTCTTAGAAGAGGACTGGCAGCTTCCACTTTGGACCACTTGCTGTGGGGAAGTCCATCACCACTGAGGAACTCAGGCTGGCCACACAAGGAGGCTGCATGCAGAGAGACACAATGGACCAGCCTCCATCTGTCCTTGCCGTTGCAGCCCAGGTAAGAGGCATGGGTGAAATCTTCAGGTGACTCCTGACTCAGCCACCATCCAGCTACAACCACATGAAAGATCCCAAGTGACAGTCATGCAGCTGAGCCTCAACCACCCCTAGGACCATGAGATACAATCAAGTGATTGTTCTTTTAAGCCACTGAGTTTGGGGTGGTTTGTTGGACATTGAAAATCATCAAAACAATAGAGAGTGGTGGTGCACCTTGGAGATGTGGCAATGATCAGAAGTGAGGAAATAAGGGGGTGTAACGAACTGAACTGAATTGTGTCCCCCCAAATTCGTATGTTGAAATCTGGCTGGGTGTGGTGGCTCACGCCTGTAATCCCAGCACTTTGTGAGGCAGAGGCAAGAGGAACGCTTGAGCCCAGGAGCTTGAGACCAGCCTGGGCAAGGCAACATAGTGAGACTCTGTCTCTATAAAAAATCTAAAAATTGGCTGGACGTGGTGGTGTGTGCCTGTAGTCCAGCTACTCAGGACGCTGACATGGAAGGATTGCTTGAGCCTGGGAGGTCAAGGCTGCAGTGAACCATGATTGCACCACTGTCCTCCAGCCTGGGCAGCAGAGTGAGATCCTATCTCAAAAAAAGTTAACCTCAGTATCTCATAACGTGACTATATTTGAAGACAGGGCCTTTAAAGGGGCAATTATTAGGTTGGTGCAAAAGTCATCGCAGTTTGCCATTACTTTTAATGGCAAAAACCACAATGACTTTTGCACCAACTTATATTTTGAAATGTGATCATTAAGGTGGGCCCTAATCCAGTACGACTGGTGTTCTTATAAGAAGAGGAGGCTGGGCGCGATGGCTCACACCTGTAATCCCAGCACTTTGGGAGGCCGAGGCAGGCGGATCACTTGAGGCCGGGAGTTTGAGACCAGTCTGGCCAATATGGCAAAACCCTGTCTCTACTAAAAATACAAAAATTAGCCGGGTGTGGTGGCACACGCCTGTAATGCCAGCTACTCAGGAGGCTGAGGATGAGACTTTCTTGAACCCAGGAGGCAGAAGTTTGTTGCAGTGAGCCAAGAATGCACCACTGCATTCCAGCCTGGGTGATAGGGCGAGATTCTGGGATGGAGCGCTCATCCTTTCTCCGGCAGCCTCACACCGGCTGAGCCGTGTCTACTGTTGAGAGACGTGAAGAAAGCCAAGTTTCTGATTTTTCTCTCCAGCTCCTCAAAGTTATTGAACACATTTTCTGCTTTTTGTGTGACCACAGGGGACTCACTCACATTACAAAAGGAGAGAGTTAAATCAGACAATGTTCGGGACATTTGTCTGCAAAGACTCTGAGACCCGGCTGTTATCAAAGGCTGAAATATCTTGTTCTCACACATTACTAAGAAAAAGGTAGGCAGTTTCTTTTGGAGATTGTCAGTTAAGAATCTTTAGAATGGAAGTGACAGAAATCTAACTTAAGTTGCTTTGGGGAAAAAGAGGTCGAAGGGACAGATTTATTGGCTCACAACTGCAAAGTCCAAAGTAGATTGACATCAGGCATTGCTGGATCCAGGGACTTTAATGCTGTCACCAGAATGCCAGCGATGGGGAAAATATGGGTGCAGCACAGTTCTTTCTGGAGGTGATAGGAAGGATAAGGTGACCCTTTCAGAGTCCCTTGCTCCTTAGCAAGGGGAGGGAGGGAGGAAGTGGAGGGGGTGGGGAGAAAGAGAGAGAGAGAGAGAGAGAGAGAGAGAATATTACCTGGCAATACACAGTAATTTCTATGCTCAGAAATTGCTGGTGAGGCTGGACATGGAGGGTTGGAAGTTTTTGGTTTTGTTGTTGTTGTTATTGTTGTTCTGAAGACAAGGTCTCACTCTGTCGCCCAGGCTGGAGTGCAGTGGGGTGATCCTGGGCTCCTGGGCTCAGGTGATCCTCCCATTTCAGTAGCTAGGACTTCCAAGTAGCTAGGACTATAGGTGACACCACCATACCTGGCTATTTATTTTATTTTATTTCTTTAATTTAATTTATTTTTTCTTTCTTTCTTTCTTTCTTTCTTTCTTTCTTTCTTTCTTTCTTTCTTTCTTCCTTCCTTCCTTCCTTCCTCTCTCTCTCTTTCTTTCTCTTTCTTTCTTTCTTTCTTTCTTTCTTTCTTTCTTTCTTTCTTTCTTTCTTTCTTTCTTTTTCTTTCTTCCTTTCTTTCTTTCTTTTTTGTTTTTGTAGAGATAGGGTCTCACAATGTTGCCCAGGCTGGCCTCCAACTTCTGGGCTCAAGCAATCCTACCACCTGGGCCTTCCAAAGTGCTGGGATTACAAGTGTGAGCCACCACACCAGACTGCATGGTGGGAATTAACTATTTTCTTTCAAGCTGCCAAGCTCAGCCCTCCCTCTGTTAACCCTGTCTAGAGATTTACTTCAAGAGCAGAGAAGATCTACAGACCCATGCTGGTTTCCAAAACACCCCCTAACACACACACACACACACACATACACACACACACTCTTGCATGCACACCTGCGTGTCTGCCACAGCTGTGAAGGGTCTGATGGTCCTATGCAGCTGGTTTCTGGCTTTTGGAGGAAGTCTAAGGGTCACAGAAGACAGAGGTACTACTAGGGGAGTGGGAGCAAGCAAACTGATCTATAAAATGGGGTAAGCTGGCTGGGCATGGTGGTTCACACCAGTAATCACAGCACTTTGGGAGGCCAAGGCAGGAGGATAGCTTGAGCTTAGGAATTCAAGACCAGCCCAGGCAACATGGTGAAAGCCTGTATCTACAAAAAAAATACAAAAAAAATTCTAAAAATTAGCCAGGTGTGGTGGTGCATGTCTGTAGTTTCAGCTACTCAGGGGGCTGAGGCAGGAGAATCACTTTAGCATGAGGAGGGTCAAGGCTGCAGTGAGCCAAGGTAGTCCCACTGCACTCCAGCCTGGGTGACAGAGTGAGACCCTGTCTCAAAAAAAATAATAAAATAAAATAAAATAAAATAAAATAAAATAAAATGAGTTGACTTATTACAGTTAGGGCTTTTGTGCCTGGCAGAAACCTTAGTCTAGCCCTTTCATTCTACACAAAGAGAAACCATCCCAGAACAGAGAAGCAAACCGAGCAGAATCCTTGGAACAGGCCACGTGCGGTGGCTCACGCCTGTAATCCCAGCACTCTGGGAGGCTGAGGCGGGCAGATCACCTGAGGTCAGGAGTTCAAGACCAGCTTGGCCAACATGGTGAAATCCCGTCTCTACTAAAAATAAAAAATTAGCTGGGTGTGGTGGCACGCGCCTGTAGTCCCAGCTACTCAGGAGGCTGAGGCAGGAGAATTGCTCGAACCCAGGAGGCAGAGGTTGCAGCGAGCTGAGATCGTACCACTGCATTCCAGCCTGGGTGAAAGAGGAAGACTGCATGTCAAAAAAATTAAAAAAAAAAAAAAAAAAGAATCCCTGGAACAGAGCCACACAGTGAGTCAGCCACGGGCAGAGATGAGCTTGCCTCCTGCCTCCTGGGTCAGTGCTCCTCTGCCTCCTCCTTTGCCTTCCCCCAGGTGCCCAGTGCTCTTATACCATCCACTTTGGCTGCCCAGGATTGGGCTGGAGATTGAGGCCAAAGGAAAGCTACAGAAAAATCTTGCGGCTGGAGTCCTGCTCTCTGACCAGTCAAACCTTGTATTCTGCACAGCTTCTTCCTTCTGCAGAGAGCATAGGGGTGGTAGCTGATCCATTACCCAGCCCTTCTAGACTCTGCTTATGCATCTGCTCTGTCCAGAGTGCCCTCCCCATCTTCCATCTTCCTTCTCGTGGCTAACTCATTCTTATCCTTCAAAGCCTTAGCCCAGCCCCACCTTCTCCAGCAAGCTCCCTTCTCGACTGCGCGCTCCTGCTGTGCTCACAGAGCATCCAGGACTCACTGCCACTGTATCTGTCACTCACTGTGACAGCCTGGGGAGCCTGTGATTGTGCTCACCTTTCCCACTGCACTATAAGCTTCTCAATGGTAGGGACTTTCTTGTCCATCACGTATGCCCACCTTCCAGCAGAAATATTAGATTTTCACCTGCACAGTTTCATTTTATGCTCACAACAACCCTATGAGGTAGCCATGAGAAAACAAGGAGAGAGGAAGCAACTTGCCCAACACAGAGGTAGCAAGAAGTTGATATGAAATTGTGTCCAGACTGTTATTTCAGTCTTGACTGTGGGCTACTATGACCCCAGGCTCTCGGTGAAAGTTTGGTGAATGACTTAAGGTCTTATTTCTGTCTCTGTGGCCAGATTAAGCACTGAGAGTTGGACGGTGGTGGGGAACCAATACTTCTACCACAATAACCTTTACTGAGGGCTTACTATGGGACAGACACTATGCTTGGTGTTTGACATATACTCTGTTTCTTTCCCATCGCTGCTGAAACAAAGTCTCACAAGCTTGTTGGCTTAAAAGAACATGACTTTATTTTCTTACAGTTCCAGACATCAGAAGTCTGAAATCTGTTTCACTGGGCTAAAACTAAGGTATTGGCAGGCCCATATTCCTTCTGGAAGCTCTAGGGAAAAGTTCATTTCTTTGCCCTTTCCAACTTCTAGAGGCTGACTACATTCCTTGGCTCGTGGCCCTTTCCTCTATCTTCAAAGCCAGCAGTGTATTCTCTTCTCTCCTCTCTGACATCTGTTTCCATCCTTACATTTTGTCCCTCTGGGCTTGATCCTCTGGCCTCCCTCTTATAAGGATTCTTGCGATGACATTGAGCCCTTCTGAATAATCCAGGATAATCTCTCCACCTTGAGGTCCTTAACCACACCCGCAGAGTCCTTTTTACCATGTAAAGTAACATATTCGCAGGTTCTGGGTATTAGGATATGGACATCTTTTGGGGACTATTATTTAGGCTACCACAGACATCATCAAATTTAGTCCTTGTACATTAATGCTGCAACAGAGGTGTTATGATTGGCTTCACTGAATAGACTTGGAAACCACACGGCATATGACAGGCCCTTGATGCATGTTGATGGGGCTGATCTGGTGTGAGAGTTGATTGACAACATGTCCTCCTCCCTGTACAGTAGGCCTTGGAGGATGTGTTTAGTTCTGTGTCTTCCCTCAAGTCTTCTCCCACAGTCCTCTCCACTGGGGACAGATAGAAACTGTCAGAGTGTCTGACACTTAGACACTTAATTGTCCCACTTGGGGTCACTTTGTCTCCCCAATGAAATCACAATCTCCTTCTGTGTAAAGACCAACTCTCATATACTACTAATTATTTGGCCTTTTATACAGTGCCACAAGCTTTTGCAGACATCATTTTTTTCCTTTTAGTCCTTGCAAGGACTGTCCATTTTACCGAAGAGCAAAGTGAGGCTCTGGCGAGATGCACAGTCAGTTTTTAATGGTGCTGGTTGATGAACCCTGCCTTGCTCCAGATCCTTTATCTCATGGTACCCACCATGAGGGACTTTCTGCACCCTCAGCAGCCTCTCACCCACTGACTCAGCTCTGCACTTGACTGAATTTTCTTACATCTTTAGCTTCCTCTTAACCTTTTGATACTCTTACTGTGGCATGCTCAAGCACACACACACACACACACACACACACAGACACAAAACTACCCCAGCCCCCAGAACATTTCCAACACTGGTGTCTTTACACAGCCCTTACCCACCCACCCCCATTTATATTTCATCTGCAAAATGCTCATCTGAGCCACTTCCCATTCTTTCTCCTGCACACACAGTCACCACTAGACTTGCACATCCCCTACAGCACAGCTCCCAGAGCCTTCATAGATGACAGGAGTTTCACCTAAGCTTGCTTTCTGTAGAAACACCTTGTGATCACCCTGTCAGTGATTATGAGCTTCAGGTCTGGAATCAGCCTGCCTGGGGTTGGAATCTGGGCTTTGTCATGTGTCAATTGTGTGACTTTTGGAAAGTAGATTAATTCATGAGCACCATTTCCTCGTCTGAAGTGAGGAATAATAACCATGCTTTTCTCACCTCAGGGGCAGATGCTATTTTTTAGGCAAGATTTGCTTAGAGGTCCCAGTTTCTTATTGCTGCCCTTCTCTGCCATAACTCTTCTCCCCTTGTAGACAGCTCCACTCCTCCAGCCTGCTGCTTCTTGACCCCAATTCTCTGGAAGGCGAGTGACATCAGTTGTATGCTTGAGGTGGGTATTTTAGCTGCCATGACTCTTTCCAGGGCAATTTCTCTTCAAAGTCTCATTTCTAATCACAGACAGGAGGCCCAGGACACCTGCTAATGAGAATTAGTTCATGGGTGACCAGATGAAGGAGGCACTGGGAGAGGGGAACTCCCCATATCTCTGGTGTCTCAGCAAATAGATAACCACCATTCCAGCCCTCCTTTTGTTTTCTTTCTTTCTTTCTTTCTTTCTTTCTTTCTTTCTTTCTTTCTTTCTTTCTTTCTTTTTTCTTTCTTTTTCTTTCTTTCTCTCTCTCTCTCTTTCTTTCTCTCTCTCTCTTTATTTCTTTCTTTCTCTCTCTATTTCTTTCTCTCTCTCTTTCTTTCTCTCTCTCTCTCTCTTTCTTTCTCTTTCTTTCTTTTTTCTTTCTTTCTTTTTTTAGTCTTGCTCTGTCACCCAGGTTGGAGTGCAGTGGTGTGATCTCAGCTCACTGCAATCTCTTCTTCCCAGGGTCAAGCGATTCTCCTGCCTCAACCTCCTGAGCAGCTGGGACTACAGGCATGTGCCACGATGCCCAGCTAATTTTTGTATTTTTAGTAGAGACGGGGTTTCACCATGTTAGCCAGGATGGTCTCAATCTCCTGACCTTGTGATCCGCCCGCCTCGGCCTCCCAAAGTGTTGGGATTACAGGCAAGAGCCACCACGCCCAGCCCATACTTTTGTTTTCTATCCTGTGTTGGCTTGGTGGGGGAGAGGAGGTGTTGACACCTGGAGGACACACATATAAAGCATTCCTGGGTGACTTCGTCATCACTGGGCCCTGTCTCTCAAAATTCCAGCGAAATCTGCTCTTCCCTTTAAGGGGTGAAAGAAGGGTCAGCATTCCAGAAGTTCCTGGTCATACCCAGGCTTTTAATGAACTGCCATTGGGGAATCAGCAACCCGTTGCTGTAAGGGCTATAGGATGAGGGGTTGTGAGAGCATAGGGAAGGGTCTCAGAGGTCTCTTGTCCCTGCTCTACGCAGGTCTTTCTGGCCTGAAAATCCTGTCGAAGAGAGCAGCTCTTAAGAGTTTGCTCCAAGTTCCCTTGGGACGATCAGCACCACGGACAGCGGCCAGGGCGCCCTGAGGACCCGCAGGCGAGCAGGGTGCACAGCCGCGAGCAGGTGCTGCGCTACGTGCGGGCCAGGGAACTCGCGCGTGGAGGGAAGGGGAGACACGCCGTGGGTGGCGGGGTGTTGGCCGGGGTTGTTTTCGTTCTGAGTCACCCTGTGCACCCCGCGCTCACGTCGGGCCTCGGAACGCCGGGGTTCTCCCTGCCTTTTCCAGCAACAGTGGGTGGGGAGGCAAGACGCAAGCGCCAACCTAGGACACCCAGGCTTTTGCAGGAAAGGAAGAAGCGGGAGACGTGGACTTGTCTGTGTCTCCAGCGCGTTCCTGCCCCCTGCCCGACCTGGCCCATTTCTATACAAGGTCGGCTCTGCCCGGTCTCCACCTCCCGCGTTGCAGGCGCGGAGGGGATCATTCCCGGGCCCTGATCTCAGCGGTCCGGAATGTGGCTGATAAATCAGAGATAACCCTGCAGGGCAGGGCGGGCGGACACTCAGCTCCAGGATAAAAGGCCACGGTATCCCGAGGAGCCAGGAGGAGCACCCGCAGGCTGAGGGCAGGTGGGAAGCAAACCCGGACACATCGCAGCAGCAGCAGCAACAGCAGCAGCAGCAGCAGCAGCCTCCGCAGTCCCTCCAGACACATGGATCCCCAGACAGCACCTTCCCGGGTGCTCCTGCTTCTGCTCTTCTTGCACCTGGCTCTCCCGGGAGGTCGTTCCCACCCACTGGGCAGTTCGGCCTTGGACTTGGAAACGTCTGGGTTACAGGTGAGAGCGGAGGGCAACTCAGGGGGAATGGACAGCAGCAATGAAAGGGTCCTCACCTGCTGTCCCAAGAGGCCTTCACCTTTCCTTTGGAATTAGTGATAAAGGAATCAGAAAATGGAGAGATTGGCTGCCATGACCCTGTACCCAAGGCAGTCAGTTCACTTGGGTGCTATGAAGGGTAGGTGAGCCCAGGGATGGGTCCCTGAGGCTTGGACTCCCTCATCCATTGCAGGAGCAGCACAACCATTTGCAGGGCAAACTCTCAGAGCTGCAGGTGGAGCAGATATCCCTGGAGCCCCCCCAGGAGAGCCCCCGTCCCACAGGTATCTGGAAGGCCCAGGAGGCAGCCACTGAGGGCATCCGTGGCCACCGCAAAATGGTCCTGTACACCCTGAGGGCACCGCGAAGCCCCAAGATGGTACGAGGGTCTGGCTGCTTTGGGAGGAAGATGGACCGGATCAGCTCCTCCAGCGGCCTGGGCTGCAAAGGTGAGCAACCCCTGCCACCCCGGCCGCCTGCCCCCATTCCAGTGTGTGACACTTTTAGAGTCACTTTGGGGTTTGTTGTCTCTGGGAACCACACTCTTTGAGAAAAGGTCACCTGGACATCACTTCCTCTTGTTAACAGCCTTCAGGGCCAAGGGGTGCCTTTGTGGAATTAGTAAATGTGGGCCTCTTTCATTACCATGCCCGCAACACTTTCTCCTCACCTCCTACCTCTTATCAAACGGGCAGAATCTCCTTTGGGGTCTGTTTATCATTTGGCAGCCCCTCAGTGGTGCAGAAAGAGAACCAAACATCTCCTCCTGGTTTCCTCTAAACTGTCTATAGTCTCAAAGGCAGAGAGCAGGATCACCAGAGCGATGATAATCCCCAATTTACAGATGAGGAAACTGAGGCTCAGAGAGTTGCATTAAGCTTCAAACGTCTGATGACTAACAGGGTGGCAGGTGGTACACGGTGAGGGAAGCTCAGCCCCTGCCTCCATCTCCCACCCTAACCATCATCACCCTCTGTCTTGCCCTGACAGTGCTGAGGCGACATTAAGAGGAAGTCCTGGCTGCAGACACCTGCTTCTGATTCCACAAGGAGCTTTTTCCTCAACCCTGTGGCCATCTTTGAAGTGACTCTATTTTTTTTAAATGTATTTATGTATTTATTTGATTGTTTTATATAAGATGGTTTCTTACCTTTGAGCACAAAATGTCCATGGTGAAATAAAGTCAACATTATAAGCTTTATCTTTTGAAACTGATTTGTCTTGGCGCATTAAAAATAATCCCTAATTTCAAAGAAACCAACCCAACAAAAACCACAAAGCCCTGTGATCTCAAGGCATGGTGGGATGGGGACATGGCCTCAAGGGTAGCGGTAGCAGGCTTTCTTTTCTTTCAGAGTTTTTAATGCTCTGAAATGTTATTAAATATCTCAAGTACTTGAGGCACTTGGGAGAAACTGCTTTTCAAAGCAGGGCAGTTTCTTCCTGGGTGTGGAACGGGTCCTGACATATGTGTGCAACCTGAGGGCATGTGTCCAGCCATTTTCTCCACTCGTCCTTGCTCTGCCTGGAATTCCACCATTAAAGCACTCTCCCTGGGGATTATTGCTTTCAGGTCTCAGCTAAAATGTCAGTGACTGGGGGCAGTGTGTGTGTGTGTGGCTCATCTACATTCCCATTCGGGGGTGAGCCCTCCATCCTGCCCCAAATATCAGCTTTGAAACTCCAATTCCTGGGATCATCCCACAAAAGAGCCTTCAAAACTCCAACCCACAAAGTGAGAGGGGTCTGGTGATCGGCCCAGCTTTCCAGGGTGCTCCTCCCCTGGGGCTGCATCATCTCTTCTTCTCTTTGCCTTAACCAGTGGGGAGGCCATCTCCCCTATGGGTCCCCTTCCTCCACACCCTGCAATCCAGGCCTCCCACAGTGCCGAGTTCCTCTCCTTTCAGATTCCTGGGAAGGGCCTCATGTCATTCCCTTTCTTACAATGCCATTTATAATGCCAGCTCAGCTGAGGGGTAAGGCATCATGAGGTCCACTATTATTATGCCCATTTTCCAAATGGGAAAACAGACCCAGGAAAACCAAGCGTCCTATCCAAGAGCACACAGCAATGAAGCGCTGGTGCTGGGAACTGAGCGGAGATCCAGGTGACTCTCGAGCCTGCGCTCTCCAACTCTTGAGCCCCACGCTCCTGGCCTTGAACTTCACTCTCAAGTCCTTTCTGATGTTCTCATCAGATGTTTCTTTGAATGAGAGGGACCTAGAGGGTGGGCCTTTGTGTTATTTATCATTTTAACCCAGTGTGCATCTGAGGATTTATGGATATCTAATGACATCAATTAAGATTGTTTAGACTGGGCGTGGCGGCTCACGCCTGTGATCCCAGCACTTTGGGAGGCCGAGGCCAGTGGATCACCTGAGGTCAGGAGTTCGAGACTAGCCTGGCCAACACGGTGAAACTTCGTCTCTACTAAAAATACAAAAATTAGCCTGGCATGGTGGTGTGTGCCTGTAATCCCAGCTACTCAGGAGGCTGAGGCAGGAGAATCACTTGAATCTGAGAGGTGGAGGTTGCAATGAGCTAAGATTGCACCATTGCACTCCAGCCTGGGCAACAAGAGTGAAACTCCATAGTCTCAAAAAAAAAAATTACTCAAAAGTGAGGTTTTAGGCCAGGGACGGTGGTTCACACTGTAATCCCAGCACTTTGAAAGGCCAAGGCAGAAGGATGGCTTGAGCCCAGGAGTTCAAGACCAGCCTGGGCAACATAATGGGACCCCCATATCTTCAAGACATGAAAATGAAAAAAATCATCTGGGCGTGGTGGTGCACGCCTGTGGTTCCAGCTACTCAGGAGGCTGAGGTGGGAGGATTGCTTAAGCCTGGAAGTGGGGAGGCTGCAGTGAGCTGTGATTGCGCCACTGTACTCCAGCCTGGGGACAGAGGGAGATCCTGTCTCAAAAAAACAAACAAAAAAAGAGAATAAAATAAATAAAAATGAGGTTTTAGGGGCAACTTATTTTTCCACCAACTGTGAGTCATGTCTAGTGTTTCCGACCCGGGGAGAGCAATGAGTAATTAGAATAGTTAATATTTGGCCGGGCGAGGTGGTTCATGTCTGTAATCCCAGCACTTTGGGAGGCCGAGGTGGGCAGATCTTGAGGTCAGGAGATCGAGACCATCCTGGCTAACACGGTGAAACCTCGTCTCTACTAAAAATACAAAGAAATAGCCGGGTGTGGTGGCGGGCGCCTGTAGTCTCAGCTACTCGGGAGGCTGAGGCAGAAGAATGGCATGAACCCGGGAGGCGGAGCTTGCAGTGAGCTGAGATGGTGCCACTGCACTCCAGCCTGGGGGACAGAGAGAAACTCTGTCTCAAAAAAAAAAAAAAGAATAGTTAATATTCATAAAATCCTCATTCATGTACCAGGCACAGTCATACAGTCCTCACAACAACGAAGCAGTTAAAACTATTTTTTGAGACAGCTCTCACTCTGTTATCCAGGCTGAAGTGCAGTGGTGCAATCTCGGCTCACTACAACCTCCGACTCCTGGGTTCAAGAGATTCTCTTGCCTCAACCTTCTGAGTAGCTGGGAGTACAGGCATGCACCACCACTCCCAGCTAATTTTTGTATTTTTTGTAGAGATGGGGTCTCACCATGTCGGCCAGGCTGGTCTCGAACTCCTGGACTCAAGTGATCCACCTGCCTCGGCCTCCCGAAGTGCTGGGATTACAGGCATGAACCACCGCGCCTGGCCTGGAGTTAAAACTCTCACATCCCTCATTTTACAGATAGGGAAACCAAGGCACAGAGAGATTATATAACTTTCTCAACGTCACGTAGTTAGCAAGTGACAGAGCCACGATTCGAGGACCCGGACCCCTAACCACTGTCCCACCCAGCTTTTTCCAAGCCAGTGAATCAGGCTTGTGGGTGAGGTGGAGGTCCCCCTCCTAGTGGCATCACTCAGTTCAACGTTTGGGGCCACTGCCTGCTGGTGGCCTTTCCCCTCTGCTCAGGTGATGAGGACACACCCCTCCCAAAATACTCACTCTGCACACCCAGCCAGCATTTCGAACTGCTGCAGATGACTCTGGCTCATCATAAATGGGGTTGAGATGGTGGAGGCTGTACATGCCATACATTCTGTTACTTGGATCGTTTCCCCAAGCAGGATAGAGGACCCCAAAGTGACCTGTGAAGGAGCCAAATGTGACAGTTGGACCTGGTAGGGGTAGTGAGCTTCCCGCTGTACCCAGTGCGTGACGTCTCATCAAGCTCTCCACGTGGTTGGTGTTTACAGGCAGCTTTGTGGTACATACACTGTCTGTGGCTGCCCTTAAAACCAGCCCTCCCTAACCTTTCCCCACGTAGCTGTAGCCATGGCCTTAACCTCCCTGACTCCCTGTTACCAACCTTGTCTCCCAAAGAAGCTGCCAAATGGTTTATCTCCATAGACACTTTTTTTTTTTTTTTTGAGACAGAGTTCTCTGTTACTCAGGCTGGAGTGCGGTGGCATGAATACAGCTCACTGCAGCCTCAACCTCTCAGGCTCAAGCAATCCTCCCACCTCAGTCTTCCAAGTAGCTGGGACCATAGGCTCATGTATCACGCCTGGCTAATTTTCTTTTTTTTACTTTTTTTTTTTTTTGAGACGGAGTCTCACTCTGTCGCCCAGGCTAGAGTGCAGTGGCCTAATCTCAGCTCACTGCAAGCTCCCCCTCCCGGGTTTACGCCATTCTCCTGCCTCAGCCTCCCGAGTAGCTGGGACTATAGGCGCCTGCCACCTCGCCCGGCTATTTTTTTGTATTTTTTTTAGTAGAGACGGGGTTTCATCACGTTAGCCAGGATGGTCTCGATCTCCTGACCTCGTGATCCTCCCGTCTCAGCCTCCCAAAGTGCTGGGATTATAGGCTTGAGCCACCGCGCCCGGCCTCTTTTTTTTACTTTTAATTTTTTGTAGAGATGGGGTTTCACCAGGTTGCCCAGGCTGGAGTCAAGCTCCGGGGCTCAAGCAATCCTCCCACCTTGGCCTCCCAAAGTGCTGAGATTACAGGTGAGCCACTGTGCCCAGCCTTACAATTGTTATTTTATTTTTTATTTGTTAATTATTTTTTGAGACAGTCTTGCCTTGCTGCCCAGGCTGCAGTGCAGTGGCACGACCTTGGCTCCCTGCAACCTCTGCCTCCTGGGTTCAAGCAATTGTCCTGCCTCAGCCTCCTGAGTAGCTGGAACTACAGACGTGCACCACCACACTTGGCTATTTTTTTTTTTTTTTTTTTTTTACTTTTTTTTAACTTTTAGTGGAGACGGGGTTTCACTGTGTTGGCCAGGTAGGTCTTGAACTCCTGACCTCAAATGATCCACCTGCCTCAGCCTCCCAAAGTGCTAGGATTATAGGCATGAGCCACCGCACCAAGTCTCTTGTTATTTTAATCTTTCCAGAAAGACATGCTGGTGAAAACAGACCAAGGAGATTTAGTCCGTGGCTTAAGAGCTGGAAGAAGCTTCAATAGGGAGTGAACTGGTTTTTTCAGGTCTCCAGTGTTCAGGTCACACAAGTCAGGACCACGCTGGGCCTGAAAGCTTCATCTCATGTCAGTGATTTCGCACCTGGGACAGTCTCAAGGAACACTGAGCCCCTCTCTCTTCCTCTTATGGCTGCTTTGATCCTTTTTTTTTTTGAGATGGAGTCTCACTCTGTCACCCAGGCTGGAGGGCAGTGGCGCGATCTCGGCTCACTGCAACCTCTGCCTCTCAAGTTCAAGTGATTCTCTGCCTTAGCCTTCCGAGTAGCTGGGACTACAGGCACCCGTCACCATGCCCGGCTATTTATTTTTGTACTTTTCGTGGAGACGGGGTTTCAGCATGTTAGCCAGAATGGTCTCCATCTCCGCCATGTCCGGCCTCCCAAAGTGCTGGGATTACAGGCATGAGCCACCGCGCCCCACCTACTTTTTGGCCTTTCTGAGAATGATTTGTGGCAAGGAAAAAAAATGCATTTCTCTTCCGGCAGAGCTGGTTCTAAACCACGTCATGAACTTGGCCGTTCGTCTTTGTTCATGTTGTAGATCTCAGCCTCTCTCTAGGATTTTTCATCCACTGCCTTAGCTTAAATAATCAGTGTTATTCCACCAAGCGATCCATTTCTCTCTCGGAGTCTGGAGCCTGCCCCCTACAGCTGCCTGGAGCATTTCTAAAACCAAACTCAGTACCTGCCCTCGGACGCTGGCTCCCACTCTCCTGCCTCTAGCTCTCCCGTCTCAGGCACGGCAGAGGCCCATAGCCCCTGATCTCACTGCTCCAGCACATGTCAATCCTTTCGTCCAGCAGCACCACACTTTTCTGCCTAAGAACTTTCTCTGGCAGCCAAAGCCCACTCAGCTCCTTGGGGCTGGCTGGAAGTGCTGGGGAATTGACATTGGCCTGAGCAGTGTTCAACCAGCATCTGACAGGAGTTGGCTTTTTTTTTTTTTTTTAATAGACAGAGTCTTGCTCTGTCACTAAGGCTAGAGTGCAGTGGCATGATCATAGCTCACTATAACCTCAAACTCTTGGGCTCAAGTGATCCTCCTACGCCAGCCTCCCAAGTAGCTAGGATTACAGGAGTGTGCCACCATGTCCGGCTAATTAAAAGAATTTTTTTTTTCTCTAGAGATGAAGAGTCTCACTATATTTCCAAGGCTGATTTCGAACTCATGGCCTCAAGCAATTCTCCTACCTTAGCCTCCCAAAGTGCTTGGATTACAGGTGTGAGCCACTGCACCTGGCCAGGAGTTGGCATTTAAAGACCCAGCTCATGCCTGGTGCAGCAGCTCACGCCTGTAATCCCAGCACTTTGGGAGGCTGAGGTGGGAGGATAAATTGAGTTCAGATGTTCGAGACCAGCCTGGGGCAACAAAGAGAGACCTCATCTCTACTAAAAATAAAAGAAAAAAAAATTAGCTGGGTGTGATTGTAAACATCTGTAGTCCCAGCTACTTAGGAGGCTGAGGTGGGAGGATCACTGAGCCTGGAAGTCAAGGTTGCAGTGGGCTGAAATTGCCACTTCACTCCAGCCTGGGTGACAGAGGAAGACTCTGTCTCAAAAATAATAATAATAACATAAAATAAAGCAAAGACCCGTCTCCCTTGAGTCATAGGTGGCACGTGTCTTACACCTGCTTGGAGTTCTCTGTGGGAAGAGCATTAAGCATCTGTTGCCAGAGGTGGTCACTGACTTCTACTTTTCCTGTGTCACTTCCCCACTCTCTGCTGACATTTCCTGGGCTTGTTTCCAAGATCAGTCACTAATACTGGAATCCCTGTCTCCGGTTCAAGAGAACTTAAACTAAGACACTTCCAAATAAGTCAGCCCTCCTGCAGAGCCCCGCCCTTGATGATTCTCCTGCCTCAGCCTCCCAAGTAGCTGGGACTACAGGTGCACGCCACCATGCCTGGCTAATTTTTGTATTTTTAGTAGAGACGGGGTTTCACCATGTTGGTCAGGCTGGTTTCGAACTCCTGATCTCAAGTGATCCATCCACCTCAGCCTCCCAAAGTGCTGGGATTACAGGCATGAGCCACTGCACTCAGCCAATGTCACCTTACATTTGCTCTCCTTCCTATTTGTGTGGGCAGTGATTTCAGAGGACCCCTAAAGATGCCCTAACTCCTGGTCTTCACACCCTCTGTAACCCCCTCCCTTAGACTGTGAGCGAGACCCAGAGACTCACTTCTGAGGGACACAGAACAGCACAACATGAAGAATGGGATGTCACTTCTGAGATTAGTTTACAGAGCCTGTGGCTTCTTCCATAACTTCTGTCTCTTTCTCCCCTGACTTTAACAGAAGACAGTTGCATCTCCATGGAGAGACCCATGTGGCAAGAAACTGATGTTTCCACCAGCCACCAGCCAGCAAGAACCTGTGGCTTCTGCCAACAACTGCAGGAGTGAGCCTGAAAGCACATCCTCCCCCAGCCAACTCTTGAGATGACTGCAGCCCCAGCCAACGACTTAATTGCCCAGGGGCCCCAGGCCAAGCAGGGCCAGATCCCTGATCCACAGAGCACAGAGGCAATGAGATAATAGATGTGCATTGTGTGAAGTTGCTGAGGTTTGGGGTAACTTGGTTGTTTTTTTTTTTTTTTTTTTTTTTTCAATTAAAGACAGGGCTCTTTATGTTGCCCGGTCTGGTCTCGAACTCCTGAGCTCAAGGGATCTTCCTGCCTCAACTTCCCAAAGTGCTAGTATTATAGGCATGCACCACCATGCCTGGCTTTTGTTTTTTTGAGACAGGTTCTCACTCTGTCACCCAGGCTGGAGTGCAATGGCTTGGTCATGGCTCACTGCAGCCTCGATTTCTTGGGCTCTGGTGAACCTCCCACCTCAGTGTCCAAGGTAGCTGTGACGATAGGCACGCACCACCGCACCCAGTTAATTTTTTGTCTTTTCAGTAGAGATGGGGTTTTGCCATATTGCCCAGGGTGGTCTTGAACTCCTGGGTTCAAACGATCCTCCCAGAGTGTTGGAATGAGAGGTGTGAGCCACCACACCCAGTCTGGGGTGACTTGTTACCCAGTAGTAGTTAACTAAAGCACCCTCTCACTTCCTTTCCCCCTCACTCTTGCTTCCCTTGAATAGGAACCCCCACAAAACTTTAGTGAGTGACCTTTTGCCTTGGGCTTTGTTTTCTAGGAAAACTGTCCCTAGTGACCTCCATATTAAACCAAAGAAACAGGCCGGGCGCGGTGGCTCAAGCCTGTAATCTCAGCACTTTGGGAGGCCGAGACAGGCGGATCACGAGGTCAGGAGATCGAGACCATCCTGGCTAATAACACGGTGAAACCCCGTCTCTACTAAAAAAAAATACGAAAAACTAGCCGGGCGAGGTGGCGGGCACCTGTAGTCCCAGCTACTCAGGAGGCTGAGGCAGGAGAATGGCGTAAACCCGGGAGGCGGAGCTTGCAGTGAGCCGAGATTGTGCCACCGCACTCCAGCCTGGGCGACAGAGCGAGACTCCGTCTCAAAAAACAAACAAACAAACAAACAAACAAAAAACCAAAGAAACAAAACATCATTTTCAAAGTTAGCAATGATCATCCTTAAATATGTACCAATTTCTCCCAACTGGGGCTTCTGCTTCAGACCATCTGGGTCCTGCAGAATCATGCCACGAATGCGTTGGGGTTTTCGTACCAGCTCTGCACGTGGGTGACACTGCACACTCTGGGGCTCCCTGCAGCAGCCCGCAGCATCCCCCCAGAGAACCGTGAAGCCAAACTCTGGGCTGGAATCTGGCGACACCTGGATTCTGGATTCTCCCACCCATTTGCAGTGCTCTGCCCGTCGTATGACTAAGATGACTTCTTTCCAGTGATCAGGAAATAAAAGGCTTTTGATTTTTCAGCACGGAAGAGGTGGGGATGGGGGTGGGCCTGGCTTTCTGTGCCTGTTACTTTTCTTCTCTCTCACTCCCACAAGCTGCTTCTAACCACCCTATTAAATACCAGATCCCCCCGCACACATCTCTCCAGGCTGAGCGGGAGTATGGAAATGAAGAGAAATTTTATGTCAAGCTGCTTTCCGGTGTGGGCTTTAATAAGATTGGGGGTAATAAGTGCCTTTGAGGATGGTTTGTGTTTTTGCGGCGCTCTGTTAGTGCAGGCAGTGATGCTGGTTCTATTCAAAACGCGCAGCGCAGCACAGCTGAATATCCATTTCCTCCCCCTGGCAAAAAAAAAAAAAAAAAAAACCTGGCTAAGAGAGACTCCACAGACGACACTCACGTCTCACTTGTTTCACTCTGGAAGAGGAAAAGTGACTTTAATAAAAGGAAGTGGGAAAATTCTGAAATTCTCTTTCTAGAACCTTGGATGGGACTTCCGCTTCTCCTTGGACTACCTACAGACTTCAGCAGTGGCTCAGGACAGAGGAGCAGCATTGCCACGGAAGTCTCTGCTTATATCAAAGGTTCATCTCAAAGGGCATCTCCAGGAGACAGGCGGAGTGACGCACACAGCACCAGCACGCGTTTCCCCCAGTGAGGGTGCCCACTGGATCCTCTTCGCTAATAATAACCCTTCCAACTGAGCAATTACGCTGTGAGCACATTCCAGGGACTCATCAGGATATGAGAGGTTTTTGTCCTGCAAGCTCCTACTTAGAATTGCAGCAATTTCAGGCTGGGCACAGTGGCTCAGTCCTGTAATCCCAGCACTTTGGGAGGCCAAGGCAGGAGGACTGCTTGAGCCCAAGAGTTCGAAACAAGCCTGGGCAACATAGCAAACCCTGTCTCTATTAAAAAAAAAAAAAAAAAAGAATTGCACCCATTTCAGGTTTCTTTTTTTTTTTTTTTGAGATGGAGTCTCGCTCTATGGCCCAGGCTGGAATGCAGTGGCGCGATCTCGGCTCACTCTGCTTCCTGGGTTCACGCCATTCTTCTGCCTCAGCCTCCCAAGTAGCTGGGACAACAGGCGCCTGCCACCACGCCTGGCTATTATTTTGTATTTTTAGTAGAGACGGGGTTTCACCATGTTGGCCAGGACAGTCTCGATCTCTTGACCTTGTGATCCACTCGCCTCGGCCTCCCAACCATTTCAGATTTCAAGTTGAGCTTGGCTGACTCAAATCAATTGCCAAATCTGTGCCTGTTACTTTTCTTCTCTCTCACTCCTACAGGCTGCTTCTAAACATCCCATGAAATATTAGATCCCCCAGTATACACATCCCCCAAGGCTTGCCAAAGAGGGTTCCTTTTAGCTTATCTTAGAATAATATCACCCTGGATACCTCTGTGACCTCTGGTCACTTGCTGCCCTGATTTCCAACCTTATGGCTGCACAATGCCCTGTCCACCTGGTCAGTCATGAGGTCAGCACACCTGGGGACAGATCTGGCCAGGACAGAGCTGGTCACTTAACACACATTTTCTGAGCTTCTAAGGAGTGGATTAAAACACATTCGGTGTAGAAATAGATTAGGAGAGCAGCCAAACACACACAGCCTTGGTAAGTGCACAAAAAAGCTACAGCCCCAGGGGCATGGGGAAGGTGAAGGAGCTCCCTGGGGCATCTGAAAGATGGGGAATGGTGGTTTTAATAGGGGAATGCAGCTAAGGGGTAAAGAGGCAGCACCCTACGTGAAATAGGCTAGGATGCGGACATCAGTGTCAGACCTGGGGTTCCAGTCCTGGTTCTGCCGCTTAGGCACCTAGTGGCCTTGGGCAAGCGGCATAGCCCCTCAGGCTCAGTTCTGTTCCCTTGTAAGCAAGGACAATGCGGTCTACCACCAGCTGGGGATGATGATCAAAATAAAATCATTTCCATAAAGTTCTCAGCACAGTCTTTCTCATTTTACACACAAGGAAAATAAGGCTGCGAAGATGTATGCAACTGGTTGGTTTGGGGCTAGAGTGCCGGTCTGTCAGTCCTTCAAATTTAGTGTTTTCCCCCAGTATACGTTGCATTGAATGGTAATGGCTAACACTGAGTTCGGTGCTTAGCAAACAGGCCATTCGTTAAACATAGACAGGCTCGTTGCCTGTTATTTCTCTTTTGGGGGCCAGAGAAATTGTGACCTTGGTGGCTCAGTCACTTGCCCCTTGCCACGTCCTCAGGGAAGGATGTAGACGGCATTGAAGGAAACCGACTATACCTCCTTCACCCCCACCTCCCTCCGTTCATCGGCTAAGTTGCTATGGGCACAAGCCCAGGAAGGGCAGGGGGCTGTTACAAACTTCAAACACGAAGAGTCTGAGCATGTATAAACAGCAAAGGAAGAAACGAAATTCGCTGCGTCCTCTAAGCCTGTCCCCACAGCATGTTGGAGGAGGGTCGCGGGGGACGTGGAAGAGGAGGAGCTTTGGAGAGAAGATGCTTGTGCTTCCCCGGCTTTTCTTGGTATTTCTATTCGGGGCTTGGAGCTTCATCACATTTGGTTCCTGGCTGACTTTATACACTAAAAAATAACTCCCTTTTGTCTGACCATGGAGAGGGACTGCCAGGGGTGAGGGCAGCCCTGTCTGAGGCCAGAGGTCTGCCCACGTGGCGGATGAGGCAGGTGTGAGGCCAGCTTGAGCATATGGACCCATTTGTCTCGGGCTGCTGGCTGCCTGCCATTTCCTCCTCTCCACCCTTATTTGGAGGCCCTGACAGCTGAGCCACAAACAAACCAGGGGAGCTGGGCAGCAGCCAAGCGTCACCCTCTGTCTCCCCGCATGGGTACCAGCATCGAGGAGAAAGAATCCTGAGGCATGGTGGTGAGATAACCAAGGACTCTTTTTTACTCTTCTCACACCTTTGAAGTGGAAGCCTCTTGAGTCAAATCAGCAAGAATGCGGCTCTTGCAGCCGAGGGTCTGGGGGGCTGTTGGGGCTGCCCAAGGCAGAAGGGCTGTGACAAGCCCTGCGGGATGATAACTTTAAAAGGGCATCTCCTGCTGGCTTCTCACTTGGCTGCTTTATCGCTGCAAGTGACAGAATGGGGAGGGTTCTGTCTCTCCTGCGTGCTTGGAGAGCTGGGGGGCTATAAAAAGAGGAGGCACTGGGCAGCTGGGAGACAGGGACGGACGTAGGCCAAGAGAGGGGAACCAGAGAGGAACCAGAGGGGAGAGACAGAGCAGCAAGCAGTGGATTGCTCCTTGACTACGCCAGCATGAGCTCCTTCTCCACCATCAGTGTGAGCTTCCTCCTTTTTCTGGCATTCCAGCTCCCAGGTCAGACCAGAGCTAATCCCATGTACAATGCCGTGTCCAACGCAGACCTGATGGATTTCAAGGTAGGGCCAGGAAAGCGGGTGCAGTCTGGGGCCACGGGGCTTTCTGATGCTGTGCTCACGCCTCTTGATTTTCTCCAAGTCAATGAGGTTTATCCCTTTCCCTGTATTTTCCTTTTGTAAAGAATTTGCTGGACCATTTGGAAGAAAAGATGCCTTTAGAAGATGAGGTCATGCCCCCACAAGTGCTCAGAGAGCAGAATGAAGAAGCGGGGGCTGCTCTCAGCCCCCTCCCTGAGGTGCCTCCCTGGACCGGGGATGTCAGCCCAGCCCAGAGAGATGGGGGTGCCCTCGGGCAGGGCCCCTGGGACTCCTCCGATCGATCTGCCCTCTTAAAAAGCAAGCTGAGGGCGCTGCTCACTGCCCCTCGGAGCCTGCGGAGATCCAGTTGCTTCGGGGGCAGGATGGACAGGATTGGAGCCCAGAGTGGACTGGGCTGTAACAGCTTCCGGGTAAGAGGAACTGGGGATGGAAATGGGATGGGATGGACACTACTGGGAGACACCCTCAGCAGGAAAGAGACCAATGCAGAAGCTCATTCTCTCTCAAGTTTCTGCCCCAACACTGTGAGTGCCCCATGGGTGTCAGGACACGCCATCTATTGTCCTTAGCTACAGTCTGCTGAGAAAATGCTTAAAAAAAAAAAAAAAAAAAAAGGCCGGGCACGGTGGCTCACGCCTATAATCCCAGCACTTTGGGAGGCCAAGGCAGGCGGATCATGAAGTCAAGAGATCGAGACTATCCTGGCCAACATGGTGAAACCCCGTCTCTACTAAAAATACAAAAATTAGCTGGGCACGGTGGTGCTGGGTGCCTATAGTCCTAGCTACTCGGGAGGCTGAGGCAGGAGAATCACTTGAACCCAGGAGGCAGAGGTTGCAGTGAGCCAAGATTGCCCCACTGCACTCCAGCCTAGGTGATAGAGTGAGACTCTGTCTCAAAGAAAAAAAAAAAAAAAGAAGAAGAAGAAGCAACTGCCACTAGCACTGGGAAATTAAAATAGTCATAGGGCCAAGTTATCTTTGCATGGCTGATTAGCAGCTCATGTTCCTCCCCAGAATTGCAAGATCCTGAAGGGCTCAATTGAAATTTACTCTGACGAGTAACTTGCTTATCAATTCATGAAGTTCAGAGGGTCATCAGGCTGGGGTGGGGGCCGGTGGGAAGCAGGTAGTCAGTAATCAAGTTCAGAGGATGGGCACACTCACACATGAAGCTGACTTTTCCAAGACAGCCAGGTCACCAAGCCAGATATGTCTGTGTTCTCTTTGTAGTACCGAAGATAACAGCCAGGGAGCACAAGGAGGGCTGGGCCTTGGGACAGACGGCAAGAGGTTCCTGCCCGCTGGGGTCTCTCCTGCATTCGTGTCATCTCGTTGTCATGGAGTTGTGATCATCCCATCCAAGCTGCAGCTTCCTGTCAACACTTCTCACATCTTACACTAACTGTAGATAAAGTGGTGTGATGGTGGCTTCCTTGCCTCTCCCACCCCATGCATTAAATTTTAAGGTAGAACCTCACCTGTTACTGAAAGTGGTTTGAAAGTGAATAAACTTCAGCACCATGGACAGAAGACAAATGCCTGCGTTGGTGTGATTTCTTCTTGGGGAAGAGAATTCAGGCCGATCGATATTCCTTGTCATTTTACTCTTTGTCAGAGAACAGAATGCTGAGGTTTTCTTATTCCTTTCATTTCACCCTCCTTTTTTGGTGGGTGGTTGGGGAGGCCTCAAATTCCACTTAGTGCTTTTTGGTTACGGGGGTTTTTGTTGTTTTGGGGGGGAACATTCAGAAAATGAGAGTATTAATTAGATTTCCTCTGATACATTTCGAGAGAGTTAGGTGCCACAGCTAAGTTAATGGCACTTTTAGTTTTGAAAAGAGTAGGCAGAGTGTTGAGCTTAAAAGCTGAGTAGGCTGGGTGTAGTGGCTCACTCCTGTAATCCCAGCATTTTGGGAGGCCAAAGTGGGCAAATCACTTGAGCCCAGGAGTTCAAGGCCAGCCTGAGCAATAAAGACCTCATCTCTACAAAAAATTTAAAAATTAGCCAGGCGTGGTGATGTGCACCGGCAGTTCCAGCTATTCAGGAGGCCAAGGTGGGAGGATGGCTTAAGCCTGGGAGGCGGAGGCTGCAGCGAGCTGGTATCGTGCCACTGCACTCCAGCCTGGGTGACAGAATGAGACTTGTCTCAAAAAAATAATGAAAACCGAGCAAAGTGAAGAAAAGTTTGCCATGCAGACAAACTGCGAGTTCATGTACCTTTTGTGTACTAACAAGTATTTGGAAAACAGCCATAGTCTTTGCCTAATTTGGGTCCAAAGGGCCTGGACTTGTATTTTATTAAGATAAGAGCTGCTGGAGAAGAGGCAGCCTTTTTGTATCTGCTCCTGAAAAGGGTATTTGCTCTGAGCACACAACACCAGGCAATAAATTCACCTTAAACAGAGTTAGCTGTTTTCCCACCTGTTACCCCCATGGACCCCAACCTCATCAGATCCTATGACACTCTAACACCCCACACCCACACATGCCCCTGTGCCTTTATTTCTGCTGTTCCTTCCACCTGGGGTGTCCTTCTTCCGGTCCTCCTGAAGACATTGTACTGATTCCTTAAGGCTCATGTGAACACTTCTTTCCTGATACCTCGTGCCTAGTAACAATGAGTCTCTTGGTAGGCAGTGTTGCACACATAACCGTTATAATAGCACACAACACGAATTGCCCATGTGCAATTGCTTGTGTCTATGTCCCTAGACTGCAAGCTCTTTGAGGGCAAATGCCCCTTCGGCACTCTCAGAGTTGATGCCCCATAAATGTTGGTCAAATTGCCTTGGTCTTGTCCAGAAATTGGGAAAAGAGGAAACAAAGTAGCAACTTGCTCCTTGCAGAGGAAAGTCGGAGACCCCCAGTGAACTGATGGCAAGGGGTGGAGGTCGGGGGAGAGCCTCATCTAACCACCTCCAATCAAAATGTTCCCTACCTGGACTTTAAATACCAGGACCAGGGGGCAGAGAATGACAAGGATGAAAGTAAGAGAGACAGGAGACAGCACTGGCCCAAACCCGGCTCCTGAGGTCTGGGATGGTGATATGGGTTGCTAGGAGGGGAAGTAGCCCATTCCCAAGGTGTCACCGTAACACAGGGAGTTCTCATTGAATGGAACGGACTGAAAAATGACAAAAACACAAGACAGAAAACGCCCCTGGGACTTACAGAACACGTGGGGATGGGTGCAGGAGCTGAACTGGCCGCGACCACTGATGGAATGGCCACTTCTGTCACTATGGAATGATGACTTGACGCAGATCAGACAGAGACAGAGGCCATGCTTCTTGCAAAACCAAAAGCAAGGGAACAAAAAGCAATGGCAGATGGCGGTGACAGAAGCTGGCCACGGGGCTTCACCTCTCCAGACCCACAGCAGTTTCACTTCTTCGGGTTGGACATCAGGGCAATCTGTTTGGTGGGGCAAATTCCTAAACACCATGAAGAAACAGAATGGATTCCCCATCTGCTGCTCCGGGACGCGGCTGCTAGCAGAAGATGATTTCCAGAGAGGATCAGGAAGAGTGTTCATCTGAAGGGAGAAACAGACATCGGTGACTTCTGCTAAGAGCCACAGGATGAAATCCGTTCTCATTAAGGTCGCTGCCTAGTACAGAGAAGTGGACCCCCATGAATGAAGAGGCCCCCTGCCCAGCTGCACAGGGAGAGCTCTGAGACTCGGAAACTATGTCCTAGTGTAATTTTCACACATCAGAAAGAGGGGAAGTAAAATACAACCCAACTATCCCTTGAAAGAAAGAGCAGCATGGAGACAAGAGGCTAAAGGAGACAGAAGACATTTTATTCTGACATGTTAGGGTTACAATGAGAACTCCCAAGTTCCAAAGGTTCAAATAAAAATAGCATTTTACAAATTAAAAAAAATACAATTTATATACACAGTGGAATTAGCTAACATCATACAAACAGTGCAAACAGAAAAAAGGAAGCTGACTGCGGCAATGGCCAAGGTCTGCAGAGCCGTGGGGCAATCCGGCACATCAACACTGCAGGGCTGGCGAGGCCACCGTGGGCCTCTCGAAAGGCTTTCCTGTCACCCAGGGTCATGTCAGTGCATAATTCTGCATCACCAATGCCATACAGTGGACTGGGTCCAGAAAGTGTCCCTTCCAGCTGGGAACTGTTAAGTTAATCAAGGTCAGCAGCAAATCATCCCTCAGCACAAGGTCCCACAGCCAGGGCCGGGGACCCACTGGCCCCACTCCCTGATCACCTCGCCTAGGAGCCATGGAACACCGAGCTGGAGACAAACACAAACACCACCTCTGGCCACCGGCAGGCTCCCCATCCGCGGATCTGCCTTACTGAGGCGCCTGATCGCTGGGTGGTGGGGCGGCTAATGGGTGAGGTGCTGAAAAGGCTGGTTTCTAATGGACAGAAATGGAAGGAGCGAGGCTCACAGTTGATTTGTCACGAGTGGAGAAGTTGTTGTCTTTGGGCTTATCAGGAAAGGGCAGATGCAGAGAGGGGAGAACAGGAAACCACGTGCCTCTGCATGGGGCTGGGTTTGGGGCCTCCTTGGCAGCCGTCCAGTCAGTTTACGGGAGGGAGGTATTCGCATTCTACTGTCTATCTCTGGGCTAAACTGATGGGAACAAAATATCTGGTGACTTAAACACAACAGGATGTGCACGAGGGATGAATTCCAGCAACATTCACCAGGGCAGCCTCGAGGCAGGCGGCTGCTGATCCAGCCCTCGAGAGGCCGGGGTCCTCCTGCAGGGCGTTAGCTCTGCCAGCTCTGGGAAGGGGCGGGGAGAGGGAATGAAGTGTCTGTGACAGGTGATCATATCATTCTCCTGACTTGGACAATTGGCTTCCTTCTTAATAAAAGGAAGAAATAATGTGATCAAGCTCTGAACACTGCCATAAAATATAACAGCAGCTGGCCAAACAGTCACATTTAAGTAAGAATTGCCTTTTGGGTCCTTGTGATGTCCTGCACTATTTCCTGGGAGTATCATCCCCGTTTCACAAGCCAGGTGCATTCTGGGAAGCAGAAACATTTAGAAGTCAAAGCAATTTTGGTCGGAGTGGTAAGAAAATGGGGGAAATGGAGGGGCCACAGTCAGGTGGAGAAAGACCTCGAAGCAGCCCTGTCTCTGGAGTGGAATTATTCCCTAGAGTGTGCTGAGTTCAAGATCTGGACCGGCAGAGCCAGGACTGACGCCCACCCCAGGGCGAAAGGCAGCCTTGGCCAAGGAGGTCGCCCAGGGCTGGGCCTGAGAGAGCTGTGCTGCCAGGGCCGGGTGCCGAGGCCCGTGGGCAACCTCCACGGTTTTGAAAAAAGCTAAACGTAAATGAAGGCCATCTTGAGCCAAAGCACGCCTGCCCCAGGGATGCCTGCTGGAACGGAGATGCCATGGAGAAGGTGGGGGAAGATAAGTGCAAATACTCGATGCCCAGATGCTCACTTTGGGTGCCTAGTCAGAGGGGGCCAGCCAGCCTGGAGAAGAATGACGTCACTGAATGATGGGGTGGTTCCCACGCTTCACGCGAAACCTTCAGGCATGTGCTGGCAGGAAGCATCCTCCCCACGCACCCTCCCTGCGGCGCGGAGGCCCTCCCGAAGGGCCTCTGTATGTAAGTGTGGGACGGCTAGTGCAGGGGGGAGAGAGGTGTTTGTGAAGGGCAGACACCCTCTTCCTCGAACAGGCCATCTGCGTTATCATAGCGCGCACCTCTCAGTGGTCACTGGCTCAGAAGTGCTTCCTTTCTACCTTGGAAAAAAATGGCACCATTCCCCAGAGTTCAGTGAAGCTGCTTTACCTAGGAGTGCCCTGCTTTCAGCTAACTTTGGTGGGTGATGCCAAGATCCTCTGAGCTCTGCCTGCTTCAGCAGGAAGACGGAGATCAAAACTTAAGGAAATGAAAAGGGTCTGGGTAGCAACGTGTTACTGGGAGACTGGGAATAACCTGCAGATGGAGAGAAAGCTGAAATGTTAAGAACTAGGGTAGATGTAAATCTGATCCTATTATCAGATTGACCATCGGGGGTTATTAGTGTGATTTTAATGCTTTGTATTTCTGGTGGGTGGTGGTTCTAAGGACAGTCAAACCACAGGGGCAAGACCAGAGCCTCTGCCCACACCCAGGAGTACAGTGTTTCCCTTAAAACAAACCAGTGAGGATGCCGTGTTCGGAGTCCCAAACAAGGGAAGGTCTCTCTGAAATACGGAGAATTTTCTCAGTGCCCAATTCCTAAATCTAGTCATGAACTGAATGTTGTCACTGGCATCTCCCCAGCTTTTGCCTTGGCCAAGTCCCTCTCACACATTTAAGGCAACAGCCAGGTTCTCTAGGAAAGTAGCGAAGACGGCCAGGAACACGACTCGGAGTGCAGCCCGGGGCCCGCCTGATTCCACCTCTGCTTCTGGCTCTGGTGGGGCCAGGGGTGGGCCTGTGCCAACACTGGAGGGTGGGAACACGGGGAGCAGGAAGTGGGAAGATCCTTGCTGGGGAAGTCAGAATCTAAGTCCAAGCTCTGACGGTTCAAAACCACCCCCAGGACCTCTGACCAGCAAGGTGTCCCATGACTCCAGGCTTTCTGAGTGGGTGACTGGGAATCCTCCATGCCCCGGAACAGCCCCAGCCGCTGTGCCAGCCAGAGCGAGCATAAGCTGCCTCCCCAGGCAGCCCCGGGAGAGGGCGGGCTGGGCTGTCAGATGGTCTGGTAGTGCTGCCTCAGCCGGGCCTGCAGAAATTCAGAGGTCAGGTTGTGCCGTGTGACGATCCCGACGATCTAGGACAAGGAGAAGAAGGCCCGAGTCACCTTCAGGGTAAAACCCACTGGTAAGAAGAGGAGTGAGAGGAGCTGGCCCTGTTAGTTTATCACAGAATGCGGAGGCCTGGATAGTGCAGAGCCAGACACAGCTTGACTTGGATAAACAGATAATGAAGGCTCACACACTGGAGGCTGAGGGAACAAGGTTAGCTCCAAAAAGGGCTTGGGCCAGCTGGCATCTGAACTAATATGTCCTTCCACAGGGCACATTCTCAGCGCTCAGCTCCCATCATGACCAGCCTGCTTCACAGATGTGCAAGTGGTGGGGCCCCTCAAGTCTCCTGAGATTATGACCCCTGCCACGCCTCATACTCACCACCTTGCAAAGTGACCTATGGGAGTCATTTGTTACAGGTCATTACAGGGGTTCCCACGTGTCACTGTTGTTGGGAACTCCAAAATCACGTCATAAACTATATTAGGACTCTGTCAGCGTAGTTGGCAATTACATTTCAAGGGACATAAGTTAACCTACTGTAACAAAACCTGTGTAAGTACGCACTATGCATGCCAGGGTCGTGCCACGTAGAAGACTGAGGTCAGGTGCAGTGGCTCACACCTGTAATCCCAGCACACTGGGAGGCCGAGGCAGGTGAGTCACTTGAGCTCAGGAGCTCAAGACCAGCCTGGGCAACATGGTGAAATCCTGTCTCTACCATAAATACAAAAATTAGCTGAGGCATGGTGGCACATGCCTGTGGTCCCAGCTACTCAGGAGGCTGAGGTGGGAGGACTACTTGAGCCTAGAAGGATGAAGCTGCAGTGAGCCGAGATCTTGCCACTGCACTCCAGCCTGGGTGACAGAGTGAGACCCTGTCTCAAAACAACAGCAACAACAACAAAAGACTGAGAGGGTGGCCTTGAAAAGTTACCACAGCTACCGCTACAGGGTAGGGACGAGGGTTTGGTTTTTGATTGCTTTTTGCTCATATGTGTTTTTGTATTTTCCTACAATGACATAATATTTGTGTAACAAGAAAATAATGAAGTTCTAAAAAGAAAAAAAGGAGACTCTGCAGCAATCATTACTAGGTGTTTTATATCTTTGTAAAACTCAAAGTACTTTGCTTGAAATTCTCTCATCTAATGTGCGAATCCCCACACAGGTGGAGAACCAAGGAACACAAGTGGTCCCGATTCCAGAGGAAGACACAGCCTGGGGGAGGCGGGGCTCTGGCCGGAAAGGACGGCCAGTGGGACGCTGGTGCCATCTGCTGGCAGGCAGGGGAAAGGGTCCCGAGTGTGTAGAAGCCAAGCAGGGTTCAAAGCCACAGTGTTGGGCCCCCCTCTCCCCTCCTGGTGGGATGCCTACATTTCTGGTGAGAAGCCTGGGTGCACAAACAGCACCTGGCTGGGGGATCCTTTCTCAAAGGTGGGGGCAGGGCCAGGGCCTCACTCACCTCTCCCACAGCATTCACCACGGGCAGGTGGCGCAGGCCCATCGTTCTGAACAGGTTGAAGACTTGGGAGACGTGGGTGTTGGGCGAGACGGTGAAAGGCGAAGGGTTCATGTATGGGGTGACATCCTGCAAAGAGACCGTGTGTCACCGGTTGCCTGAGACGCCAACAACACGAAAAGGAAGCTCCACATGGGACAGGCCAGGGCGGCCCTTCTCACCACGATCATGCGCGGGTTGAGCAGCGTCAGATCCAGGTCGTGGATGTCAGGGTACCGCGGGTAGTCCTCGGCCATCTCGGCGTAGGAGAGGCGCGGCTGGCTGGCGCTCTGCAATTCCAACCCAGACACTGTCCGTGCTCGGGCAGCAGTGGCCAGCGGGGTCACCCGAGAGCCTCTTCCCTTGATGCCTGAATATGCCCAGCTCTGGGCTGCTGAGGCAGGTGGCACAGCAGCAGCAGGCACTCCAGAGTGAGAGCTTTCCAGTCAAACCCAGTCCTTGGCCAAGTCCTAGCTGTGGCACCCTGGGCCGTCTCCTGATCTCTCTGCACTCCCTTTCTTCCTGATTCATGAGACGCAAATGGCTTATTTGGAAGTTTAAGTGAGAAAGCGCTAAGTGGCTGGGGGGTAAATCTGTCCCCCCACCGAAAGATATGGCCAAGTCCTAAGCCCTAGTACCTATGAATGTGACCTTTCTAGAAACAGGGTCTCTGCAGATGTGACCAAGTTCAGATAAGCCCATGCTGGATTCGGGTGGGCCCCAAATCCAGTGACAAGTGTCCTTAGGGAAAGGAGAGAAGATACACAGAACGCCTTGTGATGACAGTGGCGAGGATGGGGGCTGCATTCAGTCAGGAGCAACAAGGACTGCAGGCAACTCCCATGAGCTAGGAAGGGGCAAGGACAGCACCTCTCCCAGAGCCAGGGAGCGCTGCCCTGGTGACACCTGGATTTTGTACTTCTGGCCTTGAACTAGGAAGGAATAAACCGCTGTTGTTTCTCGCCACCCGGCTGTGGCAACTCCTCCCCTAAGTCCACTCTGTACTTCTTGCCTTGCATTCAGCTTTCCCTACGGCACTGTTTATGGCCTACCGGGCAGCGCCCAATCCCTCAAGCTTCATCAGGCCTGGCCTGGCTGATTTCTGCCTTGGAGAGACTTACCGACTGGCTTTCAGAGTAACAAACTCCTCGGACAAGCAGGGTGACAAGCTGCGACCGAAGGATCAGGCCGTGGAAGGTCAGAGGGCGGAAGCGCTCCTCCATGGTCCAGTCTTCACTCGGGGACTGGTCAGGGTATAGGTTGGGGTAGGGAGTGTATCTGTTACACAAAAACCAGATGCTGCCTGGGATACCCTCAGCGGGAGCTCTTCTGAGCCATGTCCCCAGCCTGCTCCCCATCCAACTTTCCCAGGAAACTCAGGAGCCACTTCACAACATCTAAGCCAAGGGCTGACCCTGCCGCCGTGTAGCCCTGTGGGCAGCGGGGGCCGCACCCGGCTCTCACCTCCTCTCCAGCATCTGCTGCAGGAGGTCCTCCTTCTCGGCCGGCTCCTCAGAGGCGATGTGCTCATCACACATGTTCCGCAGCTCGCTGGAGGGGTAGGACTTCATGGACTGGCTCCGTTTGCGCTGCTCGCCGGCCCGGGTGAGGATGCTGGATTTCTGTGGGTGGGGAGAACACAGGCTACTGCGTGTGGGCAAACGAACACAGCAGCACTGATGGAGCTTGAGGATTTGGGTGACAGGGAGGGTCAGAGGCACATCCGGATGCAGGAACTTAAAGGGGCTGAGGTTCAAAGAAGTGGCTTGGGCTGGTGGTTCAAAGGAGTCTGAACCCTAGGACCTGGCTGCAGCCTCTGTGGTTTCCTTTCATCTGGGAAGAGCAGCCTGATTCTCCAGAGGGGAACAACATCCTGTCTTGATAGAACTGCCAATCAACGTGCCTGCCCCCAAAGCCAAGGAGTGGCACACGACCCAAGTGAGGCAACGGGATGCCCCCTCTCCCTGGATTCTGAATCGGAATCAAGAGGAACCCAGGGCCAGTGCCCCTTCCTCCTGGTACCCGAGGGGTGTCTGCTAGACCCTTCACCTGGTCCCCACAGCACATGGGTTGTGGTCCTTCAGCTTTCTCGGCTGTCCTGAGCTTTCCTGTGGATTTCCTTCTCTTTCTTAAGTAGGTCCAAGTCCATTTCTGTTGCTGGCATCTCTAGAACTTATCCTGATACTCTCACACGTAAATAATAAACCATGAAAGCTGCTGACTTGAAAAACAGATCTATCCATACGCTCACTGCGGCAGGAACGCACACACGTCTTCATGGCCTGATAAAGCTGCCCCTGCTGTCAAATCTACTCTCCCTGTCGCATGTGATGAGAACAGCGCCAACTTCCCGAGAGCTGGCTGGGCAAAGCACTAAGCCGCGTGAGACGGGACCGCTTGTCTCTCACCCGCCTTTCCTCTCATGCCGTTTTCTTTACCTTGAACTTGATATTGTTGCTGATGAGCTGGTTGCCCTTCATGAACTCCTTCTCGTTGCCGCGGTTCTCTGTGACCACCGGGAAGGCGTGGTGGACTGTGGTGCGCAGGATGCTCACCAGAGACTGGATGCGGGTGTGCGGGTAGACGTAGGTCAGGTTGGGCTCCATGATGTCGCTGGCTCTCAGCCTGGGGGAGGAGGGCAAGTCATCCAGCCTCGTGACAGCGCCTGCAGGCCCCTGGGATAAGCTGTGCTGGCTCTCCAGCCCTGCTCAGACCACGCGGGGAGCTCCCTTCTGAACTGCTCCAGCCCTCCCTCAAACCCAGTGCATTCCTTTGTACTTCTATCCCCCACACATGCTGTTCCCCGCACCTGGAATGTCCTTCCCTGCTGTGCCAGGCTGATGGGCCCTGGCTCATCCCTCAGCTCAACAGCAACATCCCCTCACCAGGAAGTCCTGCTGCTAGTCCAGGGGCTGGCCAGGTCCTCCTCGGTGCCCTGCAGCACACTCCACATACTGCCCCTGAACTGCTAATTGTGCTACAGCATTTACCACAACGTCCGGGCCGGACACAGTGGCTCACGCCTGTAATCCCAGCACTCTGGGAGGCCGAGGCCAGCGGAATGCTTGAGCCCAGAAGTTCGAGACCAGCCCGGGCAACACAGCAAAACCCCATTTCTATAAAAAACGTTACAAAGTAGCCAGGTGTGGTGGCACGTGCCTGTGATCCCAGCTACTCAGCAGGCTGAGGTAGGAGGATCGCTTGAGTCTGGGAGGCGTAGGTTGCAGTGAGCTATAATCATGCCACCGTACTCCAGCCTAGGTGACAGAGTGAGATCCTGTCTCAAAAAACAATAATAATAATAATAAAAACAGCACTTGGGTCCCCCTTTAGATCAGGGCACAGCAAACTGTTGCCCACTGATCAAGTCCATCGTGCTCATTGCTTTCCTGCTGCAATGGCAGAGTCGAGTAGTCGTGACAGAGACCATACGGCCTGGAAAGCTGGAAATGGCCTCCCGCCTGGCCGCCCACAGAAACAGCTTCCTGGCCCCCGTGGTATCCCATAAGGGCCTTGCCTGCTGTCTAGACACAGGAAGCCCAGGTAGCTGTGGATTAGCAGGTGGGTTATGAGGTGATTATGCCCAGAACAATCACGGCTAGCAGCAGGGCATTCTGATGGGCACATGTGTAACAGGCTATTCTCACTCCTGGGGCTTGGCATACCCTTAAACATTCAATCACATCACGAACTTGATCCAGAGACCTCACCTCATATCCAACCAGAATGCCATGGAAGCCAAACCACCATGAAGAGGCCCTGCCCAGTGCAGTCCCCGTGTCCCCTGCCCTGTCCTCGCAGCGCCCAGCCCATGGGCTGCTCCACATTCTCACACATGCTTAGGAATGGGTGTGCTGCTTCTTTCAGCCCAAGAAAAGTGAGTTACTGTTTCCTACCCTAATATCAACATTCCTTAGGCCTTAGAGCTAATACATTCTGAAACTAGGACATGAGCAAAATCACAGTCTTACTTGTCCATTTCCACCTCTGTCTCCCATTCCAAAAGCGGCACGCCTCGCAGGCCCACGTGGATATCATAAATGCCCTTATTGAAAAAGTCCCCTGTCCATTTGGCCACCTGAAACACAAAGCAAAGGCCTAAAAATAGGTCCTGTCGGGTGAACGTGGCCCTGAGCCTGACAGGCCTGGAGGGCGTGTGCTCACCATCAGTGTGACCATGATGGGAAGCCCGTAGGTGATCTCGTTCGTGGACTCGATCAGGATGACCGTGAGGCTGATGGTCATGCGGACCACCCCGCCCAAGAAAGCCGCTGCACCAATCAGGGCAAAGGTCCCCGAATAGATGTGGCCCAATCCAATGCAGCTAGTGAAGGAGAACACCGAGAACATGGCTTTGAACCACACTGACAGGCTGTGGGGGGACCTACAGCTCACACTCTTGTGCCTATGCACATACGTGCATGCACGGGCACAGACATATGAATGCACGCACACACATGCGCACACATGCATACACACACGTGTGCACACACACAGAGTACCTTTTTAGGACATTGGCAACTAAACGTCCAAAAGCAGCTCCACACAGTAGAGAAGGCACAAAAAGGCCACTTGGAACAGAAACGCCGTAAGTCCAACATGCAAGCAAGAAATAGAGAATGAAGAACAAGGCCAGAGTGACGGGGCTGAAAGTGCCTGCAAGGGAAGAGCCAACCTGAGTCCCACCACCGGATGCCTGCCAAGGCCCAGCAGACCTACGGGGCCCGACCACACCCCATGCCAGTTCCCCTTCCAACACTGGAGGCAGAAACCAATCTTTTGTCTGGGTGGGCATTACAAAGAAGTCCTGGTCTTGCTTGGAATGAAGGGCAAGCCTGGCTGTGTCTCAGATGACACCAATCGCCCAGGAATGGGCTGCAGTGCAGACACCCACCATCCTGGTGGAAGAGCTGGAGGATGGCAGACTCCTGAGGGTTGAAGAAGAGTGTGGCCATGTCATTGTAGGTATCATTGGGACAAAAAAATGTCTTGATACTTGAATTCACATCTTCTGTGACCTAAGAAGAAGGAATCAGAAAATCAGTACAAGGACACCTGACTTTGAGTCTTCCAGTGGGATGTCTCCATCCGGGTCCAAAACAGGTGGCTGCACAGCCAATCAAACAGGCCAAAAACTGACCTCTACCAATGGCAGCCACACGGGCAAGTGTATTCTTTACATTCTGAATGCACAGATGAAAGAATCGGGATGAGGGCCTGTGTTCATCCACACTCATGATGAAAATGTCACTACGGCCGTGATTCACCGTGAATTTGGCTCTGCTTCCTCTCCTGGTGCTAACTTTCTAGGTGATGCTGCTAGAAGCCTGGCCTGAGAGCCCTAGGACTGGGGAAGATGAGGCAAGTGACAGCAAGTGACTGGGAGTTGACAGGTATCTGGGGAGGAAAATCCAGGGCACTGCTTGACTGAAAGCCCCAACTCTGGTTCCAAATAGAGAAAGTCTTCGATTTTGGGGCAATTTGCTACAAAAAAAAAGTGCCCGAATTTGCTGCAAAAGAAAACCCACCTCCACAATGCCTGGAGAGCAGACCCAGTCCTCCAGGCTGCCTCTCCTCCTAAACCCCATCTGGGGAGCAGAACCCAAGCAGAAAAAGAGATGATTTCTACTTCTACACATTGTAGACCTCATTTACTTGCCATCATTCTGTGTGGGAAGATGGGATCCTTGCTGGAGGGCAAGGGTGCTTCAAGTATGCTGTTTTATTTTCTAGTTGACAGTGTACAACAATACAAGGTTGTACTTCACACCTATCACTGTGCATGTAAATAGGGAGTGTTATTACAAAGGTTAATCAAGGCTATGGGTTTCTTCTGGATGACATTTATTGATGATGCTGTGGAGATGCCCTTATGTGGACGTGATAACAATACCAGGGGGTGGGGTTTGTATGACCCCGCCAGGTGAAATGGGCCGGGCAATACAGAGGGATGCAGGCTGCTGCGGAAACAGTATGGCACTGCTGACTGGCAGCACCTGGCACAGGTGAGCCGTGTGCAGAGCCTCAGCGTTGTGGAGTGCATGGGGGATGAGCTCAGCTGACGGCTTCTTAATAGACACATGCAGTGCTTCCCAAACTGTCTGGAGGAAGTTCAGTCCTGAAGGCTTTCCGGAAAGAGTCCTGTGGTCAACTGCATTGAGAAACATCCTAGCAATTCTTGGAAATCAGTACGTCTGCTAAAAGCTGAGCACAGGCTCCAAAATCAGATGGCTTTGTCTCTAACTCTGCCACTCTCTAGTGACCTTGAGAAGAATATTTCATTTTGTGACAGTTTCCTCACCTATAAAATGGTAACAACACCTACCCTCTCACCATATATGACTAGCTGAAGGTTTCTGGTCAAGACCACACTGTGCCTCAGCTTCCTTAGCTGTAAAATGGGGGCGCAACTACTGGTCAGCACAGTGCTAGTAAGGATTAAATGAAATCATATAAAGTGCTCAGTGGAATATCTGGTACACAATAAAGACACCAAACATTTATAACACTTATGGGAATAAGGCCACAGAAGTTCAGTAATAAAGGAACGTATTTAGGTTGGGTGCTGTGTCTTGCGCCTGTAATCCTAGCACTTTGGGAGGCCAAAACAGGAGATCGTTTTAGGCCAGAAGTTCAAGACCACCCTGGGCAACACAGTGAGATCTTGTCTCTGTAAAAATAAGCTGGATGTGGTGGCATGCACCTGTAGTCCCAGCTACTCGGGAGGCTGAGATGGGAGGATCGCTTGAGCCCAGGAGTTTGAGGTTACAGTAAGCTATGATCACACCACTGTACTCCAGCCTGGGTGACAGAGTGAGATCCTGTCTCTAAAAAGATGAAGCAGCATATTTAATTCTTAGCACATTTGACCAGAGAATTGTGTTTTGTATGCTTTAAATCACATGCATCAAGGTATCCGTCTGGTAACAAGCTCGGCTTGGGAATAACTAGTAACAGGGGTCAGCAAACTTTTCCGTAAAGAGCCAGACAATAAATATTTTAGAGGTTGCCAGTGACATACAGTCTCTGCAGCATATTCTTTTTTTTCCCTCGACCCTTTAAGAATATACATATATACACCAGCTTAGGCGTGGTGACTCACACCTGTAATCCTAGCACTTTGGGAGGCCGAGGCAGGTGGATCACTTGAGGTCAGGAGTTCGAGACCAGCCTGGCCAACATGGTGAAACCCCGTCTCTACTAAAAATACAAAATTAGCTGGGCATGGTGGTGGATGCCTATAATCCTAGCTACTCAGGAGGCTGAGGCAGGAGAATTGGTTGAACCTGGAAGGCGGAAGTTGCAGTGGGCCAAGACTGCACCACTGCACTCCAGCCTGGGTAACAGAGTAAGACTCCGTCTCAAAAAAAACAAAACAAACAAACAAAAATATAATATATATATATACACACACTATATATATACGTGTGCGTGTGTGTATATATATAAAATATATACATATAACTAGGGACACTGAAAAGGCTGTCCTCCAAGACAAGGGCCCCAATGGGGATCTGAGAGTTTCGAGGGTTTACTGAGAAGCAACAAGAAGAGAGTACAGTTGTCCCTCAGTATTCACCAGGGATAGAGTCCAGGATCCCGATGGATACCAAAATCCAGGGACGCTCAAGTCCCAGATATAAAATGGTATATATTTGCATATAACCTATGTAGGTCCTCCTATATACTTTTAAATCATCTCTAGATTTATCATACCCTAATACAATGTAAATGCTATGTAAATAATTGTTATACTGTACTGTTTCTTCTTTGCATTATTTTTTACTGTTGTCTTGTTTTTTTTTTATGTTTTGCATCCTGAATATATGTGCTCCACAGTTGGTTTGCCCTATGTAATTCCATGGATGCAGGATGCACAAATGTGGAGGGCCGACTTCTCTTAGAGAATGCTCACCCGTCTGCAGCCGAGGGCTGGAATCACACATCTGGCTGACTCACTGAACGACAGGTGTGGCTCTCAGAGCCACTGGGTTGGACCAAAAAAACAGCGTGGAGTAGGCTCCATGGACTACCTCATGGGACCCACTTCTCGGGGAAAGCCTCTGGAAAATATCACGCCCCCAAAGAAGGGAAAAGGAGAAGTGCAGGAGGGCGGCACACCTGCAAAGGACCCAACGCCGGGAAGAGGCAGAGGATGCTGGGAAGAGAGGAGCCTCCTTGACCTGACACAGACATTTCTTCCTCTCATCTCAAGAGTGACTGTCATAGTCACAGAGGTGAGGAGGTGGGTGCTGAGCCTCTGGGCTGTGGCCCCTTCAGGCAAAGGGAGGTGGAAGAGTAACTGGGGCTCGGAAAGCACCTTGCTGTCAGCTTCCCAAGTGTCTGTTTCCCATGAATGTTGTTCAACAGAGAGGAGTTCCCTCTGTGACGCCAGGGTTGTTCACAGAAGTGGCAAAGACATAGGACATTTGGTGTGCACCTGCTCTTAGGTAAAAAGACGACTACAAATTCCCGTATCTCTCAGCGCTCGGGTATGGGTGTGGAAGGATGAACCCAACACATCTATCAGTTCTCAACAGAGGAAGGTCATACATTTCTGGATTCTTCCTCGTGGGTATGGGATAAAGATAGCAGGTGCACTGGGGTTACCTGGAGCTGGAATGAGTCATTACCGATTTGACTCGAAGAGGACATCTGTCGGCATTCTCCCAACACCATCGAGGCCACAAACACCACCACGGTGGTTACCAGAGACACCAGGAGGCTCTCTAAGACTCTAGGAGGCAAAGCACAGCTGTTATTAACGCCACAGAAAGAAGCTCCGGTCTCAGGAATTCAAAACATAACCCTGCCTACCCCCAACCCCGATTTCTCCAAAGAGCATTCACAGCAGCCCCTGGTCAGTCAACACGTGTGCAGAATTCATCAGTGACTTGCTGTATTCCAGCAATTTGTTTGTAAAAAGTGGGCAGTTAAAGTGGGCTGCTACGTCCACGTCATCTCTCTCCAAGGAATGAATGGCTTTCCATTATAAGTCCTGGGGCGAGAAGTCTCCTGAGAGCAAGCTGCTCGGCAGGGTCACGGTGACCCTCGTGACCTTGTCATGTGTCCGAGTGGCAAGTCAGGACAGGCAGGGAGTCAACCAGCAACTCTGACATAAATTAAGCTGGCTCAGCCCTTTGGCCTATCAAGTAGGGCAGATGCATGGCCGTGTGCAGATTCTCAGTCTTAGATGAGAAATCAAAGCCGTGGAGGCAGGGTCTGCTCCTCAGGAGAGATGGCGCGGCCCACACCAAGCTCACGGAGCCACAGCAGGCTGGGGGGAGGCGACTGCGCAGATACCTGACGAGCTTAGGTTTCGGGTGCACGTTTCGCATACGGTACTTTGCAAGCCTCTTGTTCAGACAGTTGAATGTGGCTCCCAGGAGGCCCCCAATGACCCCCATCACGACGAAGAAACCCAAATCCATAGCTGTCCAGAGATGACATTTTTTATCAGAGTCAGAGCACTGAGAGAAGGGGAAAGGGAGAGGGAGAGAAAAACCATAGCAGCCATGAGAACCGGAAGAGACAGAAGAGAAGACAGAGAAGCAAGAGTGGGGCTGCTTCCCCGCACGGCAGAGGCTCATGGGCGAGACGTGCCCCTGGAAGCTGTACCTAGCCCTCTGCTCATTTCTCTCTGGTCCTTCACTTCACAGGAAATGTTCATGGGTCAAATTAGAAATCCTGCGGGAAAGGACAAAACATACCTTAAACTCGCCGAAGTTCAGCAATCCAGGGAGCTGGAAGGAACCCCAGCTTCCAAACTGAATCCCAGAACGGAAGAAGTTGAGGGTGAAGGTGGCAGACATGGAACAAAAGAGCTAAGGGAGAGGTGACAAAAGACAAGAAGGTTCAGGAGTGGCATGTCCTACTCTCTACCGACCCTTCCTCCTGGTACCCACTGCTCTATGCAGAGACCTGCAGAATCCACATCAGGGTACAGGGATCTGGTCACCCTTGCAGTAGATACACCCCAGGTGTGACCTACTCTAGATCGGGTTTTAAGAAGTTTCCATTCCAGCAGCCTACTCTACTATGACAGTCTATTTAGAGTCTTTATGGACAAGACCTTGCACCAAAAGGATCAATGCAAAGGGAAGGACGGCCTGCTCCGAGGGAGGAGACCAGCTCCAGTCCAAGCCCCATCACTTCCTGCTTTATGACAACAGCCAGTTTCACATTTTCATGGCAGGTGATTCATCAAGAGAGGATAACAAGGCTGGGCGCAGTGGCTCACGCCTGTAATCCCAACACTTTGGGAAGCCGAGGCAGGTGGATCACTTGATGTCAGGAGTTCAAGACCAGCCTGGCCAACATGGTGAAACCCCGTCCCTACTAAAAATACAAAAATCAGCTGGGCGTGAAAATTGTAGGCAGGTGCCTACAATCCCAGCTACACAGGAGGCTAAGGCAGGAGAATCGCTTGAACTCGGGAGGCAGAGGCTGCACTGAGCTGAGATCGTGTCACTGCCCTCCAGCCTGGGCAACAGAGTGAGACTCCATCTCAAAAAAAAAAAAAAGTGGGTAACAGCAGTTTGATTTGGGGTTGGGGAGGGTATTGATATGAGAAGTACAGACCGTCCAGTGTGGAGGTTATGGGCACAAGAGCAAAGCTGCTTCTGATCCAGTTGACACCCCCGAGTCTCATCAAAACGACCATTCCATGTACCAAGTAAGGGACACCGAGTGTAATTCGGGGCGTGTGGTTAAGTCTGGGAGGTGGCTTTCGCTGAAGGTCCTCCTCACCACTTTCCATGTGAGCCCTTGGTTCCAGAAGGACGAACCCTCCTCTAGACTGAACAAGGTACCCCCGATTGGGGCCCCGAAAGCTGCAGCAACTCCAGCAGCCGCTCCTGCTGATACGAAGTCTCTCTTGTCTCTGAGGAGAGGAGAGAGACGGGTTATCCAAAAAAGAGCCCTCAGCCCACAAAATGCGGTTTCTGATTTCCTTATCGTGAACATTTTCTCTCACACCTATGAACTGAACAGGCACGGATCCTGAAGGGCAGGTCCCTGGGGAGGCAGCCTCTGCCGCGAGCGTGCCCACCCGAGAGCCACACACCTCAGCACCAGAGTCCCTGTCAGCACGGCGGCTACTCCGCCTGGGAACAGGAGCCCCTGACCTCTGTGTTTTCTGTGATCTCAGAATCTCAGCCCCCAGCTCAGCGGCAGATCAAAGATTGGCGCGATCACTGCGGCACCATGTTCCCACCAGGTCTTCCCTCCAGAAAACCGCGGCATCCGTAAAAACATCAAGGTGCCTTCAGGGTATGTGCCAGACTTGCAGGAATACAAAGAGAAAGTGGTCCGTGACTCTAAACTGGGTCTCTGATTGAAAGAGCCTCACAAGGCGTGCAGGTCAGTAACACACACATCTGATACAGGGCTAAAAAGTCTGCTACGTTCTGACCCAGGAGGGTGGCTGACCAAGTGAATCACTGGGGAATACAAAATGCCTTCCTAAGAATATGCCTGTCTGAGGCCTTTCTTGGTTGGGTTTTTAATCTGGGACCATTTTCACTTGCCTGAAATGCGTCTAGGGCTTATGGCATGACAAAATAAAAGTCACGATGCTAGCCTGGTGCTTTGGCTTATTTCCAGAAGAAAAGTTCAAAGCCCGCCCCCTTCTCCCACAGTCAGGTTTCCCAGCAGGGGACACCGTGCCAGACTAGAGCAAGTATCGAGTCTGACCCGCAGTGCATGAACATGTTGCTTCCAAAAAAAACCAATTTCTAACCTTTCCATACCTGTCGCTTCGGAAATAGGGGAAGTTAAACTGGATCTTCCGTAAGGAGATGCTCTGAAACTAAAGCGAGAGAAAAAGAGAGCCACTAAACAGCCTACTCATGTAACCAAATACCACCTGTACCCCAGTAATTATGGAAAAAGAAAAAAAAGAGAGAAAACAGGTTGGGACAGTCTAGAAGGACTGAAACTGCGGGAATCCACAGCACTAGGGGAGGCCCCGCTGCTTGAGCACACCTGGGTAAGTGTGCTGCAGGAAGGAAAGTCCAGAACAGCGACTTGGGAAAAAAGGAGGCCGGGCATGGTGGCTCATGGCTCACGCCTGTAATCCCAACACTCTGGGAGGCCAAGCCGGGTGGCTGATCACCTAAGGTCAGGAGAGTCAGAGACCAGCCTGGCCAACATGGCAAAACCCTGTCTCTACTAAAAATACAAAATTCAGCCAGGCGTGGTGGCACGTGCCTGTAATCCCAGCTACTCAAGAGGCTGAGCCAGGAGAATCGCTTGAACCCGGGAGGCGGAGGTTGTAGTGAGCAGAGATGGTGCCATTGCACTCCAGCCTGGGCGACAGAGTAAGACTCCGTCTCAAAAGATAAAAATAAAAAAACTTGGGAAAAAGGAGATTACCACCCCCATCCTCCGGAGGAGCTTATTTTTCCTGCCCCCAAATTTCTAGGACCTTCTGAAATCCCATTTTGTGCAGAGTCAACAAGTCAGAAAGAAAAAAGGGAAATGGCTGAGCTGAGGGGAGGGGACGCAGAAGCTGCTGCAGAAGACTTGAGTCCGCTCTGCTCGGCAGCACCAGGAAGAGAAGGGCCCAGAGCCTGTCTTTGGTCGGCTCCACAACAGCGCACGCTGATGCCCACTCCTTCCACCCCTTGGCTCACTCCTGCCAGATCTGGTGCTTGAGGCAGTAGCAGAAGAGAGACCAAAAGACGAGCTCTGGAAGAAAGAATCTTCCCTCCTTCACCTCAGAGACTCCCAACCACAGTAACTCCCTCTTCTCAGACTGGAGAGGGAAATGACTGTGAGTGACAGTTTACAGGGAACTGAGACTTCTCCAACGCAGCCCAGGGATCTGGAGCAGCCCCTAAGAACGGGAGTTTTGAGGTCTCCAGCTAGTGCCTCAACATCTCTAAACCTCAGTTTCTCCATCTGAGGATGGGGGTAACAATAACAAATCATTGAAGGTGGCTATGAGGAGAAAGCAGTTAGTATACGCGGCGTCTGGCACACAGACCACTCAGCTAGCAGCTGTTATTATGACTGTACCACGCCAGCTAGAATCAGCATGGAACTGTGCCTAAAACCATGTCAGTCGATGCTTCAGGCCTCTTGGATCTGGCAGCCCTGAGATGATCCACCCCACCCTATACGGAGGCGCCTGGCGATGGCTGCGGAGGCACCCAGTGACTTTCATCTGCCTGTGTCATAGTTTTTCTCTATGTCACATTTCTGCTCCTAGGGTTCAGCAGGGCATCATTAAAACTTCCAAGTATAAGTTATGCTCTTTCCTGAGAGACAGACACATGGTTTTCATATCAAGCCAGAACGGCACCAGGTTCCAATGTGACGTCAGGGCTGTCCAAATGGATTAGGCCCAGTGTAACCACAGACCTCCCACTAGGCCTGCCCGGGAGGCCCACACCCTCTCAGTCCATCTTACCTGAGGGAGGCCAGCTCCCACCACTGAACCACTGTGGATCATGGGACCTTCCTTCCCCACAAAGAGCCCTGGGCAGGGTGAAAAAGGGAAGACCATTGGTCAGCGCAGAAATGTCCCTGGGTCAGGAGACCTTGGCTACAAAACCTTTTCTCCTGACAACTAAACAGAGATGATCCTAAGACTTTATAAGAGAAAGAACCAAATTCCCACCAAATAAGCTCCATTTCACGTCTTGCTAGAAGAAAAAACACTCCACATTCTAAATTGCGTGTCAGCAAATGACCTGTTAGGCCAGACCACCAGCTCCCCGCCTGGTTTTGCACGGCCTGAGAACTCAGACCGGCTTTTACGTTCTTAAGTGGACACATGTAAATGGTTACATAAGCATCAACATAAGAGCTTCCATTCTGATTCTTGGCCCACAAAGCCTGAAATATTTACTATCTGGCTGTTGACACAAAAAGCTTGCTAATTTTGACAGAAGCGAATTCCACAAACTAAATTCCAAATTCCAAAACTGAAGAGTGTGTTTGTCAGGTATCTGAATGGTAACATACGAACAGTGTCTGCATTTTAAAAAGAGCCCATCAACAAAAAGTGCAAACATCAGTTGTTTGAGGCTGGGCCCTGCAGTTCAAATCTAATAACTGAAATATGTCATGCTTCTTGTCATCTCTGCCCCTTGAGTATTTGAAGGATATAAGTTGGACCCTTCTTACCTCCAGCCACACTGAACAGCACTCCAAGGACCTTGCAGAGCAGGGTCCGGAGACGGACGATTCCTGGCACCTTCACACCATTCAGATAGCATTTGACCTCGGGTATCCCAGAACCTGCTGCCACGGGCTAATGGAGTAGAGCAGGCACACCCATAACTCAAAATCCATTGGTTCTCTGGTTTACCCTCAACAACCTGGGCAGCGGAAGAGGGAGAGCTGGCCACCCTCATTAGCAGCGTCAGCATCACCTGGAGGGCTTGCTAAACCACAGCTGCTGGGCCCCACGCCAGAGGATCTGACTCAGGAGGTCTGAGGGGCAATGGGAGGACTTGCACTTTTTTTTTTTTTTTTTTTTTGAGACAGAGTTTCACTCTTGTTGCCCAGGCTGGAGTGCAATGGCGTGATCTTGGCTCACTGCAACCTCTGCCTCCTGGGTTCCAGCGATCTCCTGCCTCAGCTGCCCGAGTAGCTGGGATTACAGGCATGCGCCACTATGCCCGGCTAATTTTGTATTTTTAGTAGAGACGGGGTTTCTCCACGTTGGTCAGGCTGGTCTCAAACTCCCGACCTCAGGTGATCCGCCCGCCTTGGCCCCCCGAAGTGGCCAGACTTGCACTTTTTAAAGAAAAATAATTTCAACTTTTATTTTAGATTCAGGGATTGCATGTGCAGGTCTGTTACAAGGGGATATTGCATGATGCTGAGGTCTGGGATACAAATGATCCTGTCACCCAGGTAGTGAACATGGCACCCAACAATTTTGTTTTCAGCCCTTTCCCCCTTTTTTCCTCCCCGCAGAATCTGCATAAGTTCCCTGTGAATCAGCATCACTTGGGGAACCTCTCAACAATCAATTCAGGCACCTCAATTCCACAGGTTCTCATGTGTCAGAGCTGGGGCTCAGGTATGTTTTTAAAAAAGTTCTCCAGGGAATTCTAATGTACTGCCAAGGCTGAGACCCACCATCCTAATCTGGATTTTTCTTCTTTAATCTCACCAGAGGGTGAAACCTTTATCTTCCGTGAACAAGAGGCCACTTTCTGCAGGAATCTGCATTCTCAGTTTCCTGACATTCTGGAAGGAGGTGGGGAAAAGGAGTGCGGGACTCTAAAACCTCCTAAGCAAGCAGGTGAATCAAACCACCTCACCTCAATGAGAACAAGGAGGCTTGCCAGGAAGACAAAGGTGAGGTTAAAACCCAGGAGTTCAAGGAGAGACAGAGCGAGGCAGCCTTTCTGGCTACATTCCTCCACCGCTGCAGAAACTGGGTTAAGGAAACTGTGTTGATCAGCCGAGGGGTGTCCCCGTCATCACGTGAGAGGGTGCAGCTGCTTGTCCTTTGGATCATGCTGTCTGCTGAGTGCACTTTTTCTCCATAAATAAAATTTTTTTCAAAATGCCTGAGATGACTGGGTGCGATGGCTCATGCCTGTCATCCCAACACTTTAGGAGGCTGAGGCACAAGGAACGCTTGAGCCTAAGAGTTGGAGGCCAGCCTGGGCAACGTAGTGAGACCATGTCACTACAAAAAATACAAACATTAGTTGGGCATGGTGGTACATGCCTATGGTCCCAGCTACTCAAGAAGCTGAGGTGGGAGTATCCCTTGAGCCTGGGAGGCTGAGGCTGCAGTGAGCTGTCATTGCACCACGGCACTCCAGTCCAGGTGACAGTGTGAGACCTCATCTCTTAAAAAAAAGGCCGGGCGCGGTGGCTCACGCCTGTAATCCCAGCACTTTGGGAGGCCCAGGCGGGCGGATCACGAGGTCAAGAGGTCGAGACCATCCTGGCTAACAAGGTGAAACCTCGTCTCTACTAAAAATACAAAAAAATAGCCGGGCATGGTGGTAGGCGCCTGTAGTCCCAGCTACTCGGGAGGCTGAGGCAGGAGAATGGCGTAAACTCAGGAGGCAGAGCTTGCAGTGAGCCAAGATCGCACCACTGCACTCCAATCTGGGCGACAGAGTGAGACACTGTCTCAGAAAAAAAAAAAAAAAAATTGTTTGAGATGCCTTTGACATTAGGAAATACTTCAAACATTACAAAAAGTAACAAATACCCATACCCTCACAACCTCAGCTTTAACAAATCTCCACAATATGCTATATGTGCTCCAGGTATTTTTTAAAAATAAAACATTCGACACCATTTTAAGAAACAAAACAAAACAAAAAAACAGTTTTCCTTCCTCTCTCCCCTGGGAGAAACCATTAACCTGAAATTATTGTGCATATTTCAAGTGTCCATACTGTTGTACACAGCACTTCTATATTCTGTAACTTCCTCTTTTTTTCCCTGAACATTAAGTTTTTTAGAATTAGCCATGTTGATACACACAGCTCTGTGGTTCGTTCACTTTCACTTCTTTTTTTTTTGAGATGGAGTCTTGCTCATCGCCCAGGCTGGAGTGCAGTGGCACGATCTCGGCTCACTGCAAGCTCCGCCTCCCGGGTTCACGCCATTCTCCTGCCTCAGCCTCCCGAGTAGCTGGGACTACAGGCGCCCGCCACCTCGCCCGGCTAATTTTTTGTATTTTTAGCAGAGACGGGGTTTCACCGTGTTAGCCAGGATGGTCTCGATCTCCTGACCTCGTGATCTGCCCGTCTCGGCCTCCCAAAGTGCTGGGATTACAGGTGAGAGCCACTGCGCCCAGCCTCACTTTCACTTCTGTCTAAAATTATTTTTGTTTTACAATCTACAGAAATGACATGATGTCTAAAATGATACCATATGAATGCGCCACAATTTTTCTTTTTTTTTTTTTTTTTTTTTTTTTTTTTGAGACGGAGTCTCGCTCTGTCCCCGGGCTGGAGTGCAGTGGCCGGATCTCAGCTCACTGCAAGCTCCGCCTCCCGGGTTGACGCCATTCTCCTGCCTCAGCCTCCCGAGTAGCTGGGACTACAGGCGCCCGCCACCTCGCCCGGCTAGCTTTTTGTATTTTTTAGTAGAGACGGGGTTTCACCCTGTTAGCCAGGATGGTCTCGATCTCCTGACCTAGTGATCCGCCCGTCTCGGCCTCCCAAAGTGCTGGGATTACAGGCTTGAGCCACCGCGCCCGGCCGAGCCACAATTTTTCCATTCCCCCATTTGGTGATTCCAGCTTTTTGCTATCACAAAGCTATAATTACCACCTTTGCACATGTCTGTGGTTCACATCTGTAAGAGGAATTTATGAGTCACAGGAATGTGCACCTTCCTTTTTTCAGAGGTTTACTCAGTTTTTCTCTTTTGAGAATTCCAGTTCACATCCTTTGCTTGTTTTCCATCTATTGGACCATCTGGTTTTTTTTCTGATTGTGTTGCAGGAGTTCTTCCTGTATTCTTTTTTTGAATCAGTCTCACTCTGTCACCCAGGCTGGAGTACAGTGTTGCAATCTCGACTCACTGCAACCTCTGCCTCCTGGGTTCAAGTGATTCTCCTGCCTCTGCCTCCCAAGTATCTGGGACTAAAGGTGCACACCACCACACGAGGCTAATTTTGTATTTTTAGTAGAGACAGGGTTTCACCATGTTGGCCAAGCTGGTCTCGAACTCCTGACCTCAAGTGCTCCGCCTGCCTCGGCCTCCCAAAGTGCTGGGATTATAGGCGTGAGCCACCACGCCCAGCTACTTCCTGTATTCTGGATACTAATTATCTGCCTCTTAACTGCATAGTAAATAACCTCTTTCAGGCTGTGGACTTGTTTTTCACTTTATGGTGTTTTATTGTTATTTTGGAGTTTTTGTCTTTATAAATAAAATATGTACTTTGATGTGGTCAAGTTTATTGATTTTTTTTTTTTTTTTTTTTTTGAGACAGAGTTTCACTCTTGTTGCCCAGGCTGGAGTGCAATGGCATGATCTTGGCTCACTGCAACCTCCATCTCCCAGGTTCAAGCGATTCTCCCGCCTCAGCCTCCGAAGTAGCTAGGATTACAGGCACCTGCCACCATGCCCAGCTAATTTTTTGTATTTTTAGTAGAGACGGAGTTTCATCATGTTAGCCAGGCTGGTCTTGAACTCCTGACCTCAGGTGATCTGCCTGCCTCAGCCTTCCAAAGTGCTGGGATTACAGGCATGAGCCACTGCACCCAGCCACTGATGTTTTTTCTTATAATCTGTGCCTTTTGGAGTTTTAAGAAATTATTCCCTAGTCTTGACAACATATAGTCTCCTAAAGTTTTGTTTTGCATATTTACATTTTCATCTGGAATTTATCTTTATTTATAGTATGAAATAGCAATAAAACTATTTTTCCATATGGATCACCCATGTCCCAGCATCTTTTTTTTTTTTTTTTTTTAAGACAGGGTCTTGCTATGTTGCCCAGACATAACCATGGTACACTATAGCCTCAAACTCCTGGGCTCACCTCCTAAGTAGCTGGGACTACAGAGATGTGTATTTTTATTTATTAAATAACACAGCATCTTTTATTAAACCATTCAGCACTCCCTCACTGATGTGTAGTATTAACTGACATTCACCAAAGTTCCATGCATGTGAGGGCCAGTTTCTGCTTCTCTATCATTTTCCACTGTCTAGGTATTCCTGCACCAATGTGACCAATTTCAATGACGGAATCTTCAATTGTATGACTTTTTTTTTTAATTTTTCCTAACTCCCCAAACTTGTAAATTTTATAAGACTTGGTATCTGGCAGGGTCAAGTCCACCTTCTTGTTGTTCAGAACTGTACTGACTCACTACTTTTGGCCCTTTACTCTTCTACACAAATTTAGAAAGAACTTCTGAGTCCCACAACAAATTCTACTGGAATTTTGATTGGAACTACATTAAATTTACAGACTGGGGAGTACAGGCATCTTTGTGGCATCTGTAATCTCATCAACCACAAACATGGGTATGTCTTTGTTTATTAAAGTCCTGCTTTTGCGTCTTTCAGTGATCATTAAAAATATTAAAGCTGAATAGCTAGTAAGTGGCCCTTCTAATATCATGCTTACTGTTAAACCCATTTCTACGTAAGAAAGAACCTTGGTGACCACTGAAGTCCACGAACACCAGGAACCGTGAAAAGGATACATGACTGTACCACTCCGAACTTGAGTTGGGTGAAGAGTCGCACAAAAAAGTCCACAAAGAGACCCACCTGTGAAGAGCAAGCAATCTATCACACAGCCTTATTTCCAAGTGTAGTACAGGTGTGCTTCTCTTGAAGGCATCTCCTCCCCCACTGCATGTATGGAGGCTGCTCACCAGCCAGCAGCACGTGAATGCACAGCAGAAAAGCTCAGAAGGATGAGATCCCTTCTCCAGCCCGGTCCCACTGCCCCTCCAAAGAACAAAGGCAGAGGGTACAGCTAAGTTGAGTGAAGCAATGGAAAACAAAGAGGGAAGCAGGTGCAGAAAAAGATGTGAGACCAAGAAAGACTACTGACACAGGGGTGTCCAATCTTTTGGCTTCCCTGGACCACATTGGAAGAAGAATTGTCTTGGGCCACACATAAAATACACTAACAATAGCTGATGAGCTAAAAAAAGAAAATCTCAAAAAAATCTCATGTTTTAAAAAGGTGTGTGAATCTGTGTTGGGCCATGGGTTGGACAAGCTTGCTTTAAAACACAACATTCATTTAAGTGTATGTGCTTTTTGCATGTTCGTTATTAGCAGGTTCTGTAAGTCATTATTTTGACTTAAAATCATCTTTTTTTGAGATGGAGTCCTGCTATATTGCCCAGGCTGGCCTTGGGCCTTGAACTCCAGGGCTCAAGAAATCCTCCTGCCTCAGCCTCCCAAGCAACTGGGACTACAGGCACACCCCACTGTGCCAGGCTAGACTTATAACCATCTTATAGTGCATAGTTACTCTGGGTAGAGAAAACAACCAAATTCCAATATTCCGCTCTCCAAAGTGCTCAGGGCTTAAAGGAGAACTAGAAAGACTTCTAATTTTATTGATTCAGGATCAAAGGCTTCTTGCCTTTACTTCTGGCCTTCCCTCAAGCCAATGCCTGGAGGCTTTTTAATACCGAAGCCATAAGTGGCCACACATCAGCAGACAAGAGTTGGGAGTCCTATATCATAAAGGCAGGTCTGCCTTCCTAAAATACAAAGGTAGGAGGTAAAGTTGCTTCAGCTTGAGTAACCCTTATCTGAAATGCTTGGGACCAGAAGTGTTTCGGATTTCTGATTTTTTTTTTTTTAATATTTGCATTATACTGGTTAAACATCCCAAATCCAAAAATCTGAAATCCGAAATCTGAATGCACCAATGAGTATTTCCTCTGAGCATCGTGTTGGCATTCAAAAAGTTTTGGATTTTGCAGCATTTTGGATTTTCTGATAAGGGACACTTAACCTGTAGTACTGACAAGTGACAGCTCCAAAGAGTTTGATATAAAAGTAGCACAAACACTAACAACTAGAGGCCTAATGACTAGCTTATTATAGGGAAATCTGCAACCAGAAACATATACAGCAAAATAAATACCTTGAGATTTCTATTTTTTTTTTTTTTTTAAAGAGACAGGGTCTCCCTATGTTGCCCAGGCTGGTCTCAAACTCCTGGGCTCAAGCAGTCCTCCTGTCTCAGCCTCACAAAATGCTGGGATTATAGGTGTGAGCCACCGTGCCTGGCCCAACACCCTGAGATTTAAATAAAACAATAAATCAACCCAAGTTCCCCCAAAATGGTATCCATCAGAATGTCACTGAAGAGGTCTTCTGAGTGCCATTAGTCTTACCTAGTAAGACGTTCCTTTACTTGGGGATTTACTATAGTAAAAATTTGATGCACGCCATGAAAATAAAAATCGTGATTGGCCCCTGTGGCTACATTATACCAAACACATGTGTACATTTTCCAGGCATGTCATGTCAAATTAAGTAGGAGGCTTGTGGCCAGTTCCAAAGAAAGGTGGTAAACAGGCTGCTACTGAGAACAGATACCCTATCCCAACACTGTACTGACCGGAATCAGATTTGACATGGATCATTTTTACTGATGCTGATTTTTCCAGCTTCTCCTCTTCATATTTAACAATGTGAAGTCAGCAGTTCTGGTTCCAGACTTTTTGCTATCCTCATCTTTGGCCATGTTTCCAATCTTGCCCTGTCTGTGATTCACCTGTGAAGCTGCTGCCTCCACCAGCTCTGTTCATATGGGCATATCCCTTCACACACGGCTGCTGGCTCTGTCTTCCAGATAACGTTAACGGCAGGCAGGGAGGAGCCCAGGATAGCACCATGAACTCCCTGCATGAGATCAAGATCTGTGTTGTGCCATGCTGTTCACTGGCACACTGTGCTAAATGAAGGGCATGATATTCACAGTTCCGTACCCATGACTTTGCTTTTTCCCTAAAGAGTGATGTCATGCCTGCCTAGAGTCTTAACCACTCGGGAGGCTGAGGTAGGAGGATCACCTGAGCCCAGGAGGTCGAGGCTGCAGTGAACTATGATCACACCACTGTGCTCCAGCCAGGGTGACAAAGCGAGACTGTCTCTATTTAAATTTAAAAAAAAAAAAAAAAGTGACTTTAACATCCATTATTTACTCTACCCAATGTGTTCTCTACCCACTAGGGAGACATGTTATCTAGTTGATCAGGTAGATTACAGATTATGATCCATAATCGTATCATAAAAGATAACTCCTGCCCAAACCTTTGAGCGCTTCAAGAGCACCATCGTCATGTGTCTCGCTTTCATTTCACAAAGCAAAAACCAGGGAAGTATGAAAAACTGTGCCACGATTATTCATTTAAAAAAAAAGAAGGGAAAAAGAAAAGGTACTCTTGATTATAATGACAAGTGTTATAGTGTTATAATGTTATAAACGCTATAATGACAAATAACAATGTTATTCACCAGGCCAGGGCTTTCCCTGTGAGTCCCTCCAGCCCTCTGGCCCACCATCCCTCCAGGTCCTGCCTCCTCACCAGGCCAGTGCAGACTCCAATGGCAAACACCACCATCCACTTCACCGCCTCATACCTTCGACCTTTCTGTTAACACAGGAGAAGAATGATTCAGTTTACAGGGTTATGGTGGCAGATGGGAAGAAACATATCTTGGCCAATCAGTTTTAAGCTAAATTCCACGTGGAGAGCAGGCACAGTGAAGATGATGTTGGGATTTCAGGTGCTTTACAATGCAAAAATGATGGACTCCTTAATAGGCTGGGCAAGCTGCACCGACAGGGGGAACTCTGGTTGGCAGGATAAAGGCCTAGGGAATAAATGCCAACATAGGCTTACCTTGCAGATAGCATGGGTTTGGTTCCAGACCACCACAATAAAGCAAATATCACAATAAAGAGAGTCACATGAGTGTTTTGGTTTCCCAATGCATATAAAAGTGATGTTTACACTATATTGTGGTGTATTAAGTGTGCAATAGCATTATGCCTACAAAAATGTACATACCTTAATTAAAAAATACCTTATGGCTAAAAAATGCAAACAAAATGCATGCTATTGGAAAAATGGCACCTTGCTCAACACAGAGTTGCCACCAACCTCCAGTTTGTAAAAACTGCAGTATCTGCAAGGTGAAATAAAGCAAAGTGCATAAAGTGAGGTCTGCCTGTATCGCAGGAAAAGGTTCAAAAAACAAGGGGTAAAGATACTTACTGGGAACTTTAGAAGAGAAAAAAAATGCCATGTTAAGACTGATTTGATCCCCAGAGATGAAGAATTGTTAAGACTCACCTTATTATCCATGGTCTCCAAAACTTCCAGGTAAGGGTCATTGATACAGCGATCATAATCCAAACTCTGAAAAAGAGGCAAAGGTGAGTCAGAAAGTCACATCAGGTGAGAAGACCTGCAAAGGGACAAACCTCTGGGTTCCTGCTACTCAACATGTGGATAGGCAGAGCAATGGTACCTACAGCACCCAGGAGGAGCTGGTTCAAAATGCGGAATCTGGCCAGGCGCGGTGGCTCACGCCTATAATCCCAGCACTTTGGGAGGTCAAGGCAGGTGGATCACCTGAGGTCAGGAGTTTAAGACCAGTCTAGCCAACATGGTGAAACTCCATCTCTACTAAAAACACCGAATTAGCCGGGCGTGGTGGTGCGCACCTGTAGTTCCAGCTACTTGGGAGGCTGAGGCAGGAGAATCTCTGGAACCTGGGAGGCGGAGGTTGCAGTGAGCTGAGATCACACCACTGCACTCCAGCCTGGTGACAGAGCGAGACTCTGTCTCAAGAACAAACACAGAAACCAAATGCAGAATCTCAGACTTCCTGCAGCCCTAGGTGACTCAGACGCACATTACGATTTGAGCGGTGTTGCTTCAGGTTCACACTTCATGCTTTAGGATAAGTTTTAAATTACCTATTTTTAAACTTCCTGTTTTGGCAAAATATGTAAAGCCCTTTAGCTATCATGAGCTTTATGAAACTTACTCCATTAGATGTGAACAAAAGTTTCAGTTAGTCAGAACCAAATTAATTTAGAATGTCAATTAGTTATAATTATCTTTTGTAGTTAGTGTCTATGGAAATGAGGTTAGTCACAAGACAAACTAATATGGAAAGTATTTTTAAAAGTAACTTCAACTTTATGTTAGGAAGAGGCACAGACTCAGCGTGGCTCTCGGCTCCTAAAACTTCTACATCTAAAGCAGCATCCTTTACAACACGCATCACAGAACACAGAAATCCTGCAAGCAACCTGCAGGTATGCCACAGACATTTAGAGAAACGATTCAAAGGAAATCATTTTAGTTGTCTTGTTAGAGAAGCAGCAGTCTGGGCTGGGCGCAGTGGCTCACGCCTATAATCCCAGCACTTTGAGAGGCCGAGGCAGGAAGATCGCTTGAGGCCAGAACTTCGAGACTAGCCTGGGTAAGATGGTGAAACCCCATCTCTACTAAAAATACTAAAGTCAGCTGGGAGTGGTGGAGCACGCCTGTAAACCCAGCTACTCAGGAAGCTAGGGCAGGAGAGCTGCTTGAACCTGGGAGGCGGAGGATGCAGTGAGCCGAGATCATGCCACTGCACTCCAGCCTGGGCAACACAGCGAGACTCTTATCTTAAAAAAAAAAAAAAAAAGACGCAGCAGTTTGGCAACAAAGAAAAATGGTCGGCCATGAGCTCTCCTTCCTACAACCTGTTCCTACCCACATCAGCTGGACACTAGCTGGGTCGCAGCCACACTCCTGGACAACAGTTTCACGTCAGCCAAACACATGTGATGAATGACAATTTATTCTATCTATATATCTACCTATAGTCCAAATTCCTTTTTTATGAGTCCTGGAGTACCAACAGGTGACTGAGTAAATCACTTATACATCCAAATATAGAAGACTATACACCAATAAAATGATTATAGTTAAGTCTATATAGAAAGATATGGAAAATGTCTAAAAATTGTTTAGCAAAAGAGTAAGATGCAATTAAAAAATAAAAATAAAGCAGGATGGAGAATTAAAAGTATAATATCCTTTTTTGATTAAACAAAATTAGGATTATTTGCACATCAGCATTCATAATGGGAAAACATCCGTGAGGTAGTGCTTAAGAGGATATTTGTTTCTGGGTGTTGTCTGAAATTCTCATGGCACAAATGGTGTGCTTTTTTATATTTTAAAAAATGATCGGCTGGGCACAATGGCTCACGTCTATAATTCCAGCACTTTGGGAGGCCGAGATGGGTGGATCACTTGAGGCCAAGAGTTTGAGACCAGCCTGGCCAACATGGCGAAACCCCGCCTCAACCAAAAATACACAAATTAGCTAGGCGTGGTGGCACACACCTGTGATCCCAGCTACTAGGGTGGCTGAGGCAGGAGAATCGCTTGAACCCAGGAGGTGGAGGTTGCAGTGAGCTGAGATCGCGCCACTGCACTCCAGTCTAGGTGACACAGTGAGACTCTGTCTCAGAAAAAAAAATCTTTTTTACTGATCAGAAAACAAAAAAACACAGTGAGGAAAAATGTACTTTTAGAAACCAGACTCATCCATAAGTGATTAAACATATACGCACATACATATATATTGTAGCGGCCAATGGGAAAAGCTTCCCCTTTCACCCTCCGAAGATCTGCTGAAAGTGAACTGACAAAAGGCAGATTAATGGAAGTAAAGGCATCCAGACTTATTTAACATGCATTGCACAGGGGAACTGCAGAATGATTACCCAATAACCCCAGTGAGGTACAGATGCTTCTATACTCTTCTTCAGAAGGGAAGGGGAAATGGGGATGTGGGAGGAAATAATTCTTAGTGGGGAATGAATGGATCTGGGAGGCAGACATTAT